>NC_090320.1:111185489-111514282 GCF_040869045.1 Eurosta solidaginis | reverse complement strand
TTGTAATAGGCAACTAACTACCTTCTCCTGTCCATCGACCAGTTGTGACAAAACGCCTCCTATAGCATATCCGCTCGCATCTGTATCTAGAGTAAACGTTGCACCTGGAATCGGGTATGCCAACATTGGGCCAATGCACAAACGCTTTTTCAATGTTTGGAAAGCCACTTCTTGCTCCTTCTTCCATTCAAGAGCTTTATTTTTTCTTGTAAGCTCGTGGAGGCTATGGGCTACGCTGGCAAAGTTTGTTACAAACCGGCTGTAATATGTGCACATCCCAAGGAAACTTCTTAATTCATGCAAGTTCTGTGGTCTTGGCCAATCCTTTAGAGCTTCTATCTTTTCACTCGCAGTACAGATGCCCTCTGTCGTTACCTTGTGACCTAAATAATTTACTTCCTTTTTAAACAGCGAACATTTTTTGGGACTTAGTTTAAGACCAGCGCCAGCTATTCTCTGGAAAACTTCCTCTAAATTTTTAAGATGTTCATCAAAGTTCTTGCCCAATGCGATGATGTAGTCCAGGTACACCAAGCATGTTTTCCAAAGTAGTCCTTTCAATACCTGATCTATGAGTCTCTCGACAGTAGCTGGTGCATTACAAAGTCCAAAAGGTATCACTGTAAATTGCCAAAACCACCACCGACACTGAAGGCTGTTTTCTCTTTGTCTTTCTCCTTCATTTCCACTTGCCAGTAGCCTCTTTTCAAGTCCAGTGTGAAAAACTATTTCGCACCAGATAGCGAGTCCAGAGTGGCGTCAATTCTTGGCAATGGGTAGCTATCCTTTTTCGTAACATCATTCAACTTCCGGTAGTCCACGCAAAACCTTATTTTTCCATTCTTCTTGTTCACAAGTACCACCGGTGAGCTCCATGGACTAGCTGATGGTTAGATGACGCCGCAGTCGCTCATTTCTTGTACGATTTGACTCACAACTTCCCGCTTCGCCAGTGGAACACTACGAGTAGCTTGACGGATCGGCCTCGCACCTCCATTGTCAATTTGATGTTTCACAACGTTGGTGCGGCCAGGTTGGGAGCCATCTTGGTCAAATATGTTCGCGTACTTTAAGAGCAGTTGTTTTGCCTTACTCTGATAGGCTTCCTCTAGCCCCTCCGTCCATGCCGTGATGTCATTTGAAAGATCAGTATTACTAGATGAAACATGTTTCTGGAGCTGTTCACAGTTAATGACTACTTCAGCTTCTTGGCATCTTCCCAAAATAGCTCCTATGTCAGTTTGAGTGGTGACTTGAGCTCATTGAGTACTCTTACCGGAATACGTCCATCTTGTTTTGCAATAGCCAGGGTTTTTCCAACAAGTATGTTCGGTGTTGATTTGTTTGCAGTCTAGACAACCCACAATTTGTTTGTCCCACAATCTTCATCAACCTTTGCCCAGATGACTGCTTCTGATTTTGGTGGTATTTGCTGACTCTCTTCCACCGGCACTCGTTTACTGTTGTAGCCTTTTTCGTAGCCGAAATTAAGTGGCACATCCATGTTCTTATATCGCATCGTCTTGCTTTGCATATCGATCTTGATGCCTTGGTATATTAAGAAGTCCACTCCAATTATGATTTCATCAACAATCTCTGCCACTATAAAACTGTACAATGACGTTCCCAATTACGACTTTACATGCTCCTTCTCCAATTACCTGGATATCCTCTCAAGTGGCTTTACGTAACCTTGCTCCAAGCTTTGGTCTTATCTTCTTGTTGTTAGATCTGATCGAATGATGGAATGAGATGCGCCCATATCTTCAGTCAGTAAACGTTCCTTTCCATTCACTTGTCCGCCGACAGTAAGATTGCTTGATCTTCTTCCAATTTGCGAGATAGAGATTATGGGGCATTCAATTGCGGGAGCTAACTGTCGCCACTTGTGGCTGACTCGCTTTAGTTTAACGACTGAGTGGACTTGGAGATTTGCTCATCTCCTTCAGCTCTGCGTTTACGGCCACTTACATTGTTGTAACTACTTGGGTTGGTACTGCAATAACGTGCAATGTGCCCTGGCTTACCACACTTAAAGCATTTGACGGCACCATCGTTTTTCTGCTGCGTTCCTTTTAATGCTTCCAAAATAGTGTCTACCCAATCTAGCCTTTCCACTTCCACGCGATGAGCTTTGTATGCTGGTTTACTCAAAAGTGAGGCTGTTTCCTGAGTCATTGCATGGGATACTGTTTTAGCAAATGTTTGCTTTGGGTTTGCGTATGTAGCTCGCTTCGTTTCGACGTCCCGTATGTCATTTATAAAACTCTGATTTTTTCCCCTTTCAGTGTATTCCACGGGTGCGTCCGCATTTCCAAGATGAGCCAATCTTTCAATGTCTGAAGCAAACTCCTGCAAAGTCTCGTTAGATTCTTTGTAGCGGTTTTGCAATTCTATTTGGTAGATTTATTTCCTGTGTTCCTTTCCGTAACGTCGTTCTACAGTAGCCATCAATGTCTCGTAGTTGTTTCGTTCTCCCTCTGGAATGGTCTGTAATATCACAGCAGCAGGTCCCTTTAACGCTACGAACAATGCAGCAACTTTATCTTCGGCATTCCAGTTGTTCGCTGCTGATGTGTTTTTGAATTGGAGCTTTAATACCTGGAAAGGAACAGAACCATCAAAGGGCATTTTCCATTCAGAGAAGGTTTTGAATTCATTGGACAGTTCAACTGTAACTCCTGAATACGATCTTTTAAAGCATCAATTTCGGCCTCCATTTTATCTTGTCGGCCACTGAACCCTTCCTGAAACTGTATTAATTTCTCTTCCATACGCGCTTCCAGTTGTCATATCTGTGCTGAAATTTGTGCCGCTATTTCGGATATACGTACCTCTTGTGCTTCAATTTTAGTTGTTATTTCTGACGACATCTCTGAGATACGTGTTTCCTGTGATCCTAGTTGGGATGCCATATATGTCTTCTGTTCATCCAGTTTTGTTTCCATCTTGTATATTATACGTATATCCTGTACTGCGAGCTATGCTGACATATTTGTGGATATTTGTGACGACATTTCTGTTATACTTGTTTCCATTTTTGTCGAAATCTGTTATAACAAAGCTAATATCGCATTAGTCTCGCCGCTGGCGACTGGACTCTGACTTCCGTTCTTCTCTTCCAATTTTGTTAATGTCTCGTCCCCATCAGGAAGAAAGACATACTCGTCCACATTAATTACTTCCGACTCCATAACCTCTTGTAGCCGTGCTTGAAGTTCGGTCTTATTGCCGGTTGTATTCAATCCACGGTTCTCCAAGTCCTTTTTCAGTTGCTGGATCTATAATTCACTTAACTTCGCCATGTCCAAGTTGCATTCGAAATCCTTTGGAATTTATTCAACAATTCCTTTTCTGACACCAATTGTAACGAATTTAGGGAAATTCCGCTTATTTGAAACCTTCTGCTAACGTTCGAATCGCTAAACTGTTGAATAAATCACTCCAATATTTAGTATTGCAACTGGTCTTTATTTAAATTACTTTGGGTGTAGTATTTCACAATTATACTCCATAACCAATGGCGTGTTTAAATCAAAACTGATTAGTCATTCCTCATCTTGCGCTGATTTTGTACTCACTGTTGCCTCGTCAGCATATTTCTCCAAAGGTGTAGACGTTTCACCTTCTAGAATCTCCTGCTTGGTTACCAGCGATATACATGTTTATTTGTAGTTTATGTTTTTTTTATAGTCATATGCGTGTGTATGTGTGAGCAACTACTTCGGCTTGCTAGCTTTAATGTCTACATGTGTATACGAGTGGCTGGTTCATGTTTTTATTGTTGCGTGATTATTTACTAACAGCCTAGTGATGTCAACATTCGCCACAATATGTAAGTGAGATTGCTCACTTTCTTTCTTTGTTGGGGGTGGCTGAACAAAACTTTGTATACTGCAATCAATAGAACTGCAGTTGATAAACAATAAGTTTGGTTTTGGTTCGCTTTTCTTATTGCTTTAAGAGCAAGGAACTTTATTTCATAATTTTCGTGGACTGCGGTTGTGTCGCTGACTAAATGTTTATTTGCTGGTGTGAATCTTGTAAATATGTTTTTATAAAATGGTTAAATTGGGAGGCCAGAAAGTGCGTTAGCGATGAATTATTTTTTTTTGCCTTTGTGCCTACTGCTTATATAGTTTTTACAATCCTGCTTTTGCTTGACTTATGTATATGTTAGGAACGCCAGCAGAGGGGGTATTGCCGAGTAAATTTGCAAGTTAATACTTGAATGTTTGTTTTTGTTTTTATTTAAGAGAAATTAAGTTGCGCTTAGCAACACGAAAAATAAGCAGTAGGTCTGTTGTTTTTGTTTTTGTCCTTTATTATGTATCTATGTAGTGTAATGCATCCAAATTGAATGCATACGTATCTACACACATAACATGAGCGCTGTCTAAGTTGTTTAGTCTGTAACTAAGAATTTGCAGACACCGCGTATTCCTCTACTCCAACATTTTCACACGCTTTCAGCAATGGCATTGAAGCAGCTTATGAATGTGTGTACGAATGTGTAAGCGTACGCTTGGCTACATGACTTTTGTTAGACTTAGTAAGAATGTAAGAATTAGAGTAAATATGTATAACTTTATGTAGTAACTAAGTAGCCCATAAGAAATGAAAGAAATATAAAATATAAATACACTGAAGTTTTTAAAATAAAAAAGAGTTGGTATTCGGCACTTGATGGTGCCGCTACCCATAATAATAATTTTGTTGGAACTTTTCTGATATCCGGCACTCAATGGTGCCTCTATCGAACTAAAATATTTGATACATTATACATGGCGATCCTGTCACTTGACAATCAGCATTCCCAGTTCCTGGGAGCGACGGTTTCGAAAAGTAAGGTGGTAATTTATATAGACGTGCCCAGTTCCTAAGAGTGACGGAATTAAAACCCAATGGGATAAAAATAGAACCTACATATTAAGCAAAAGCTTTTACAGTACACAACACATTTACCCTCATTGAAGGGACATAATGCAAGGTTTCTTATTGAACATCAGTTAACGTAATAACAGACAGAAAATAACAGCGGCATATGAAGTGGAATAATAGCGGCATACGAAGTGGAATAATACTGAGGAAGGACACAAATGAAGAGGACAAACTGATTCACATATGCTGAGAAAGATAACCGGGAACAGGAACAACAGAAACATACAACAAAAATGTAGGCATTTTTATTAAGTGAAATAACCATAAAAATATTAGGGCAACCTAACGGCTGCCTATTGACGAGCAAAAATTATATTTTTGCTGTAACATTTTTTTTCTAATTTTTGAATTATGTTCCCTAAAGAGGACATACAAAATCAAAGCCAGCTTGACCAAGTATTTAATAAATTAGTTAGATTAAGTTTAAATTTGCAATGAAGTGAAGGAGAAACACCCAAACAAGTCAAGCAAAGCCCTAATCCACGGACAATCGAGGAATATAGGAAAAGAAATAGGGTTCAAAAACCAGGGGAACCAAAAATCCCAAAAGACGGTCAAATTGAAGAGAAAAAGAGGAGGAAAACAGGCAACCTTAGGAGATCCATAGCTAAGCTATACGAAAAAATAAACTTAAGTACAAATAGGAAAGAAAAAATTATATTAAAGAATGAAATAAAGGCGTTAAGGAATAATAATAGTAAAAAGAAAAATTAAATAATAATATAATTGCTATTAATTAAAAAGGATTGTTAAATAATGCCTACTAAAGGCCCAATTAAAGACCTTAAAAACGAATTAGAAGTAAAAGATTACAAAAAAGAATTAAAATGGCTAAAACAATTCTGGAAAATTATAGGAATGACTAGGGAGGCAGCTATTAATGATGTTATTAATCCTACAACTAGAGAGGAGGAAACTAGGCGTATGATGATATTGTATAACACTACGGATCATAAATAAAAAAAAAAAATACAACAATTTTTATATCTATCTTTTGACAATGGGAGGCCAATAATCGAAAGCCACTAATCCAAATGCTAACGTGGTAAACACAGTCCAAATAATAGACCAAAATGAAGCCTTGGAAAAAATAAAAATTTATCTTCTAGCTATTGTCATTATTGGCGCTGTGAACTTATTTTTGAGATGTTATTCAATACGTAGCAAAATTTTGAAAAAGAGGTATCAGAGCCGTGGTGACGGCATAGATAAAATACAGAAACCTACTATTCTTTTTTCTTCTCTCTTTACCTCAATGGGTAAATGGGAAACTATTTTCAACACGCTTGTGGAAGAAAAAGCTTTGGCCGAAAAGGCTTATAAATGCATTAATAAAAATTCAAGTATAAGAAATGAAACTGTGTTGAAGTATCTCACGATAATATTACAGTCGTTGAATAACATAGGCAAAGCTATACAAGAGGTAAATAGCCTATTAACGGCTAACGAAAGAGTTAAATTAATAATGCAAGCAGGAACGTTCACATCCATGAACGAGGCTATTTCAAAATTTACGAATATCTGTACTGAAGTCACGGGTAGCTCAAATACAGTGTTACGCCTGACGCGCTCTGAAGGTAATTACCGGGGTAACTTCCGAAGAATCTACCACAATAATAATTATCGAGGTAATCAAAACCGAAGATATTATAGTAACTCTAACCGGTATAATAAAAATAATAATAATAATAATAGACAAAATAATAATTTCTCAAGACGCAATTTTGGAGGTCAGTCAAGATCATCTAATCAAAGTAACACGCGAAATATCCGTAATATAAACCGACAGGAAAACCAGCAAACTTCACTCCAACAGTAAACTCAATTTGCATCTGAACAGCTACATATCTTCCAATACTACTATATATAATTCAACTTCAACGCTTCTGCTAGATAAAGGAGCGAATATCTCCATTATAAAGAAGGGTCAAATTGACAGCAATGTCACAAAAATAACTCACAGATCACAGATTTAAAAGCTGTTGGCCGAGACATAACAAGCACACTTGAAATAGTGAAAGCAGATCTAACAGATGATAGTCTTTTAATACGAAACAAATTTCACATAGTAGAAAATGATTTCCCTATCCCATGTGATGGAATTTTGGGACTCGATTTCATTAAAAAATATAATTACATTTTAGATTATAATAAAAATGGGGACAGCCTAGTACTACGACCGTATGATTAACCAGAAGATACAGTTATACAAATGATGAATAAACCAAAAATCAATAACATTACAATACCCGCAAGATCCGAAGTAATTAGACAGGTTCATATCAACAGTAACAATAAGGAACTATTAGTACCTCATCAAGAATTGACTGATGACATTTTTGTAGCCAAAACGATAGTAAACTCAAATCAAGCTTTAATAAGAATAATAAATACAACAGATAAATATGCAGTCATTCAAGATTATGACATCAAAACAGAAAGTTTAGAGGATTAGGTAATAATTTAAAATACACCTCACTGTAAAGCTAATAATAAAGAAAAGTTAGAAACATTGAATAAAAATTTTCCACCATTCGCTAGTAAATCACTCAACACATTATGCTCAGAATTCGTTGATATATTTTCATTAGAACAGAACAGAACAACGACCAACAATTTTTACAAACAAAAGTTGCATATGAAAGATAATACTCCTGTCTATATTAAAAATTATAGACTACCTAAAACACATAAGAGTGAGATAAACAAACAAGTAAATAAACAAATTCAAGAGAATATTGTGGAACCATCAATTTCAGAGTGCAACAGCCCTATTTTATTGGTACCTAAAAAATCCCTTCCGGGTAAACAAGAAAAAAGGTGGAGATTTGTTGTTGATTTCAGACAAATAAATAAAAAATTAACAGCTGATAAATTCCCTTTGCCTAGAATAGATGATATTCTGGATCAATTAGGAAGAGCCAAATATTTCTCATGCCTAGATTTAATGTCAGGATTTCATCAACTAGAACTCAGTCCAGAGTCAAAGGATATCACATCCTTTACAGCGGATAACGGTACTTATCGTCTCAAAAGATTGCCTTATGGCCTCAAGGTAGCTCCAAACTCATTCCAGAGGATGATGACATTGGCATTCGCAGGTCTAAAACCATCACAAGCATTTTTATACATGGACAACTTAACCGTATTGGGTTGCTCCGAAAAACATATGATACAAAATTTAAGAAATGTCTTTTCAACTTGCAGAAAATATAATTTAAAATTACATCCCGATAAATGTTTATTCTTCAGTCAAGAAGTTACTTATCTTGGACATGAATGCACAAGTACTGGAATTTTACCAGACCCAAATAAATTTACATTTGTTCAAAATTACCCAACTCCCAAAAATGCCGATGAAGCAAAAATATTTGTCACATTTTGTAATTATTATAGAAGATTCATACCACATTTCACGGAATACGCTGAGATACTAACAAGGCTTAGTAAGAAAAATGTCATTTTCAATCAAAATCTTTAAAATGCATTAATTAGTCCAAATATCCTATATCTGTATTACAACCGACGCAAGTGGTTATGCTTGCGGTGCTGTGCTAAGCCAAGAGTATGGAGGAAAACAATTACCAATTGCCTATGCCTCAAGATCATTTACAAAAGGCGAAATAACTACAGCCACGATCTAAAAAGAATTGGCGGCCATACATTGGGCCAGTATATATTTTAGACCATATGTTTATAGCAGAAAATTCACAGTGAAAACCGATCATCGACCCTTAACATATTTATTTTCAATGGAAAACCCTTCATCTAAATTAACTAGAATTAGATTAGATTTGGAAGAGTACGACTTTGGGGTGGAGTACATAACTGGAAAATAAAATTACGTGGCAGACGCTCTGTCACGAATAGATATCAATAATTTGAAAGAAATGTCAGTACAGGCATGTAAAATAATGAAAGTTACGCCAAGATCGGAAACTAAAAAGAATTCCAGTAATAACGGTAATAAAAATGAAGAGAAGAAAAGTCACAAAGAGAACCCTATAGTATATGAATCGCTTAATAAATGTGAAGCAAAAAGACTAGTCCAGCTCGTTTTCAATTCTACGAAATTATATTTCAAAAAAGGAAAGAAAATTTGCAGTGAAATAAATATAGATAATCAAATTGTTGAGGCAAAAATTGACCTAGATCAATTCTTTACCAGGCTTATGAAAGAAGCCGGCAATTTAAAAATAAATAAAATGCAGTTGTCCTTAGGAGAGAAATTGTTTAAGTATACTCGAGTAAGCACATTTAAAGAGATTGGTACCAAAGCTCTCAGAAATTTAACCATTGCATTAACTGCGGAGGTTTTGTATTTGACGGAAAATGATAAAATTAAAAAGATTCTTCAAAAATATCACGATGATCCTGTTAATGATGGTCACCCAGGAATCAATCGTAAAACTAATAAAATTAGACATAAATATTACTGGAAAAATATGAAAAATGATATAAGAAAATATATAAAGAAATGCGTAAATTGTAATAAAAATAAAATTAATAAAAATTTAAAAGCACCAATGTTTTGACCGAAACACCACCGAAGGCATTCGAAATAGTACAAATAGATACAGTTGTACCATTACCGATATCATTAAATGGAAATGAATACGCTGTTACTCTGATATGTGATTTGACTAAATACCTAGTTGCAATTCCTATACACAGAAAACATGAAAAAACAGTAGCCAGAGCCATATTCGAAAATTTGATCTTAATTTATGAAAGTATGAAAACAATAATAAATGATATGGGGTTTAAATATAAAAATAGCTTTTTTGAGGAACTATGTAAGCTTCTCAATATTAAGCACAAAACATCTACGCCGTATCACCACCAAACTTTAGGCACTGTTGAACGTAGCCATAGAACTTTCAATGAATATATTCGCTTTTACATATACATTAACAAAGATGATTGGTATGAGTATCTTAAATATTTTGCATATTGTTACAATACAACCCCATCTACAGTTCATTGTTATTGCGCGTTCAAACTAGTTTTTGGTAAAAAACCCCAAACTTACGAATTTTTACCAGAAAATACGATAAACCCATTATGCAATTATGAGGCTTACGATAAAAAAATTAAATATAAGTTACAAATAGCACAGGATAGAGTCTTTAAATTAAAGTAAAAGAAGCTAAAGAAAAACAAAAGATTAGTTATGATAAAAATATTCATTACAAGGAAATAAATATAGGAGATTCAGTGTTAGTTAAAAACGAAGCAGGCCATAAATTAGATAGTAGATATAAAGGGCCCAATGAGGTAGAAAATATCGATAAAAATAATAATTTTACTCGAATCCCCTAAAAGGCAGATATAGATAGAAATAATAATAATTACGCTTAAAAAATGAAAATAAAAAAATTTTAATACACCAAAATAGACTTAAATTACTTAAATAAATACATTTTATCTCGACCTAAATTTTCACTTTACTCACTCATAAATTTCTACTAAACATGCACAAACAAACATATAAATCTGAAAATTATTGTACACAAAATAGACACAAATCATTAAAAATATAATCATTTCATTTTTTACTATCATAAATATAACCCTATGCTTAAGCAAAATGTTCAAAAGAAAAGCAAAAATACAAAGTAACAACAACAAAGTAAGAAATACATACCGCATGAATAAATATATAAACAAATAAAAATCTGAAATAAATTAAAATTACTAAAAACAATTTTTGTTGTTATATCGGCCTACTGATTTTAAGATCGCGGGTTCGAATCGAGCTCAAGGCCTAACAATAATTTTTTTATCATTATTATTGTTATGATAAATTTTTTCTTAATTGAAAAAATTTTTAAATTAGAATAGAAGAAAGAAAAAATTTTAGACAACTGCCAAAGCTCGTTGTATAGATCCATTTCGGGAACTGCTAAATTCCTTCATCGGCAACGTTTAGGCGCCGCTGCTATAACCATTCAGCCACAACAGCGGGTTTTTGTTTGTCTTCATTAATCCTACTTCCATTCTGGTTCGTGCCAATTGATATTCACAACACTGCGACATCTGTTGCAGAATAGCTGTGAAAATTGGACTTGTTTGTTGGCAATGCTGCCATAGTGTCATATTTTTTTTTTATTGACACTTTTTTCCCCGTGCTCTGGGATGTATTAACAATTTTTGTTGTTATATCGGCCTACTGATTTTAAGATCGCGGGTTCGAATCGAGCTCAAGGCCTAACAATAATTTTTTATCATTATTATTGTTATGATAAATTTTTTCTTAATTGAAAAAATTTTTAAATTAGAATAGAAGAAAGAAAAAATTTTAGACAACTGCCAAAGCTCGTTGTATAGATCCATTTCGGGAACTGCTAAATTCCTTCATCGGCAACGTTTAGGCGCCGCTGCTATAACCATTCAGCCACAACAGCGGTTTTTTGTTTGTCTTCATTAATCCTACTTCCATTCTGGTTCGTGCCAATTGATATTCACAACACTGCGACATCTGTTGCAGAATAGCTGTGAAAATTGGACTTGTTTGTTGGCAATGCTGCCATAGTGTCATATTTTTTTTTTATTGACACTTTTTTCCCCGTGCTCTGGGATGTATTAACAATTTTTGTTGTTATATCGGCCTACTGATTTTAAGATCGCGGGTTCGAATCGAGCTCAAGGCCTAACAATAATTTTTTATCATTATTATTGTTATGATAAATTTTTTCTTAATTGAAAAAATTTTTTAATTAGAATAGAAGAAAGAAAAAATTTTAGACAACTGCCAAAGCTCGTTGTATAGATCCATTTCGGGAACTGCTAAATTCCTTCATCGGCAACGTTTAGGCGCCGCTGCTATAACCATTCAGCCACAACAGCGGTTTTTTGTTTGTCTTCATTAATCCTACTTCCATTCTGGTTCGTGCCAATTGATATTCACAACACTGCGACATCTGCTGCAGAATAGCTGTGAAAATTGGACTTGTTTGTTGGCAGAGCACGGGGAAAAAAGTGTCAATAAAAAAAAAATATGACACTATGGCAGCATTGCCAACAAACAAGTCCAATTTTTACAGCTATTCTGCAACAGATGTCGCAGTGTTGTGAATATCAATTGGCACGAACCAGAATGGAAGTAGGATTAATGAAGACAAACAAAAAACCGCTGTTGTGGCTGAATGGTTATAGCAGCGGCGCCTAAACGTTGCCGATGAAGGAATTTAGCAGTTCCCGAAATGGATCTATACAACGAGCTTTGGCAGTTGTCTAAAAAAAAATTTTTTCTTTCTTCTATTCTAATTTAAAAATTTTTTCAATTAAGAAAAAATTTATCATAACAATAATAATGATAAAAAATTATTGTTAGGCCTTGAGCTCGATTCGAACCCGCGATCTTAAAATCAGTAGGCCGATATAACAACAAAAATTGTTAATACATCCCAGAGCACGGGGAAAAAAGTGTCAATAAAAATAAAATATGACACTATGGCAGCATTGCCAACAAACAAGTCCAATTTTCACAGCTATTCTGCAACAGATGTCGCAGTGTTGTGAATATCAATTGGCACGAACCAGAATGGAAGTAGGATTAATGAAGACAAACAAAAAACCGCTGTTGTGGCTGAATGGTTATAGCAGCGGCGCCTAAACGTTGCCGATGAAGGAATTTAGCAGTTCCCGAAACGGATCTATACAACGAGCTTTGGCAGTTGTCTAAAATTTTTTCTTTCTTCTATTCTAATTTAAAAATTTTTTCAATTAAGAAAAAATTTATCATAACAATAATAATGATAAAAAATTATTGTTAGGCCTTGAGCTCGATTCGAACCCGCGATCTTAAAATCAGTAGGCCGATATAACAACAAAAATTGTTAATACATCCTAGAGCACGGGGAAAAAAGTGTCAATAAAAAAAAAATATGACACTATGGCAGCATTGCCAACAAACAAGTCCAATTTTCACAGCTATTCTGCAACAGATGTCGCAGTGTTGTGAATATCAATTGGCACGAACCAGAATGGAAGTAGGATTAATGAAGACAAACAAAAAACCGCTGTTGTGGCTGAATGGTTATAGCAGCGGCGCCTAAACGTTGCCGATGAAGGAATTTAGCAGTTCCCGAAATGGATCTATACAACGAGCTTTGGCAGTTGTCTAAATTTTTTTCTTTCTTCTATTCTAATTTAAAAATTTTTTCAATTAAGAAAAAATTTATCATAACAATAATAATGATAAAAAATTATTGTTAGGCCTTGAGCTCGATTCGAACCCGCGATCTTAAAATCAGTAGGCCGATATAACAACAAAAATTGTTAATACATCCCAGAGCACGGGGAAAAAAGTGTCAATAAAAAAAAAAATATGACACTATGGCAGCATTGCCAACAAACAAGTCCAATTTTCACAGCTATTCTGCAACAGATGTCGCAGTGTTGTGAATATCAATTGGCACGAACCAGAATGGAAGTAGGATTAATGAAGACAAACAAAAAACCGCTGTTGTGGCTGAATGGTTATAGCAGCGGCGCCTAAACGTTGCCGATGAAGGAATTTAGCAGTTCCCGAAATGGATCTATACAACGAGCTTTGGCAGTTGTCTAAAATTTTTTCTTTCTTCTATTCTAATTTAAAAATTTTTTCAATTAAGAAAAAATTTATCATAACAATAATAATGATAAAAAATTATTGTTAGGCCTTGAGCTCGATTCGAACCCGCGATCTTAAAATCAGTAGGCCGATATAACAACAAAAATTGTTAATACATCCCAGAGCACGGGGAAAAAGTGTCAATAAAAAAAAAATATGACACTATGGCAGCATTGCCAACAAACAAGTCCAATTTTCACAGCTATTCTGCAACAGATGTCGCAGTGTTGTGAATATCAATTGGCACGAACCAGAATGGAAGTAGGATTAATGAAGACAAACAAAAAACCGCTGTTGTGGCTGAATGGTTATAGCAGCGGCGCCTAAACGTTGCCGATGAAGGAATTTAGCAGTTCCCGAAATGGATCTATACAACGAGCTTTGGCAGTTGTCTAAAATTTTTTCTTTCTTCTATTCTAATTTAAAAATTTTTTCAATTAAGAAAAAATTTATCATAACAATAATAATGATAAAAAATTATTGTTAGGCCTTGAGCTCGATTCGAACCCGCGATCTTAAAATCAGTAGGCCGATATAACAACAAAAATTGTTAATACATCCCAGAGCACGGGGAAAAAAGTGTCAATAAAAAAAAAATATGACACTATGGCAGCATTGCCAACAAACAAGTCCAATTTTCACAGCTATTCTGCAACAGATGTCGCAGTGTTGTGAATATCAATTGGCACGAACCAGAATGGAAGTAGGATTAATGAAGACAAACAAAAAACCGCTGTTGTGGCTGAATGGTTATAGCAGCGGCGCCTAAACGTTGCCGATGAAGGAATTTAGCAGTTCCCGAAATGGATCTATACAACGAGCTTTGGCAGTTGTCTAAAATTTTTTCTTTCTTCTATTCTAATTTAAAAATTTTTTCAATTAAGGAAAAATTTATCATAACAATAATAATGATAAAAAATAATTACTAAAAACCATTAATGAAATAGAATCGCCAACGATTCTTTTTGAAAAGGAGTGAATGCATACATATCTACACACATAACAACGCGGTGTCTAAGTTGTTTAGTCTGTAACTAAGAATTTGCTGACACCGCGTATTCCTCTACTCCAAAATTTTCACACGCTTTCAGCAAGTGCATTGAAGCAGCTTATGAATGTGTGTACGAATGTGTAAGCGTGCGCTTGGCTACATGACTTTTGTTACACTTAGTAATGTGTTTATGTAGTAACTAAGTAGCGCCTAGGAAATGAAAGAATTATAAAGTATAAATACACTGAAGTTTTTAAAATAAAGAAGAGTTGGTATTCGGCACTTGATGGTACCGCTACCCACAATAATAATTTTGTTGAAACTTTTCTGATATCCGGCACTCAATGGTGCCTCTATCGAACTAAAATATTTGATACATTTTACAATAGGCGTGAAAAATACAGCCAATTATATATATATTTACATAAAGTTTGTTGCTTGTTTGTTTGTTTTGCACAACACGGTATGTATGTTTCTATGACTAATAATTTAATTTATATGTAATTTTTCAAATAAGTAATCCATGGTTTCGAAAATATATGCATAGATTTATATGGAAAAATATGTATGTTGTGAATATTCAAAAAGACCTCAACCTGTTCCATATCTTAAATACCGTTGTTACTTTTCTTTGCCTTGTGGTTCTTTAGTGTTTGTTGTTTGTTTACCCTCTTTGTAGTTGTCAGTCGTATAGTTTTGTATTAACCATTCCAGCTGTTTGCGTGTCGGTGTTGCCGATTGTTGCTGCTTGGGAAAAGAAGTAAGTAAAGTATGGTCATCGCCTATTATAAAATTTCCTCCGAAATTATTTTCTCGAATGTATTTTCTTGATTTTCTGGGCATTTTTGTTGTTTCATCGTCGTTTCCTATAATTTATCTTGTATTAAGAAAAGGTGAATTTATGTATTTAGCGTTTATTCTGCAAATCCGTATCTAGTCATTTCGTAGTGGTCATGACATAGTTAACACCGCCGGTTCGTACTGGGAAAGGTAATCTGATGGCCTGGTGATCCCCGAAACGGTAGTATATTACGTGATACATTTCTGATTGAGTATGTTCATTACGACCTATGCTTGGTTTGTACCTTTGTCCTCATCCGATATGTGTCTGATTCCGTAGTCATTGATGGGCAGTGGTTTGTCAAGCGTCGAGATCTAAAACTGCTCAGCCACAGAAGAAATATCATCAGCTGAGGGTAAAACTAAATTAATAGACTAGAAACAAACATATACAGAATTAACGATTAAGAGAGATTAAAACAGTATTTTTTATAGAAAAAAGGGAGTCCGACATATCAAATGTGTTTGAGTGAGAGTTGTAATCTAGGCACAAACACCGGCAAATATTAAAAACTGTTTTTGTATTGATTCGAGCCTGTCAGTATGGGCTTGAAAACGCGGATTCCAAACTATTAGCGATACTCTAATATCGGTCTAACCAATGCTGTGAAAAGGTTTTTCGTAACGTAGGGGTCACTAAATTCTTTTGACCACCTCTTCACAAATGCGAAATCACCTTTAGCTTTGTTGATAGTGGCACTTATATGAGAGTTGAAGCTAAGTTTGCAGTTCATTGTAACTCCCAAGTCTAAAAAACATTAACCTTTTCAAGGTTTTGGTTGTTAATTGTGTAAGAAGCTGGTGGTAAATTCCTACGCAAAAAAAAAACATAAAAATACATTTTTGAAGATTAAGCGGCATGTGGTTCACATTGCACCAAGTAGCTAAGCAATTTAATCCGTCTGAAGTAAAGGACTTTCTTCAATTGACGCGTAAGTCTTAAAAAGTTTTACATCATTAGCATACATTAAGATTTTAGAACATTTTATAGTTGCAGAGATATCATTTATAAATAGCAAAAACAGAATCGGATCACGATGGAGCCCTGAGGAACACCAGAGGTGACACCGATGGTACTCGAAAACATATTTTTAAAGATTACTCTTTGTATTGTGCCACAGATATAGGAGGTACATAATCACTTAGTATTTCTTCGCTATACTCTTCACCTCTTTCTTAAATAAAAAGATTTTTGTTTAGTTTTTTTGTTCGAAAACGTTATAATTTTAAATTTTGTTAATTCTTTTATAATTATAAATTAATTTCAAACTTCAAGGCACTTGCTTAAACTTCGTATTTATTTACAATTCACTTTCAATTTTTACAAGGTATAACTATCCAAAAGGAGCGCGTCCGCGATTGTCGGCTAATAGTACAAGATTGCCGATTAGAAAATTGTGGATGCGCGATGGCAGTGGTTGGTGTTGGCGCCTTCCAATTCGCCGCGCACGGCTGCGCGTAAGAATGGCGCACGCCGCCGTTTAACTAGCCATGTAGGCGGCTTAAACATACTGCCCGCCCTGCAGGGTGGTGCTTGTAAGCACCTTCTGCAGGTCGTGCAAGGCGCCGATGGTGGTATTTAAGGTGCGACTGGCCGTATTACGTCGTTGACATTGCGCCGTTTGCAGACCTTGTGGGCTGCGCGCGATCGTGAGCTTGGCCGTCCGTTCGGGTTGGGGGGGGGGGGGGGGGGGGGGGGTAGCCGCTGGTTTCTTCGATGGGTGCGGTTTCTGGGCCCTACAGGCGCAGGTGGATTTCCTCATGTTCGGTCACTTTTTCGTGGGTTTGGGCTTGCACGACATTTCGATGGTTTTCCATTTTGGGGCCTTGTGCTTCCCACGTTGACCTTTCGACCCATCGTGCAGGAGGGTGTGATGAGCCAGCCCACAAATTTTGCAGGACCCGCGGGATTCGCACTCCCCTGTGTATGCGTGAGGGCCAGGCAATTAAAGCAGTAGCCCCGAGCCCTAGCCACTGTATCTCGCTGCGGTGGCCGCAACGCTTTAAGAGCCGAGCAAGTTGTTGTTGTTGTTGTTGTTGTTGTAGCGATAACGTTGGTCCCCGAAGGCCCTGGGGAGTGTTATCGATGTGATGGTCCCTTGGCGGATAGAGAGCCGGTACGTTCCGGTACCACAGCACCATTAAGGTGCTAGCCCGCCCATGTCGGGAGCGATTTATCTGGCCACATTAAACCTTCAGGCCATTCCCTCTCTCCCCACCCCCAAGTTCCATGAGGAGCTTGGGGTCGCCAGAGCCTCGTCTGTTAGTGAAGCAAGATTCGCCGCGGATAGGTGAAGTTGACAATTGGGTTTGGAGAAGCTACATATTGCGCTGGCAACCTGAAGGGTTGCGCTACACAGCCCCTTTAATTTGGTATTTTAGTCGCCTCGTACGACAGGCATACCTACCGCGGGTACATTCTGATCCCCTAACCCGCTGGGGGAGCCGAGCAGGTTCGCAGCGCGTGGTAGCGGTGGCAGGGATATTATATGTGTCGTCCTGAAAGTATAAGAATAGACAGAGAAACGAGAAGTAGTGTGATACAGCGGATGATAAACGGAAAGTTAGTTATACAAGGAAAACGTATATATGTAGGTTATAGCGCCGTACGGAAAGAGTGCCCCATTGGAAGAAAGGACACTTTAAGTAAGGCGCGTTTAGGTGCGAACCTCTACAACACGAATGTGGTTATCAAGGCCTAGGCGAACGTTCTCGATTAGTTCCGGATGCCGGTGGGTGGCAGAGAATGTTCTTTGATTACGACCAGGTCGCCTGGTTGGGGATTTCGCTGTGCCGTTTGCACTTTATAGCGCTTCTGAAGGTCCTTCAAATAATCCTCTTTCCAGCGTCGACTGAATTGGTGATGTAGCGATTTGAGTTTTCCCCATCGATCGGTCTTCCGCGTTTGGCTCAGGAATGGCTAATAGCGGTGCATCTCGAATGAAGTGCTTCAATACGCACCAACATCGTCGTGAATTCTTTGAATGTAAACTTGTGGGACGCGGCAGTTTTTTTGAAGTGGGTTTTATAACTTTTTACTGCCCATATGAGTGGCACTGGGTAGAATATACTGCCAGTTTATTCCCTGGGGGCATATTTCTGGACAATGTCCGCCGAGTATTCGTTAAGAAATTTAACGAAGTCGCGTTCAAGTGTGGGCTGAGCGCCAATGAATGTTTTACCATTGTCGCTCATAATTTTTGAGGGATAACCTCGTCTGCCAACGAATCGGATGAATGCTGCTCGAAAGGCTTCGGTGGTAAGGTCCGAGCATAGCTCGAGGTGTACTGCCTTTGCGGAAAAACGAACGAATACAGCCACGTACCCTTTTATGATAGTGGTCGACTTCAGAACCAATGATTTCATTTGGAATGGACCTGTAAAGTCTACTCCTGTTGTGGAAAAGGGGAGTGAGAAATTACAGCGCTCAGGTAGTAGCGCTGCCATTATTTGCGTGCGCATTTTCTGTTTGAAAAGCGTGCACGATTTGCATTGGAAACTGCATTTCTTAATAAAAGGATTTAGTTTTGGTACGTAGTACTCTTGCTTCACCATTTGGAGCACTAACCGTATTTCTGCATGAAGAAGGAGGCGGTGTAAAAACTCTAGATACAACTAGCATAGCCTTGAATCTGGAGGAAGGATTACTGGATGCTTCTCGTTGTGTTGTAATGTATAATGTTCCAATCTGCCACCGATGCGTAGGAGTTTGTCTACATCAAAAAAAGGGGTTAAGAGCCAGAAGCGAACTCTTTTTGCTAATTGGCATTTTGTTTTGTAGGGCGCTCTTTTCCGCCCCGAAATGGCGAGATTGTGCTATTGCCACAAGCCACGTTTTCGCATGTTGCAACTCTTTGTGGGTCAGATGGGGATTATGTGTTGTTGCCACCGATTTGGATTTTTTGCAGGCATTGTTCACAAAGCGGAACACACGGATAGCTCGAGAGTATGAGAAGATACATTGAAGAATATCGTCCTCTTCCTCGAGTGCGTGATATGCTTCGACCTTGCGTTTCTCGGGTGGAGAAGCGCTACCAACTTTCGGCTTTGGCCATGCCGAAATGTGGAAAGAAAGCCATTGTGGTCCGTGCTACCAAAGTGAGGAGCCTATCAAATCATGCGGCTTGCAACCACGTGTGCCAAGATCAGCAAGGTCATCTTGGATAGATACATGGCACCAGGTGCCGATAGGAAGATATTCTCGAATTTGAGAGGTACGGTTGGCCACATAAGTCTTCCAGGTCGATGCAGATTTTTCTAGTGAAGCTAGTACAATCTCAGAATCTGACCATAAGAATGTGTTGCATGCTTCTTAGTCGAGCTATTTTCGAACAGTTGAAGCCAGTTTGGCGAGTAGGACTGTACCACATAGCTCTAAGCGGGGTAAGTTTGTAGTTTTTATGGGGGCAACTTTGCCTTTTGCAACCAAAAGAGAAGATTTTATTTGGTTGCATACATGTGTGCGGATGTATATCGCTACGTAATATGCTTTTTCTGAGGCATCACAGAACCCGTCGATTTGGATGTCTTGCCCTGGAACGCCATTAACCCATCGAGAGATTTCGATGTGGCAAATGGCTGTCAGATTTTCTGCGAAATGTTGTAATTTTGATAATATTGCGGGCTTGACGTTTTCATCCCAAACGCTGCCATGCAGCCATCCTGCCTGGTCAAAAAGTTGCGCAACAGAAGATAAAATGTGTCGCTTTGTGACCGCATTTTGGGTGTGTTCCGACAGGACGGTGTATGAAAATTTAACCGTGAGCGCTCTCCATCGAATGCCAAGAGTTTTGGTATTGTAAGTGCTCTCAAATTTTAAGAAGTTGGAGTCTAGACGATCCTCCTTCGGAAACTGTTCTTATATCGCCCGGTGGTTAGACGTTATGTTATTTAATATGAAACCGGCTGATTTTAGGGCTTTTATCCCGTGACCGAGGGATTCAGTGGCGTTATCGATGGTGTGATGTGACTTCCTGATAGGATGTCTTCGACACACGTTTGCGTCTTGGGAATTGTTGCTGCCAAGGGGAATGTCGCTTTCGTGTCATCTGATAGTTGATGCAACGTACGAATAGCGAGATATGGTGCACAATTGACGCCGAATGTAACCGTTTTTAGATTGAGATCGCTAACAATGGAGTTTGCCGATTTGTGAAATAGGATTCGCTGAAAATCTTTATCGTCCTCGTGTATGAGGATCTGACGGTACATTTTTTTGAATGTTTCCATTGAGCACATACTTATGCATGCGCCACTGTAGAATTAGTAGCATGAGATCTGGTTGGAGAGTTGGACCAGTGTATAACACGTCACTCAGGGATTTGCCTGACCCAGATTTTTTAGAGGCATTGAAAACCACACGAACTTTGGTGGTGACCTTATCTGGTTTGGCCCCTCACTAGAGTAGGCACCTTGTCGTTGGTGTGAGGGCTTAGCCGAACTCCATAGCTCACGAATATGAGGCGGAGCTGTTAGGACTGGCATCTACGCCGTTTCGCCTCATAGGAGGGCGGCGGGATGTCGGTGACCAAGAACTTTCAACCCCCCAAACCAAGTTGTTGTGCGGACCATGCCTATTGGACGATTTGCAGCCAGGGGATAAATTCGGCTGTATTCGAACGGAGCCTTCCCGATACCTGGCCACCTCGGGAAGTATTGATGGCCTTACCATAGTAAGGGGCGCTGCTGTGGCGAACGGTTATTTCCCCGTATATAATACTGGACCGCTGAGCCCGCCTTGTCCGGCAGGTGGTCGTACAATCAATATGAACGACTCATTATCTAATTGTAATAAGGATGATGATAAGAGGAGGAATGAGTTGCAAGCCAAGGACGACAAATACGCATTAAGCGATGCGTCGGACTCGGGGAGCGAGAGTAGTGCTGATTCAATGAACTCCGTGTTGGAAAAGCACACAAATGAAAACGGAGTAGAAGAGTGGAGATGGTTACGGAGCAGAGGAAGTAAAAGAGCTCTCTCGCAGAACAGTGCAGCACTAAGAATTGTCCAATGCCTGGGAGCAGTGGTCGACCCAACAGAAGTGGAGATCGAGCGCTTGGAATGTGCCCATGAGGCGGTAGAAGTAGGTCGAAGGCAGTTCAAAAGGTTTGCTGCGAGAAACCCTCGGTTCTGCAACCGGTACTAGGAGGAAGAAGTATCGAATTGTAGAATGAAGAGGCAATGTTCGGCGGAAGGAGAAAAATATGCTTTCAAGAGGCAGAAAGGACTCAGTCCCAGAGATGTCCTCTGGTACAGGCAACATTTATATGCGACTCAGGAAAATAAGTCCTGTGGATAAAAATCCTAACACGCTAAAAGTGGGCGAAGTTGAAAAGGACCTCAAAAGCCTAAAATAAAAGGACAGTTGGAGGTAGCCGACGTCACCACGAACGTGTTAGAAAAGGACGAACAGCCAATTGTGCCGCGAGTCGCACAGAGGTACACCCGGTAAAATAGTTACGAGAGGATGAAGGGGGCCTCGAATAAAAGGGAAAGGGGAGGACGATGACGTTACGACGAAGGTGCTGGAGAGGGACAAACAGCCCAATGGTGCTGCGAGTTCTACAGATAAACCTCCAACACAATAAAGTGGCGTCGAACGAACTCCTCCTAACGCTTGAGGAGGGTTCGTTTGACGTGGCGCTGATCCAGGAGTCGTGGATCTCATTGGGAGGAAGGGACTATGGACTTAGCGCGCCCGAATTTGGCATTTACTACGCGCAAACGGAAGGATGGGTGCGAGCTGTAGTAATGATAAGAAAACAGCTGCATTCATTTATGCTGCCTAATTACACTACTGAGGACCTCGTGGTGGTGTCCGCTGAGCAAAGGAATAAGCAGGCATTTATCCTGGCATCCTGCTACATGGCCCATGCTGCGGAGGTTCCACCGATTGAGTGCAAGAGGCTAGTACAGGACGAAGGGCGCAAAGGCCGGTTGGTCATAGGCGCGGATGCAAATGCACACCACAATGCGTGGGGAGGAGCAGATACGAACGAAAGAGGCGAAGCTCTATTTTGTAACATCCTGCAAACCAATTTGCAGATAGCCAACAGGGGAAATGTTCCTACATACATTAGTCCAACATCCGGCAATGTTCTGGATATTATATTGAGCTCCGTACGTGATATATCAAGGTATTATTGGATGGTTTTTGATAGACCATCCTTCTCCGACCATGCGTATATCAGCTTTAGCATCCCCCAAAGTAGGGTAGAGAAGGGAGGGTACTTTAGAAACCCTAAGTCAACGAACTGGACAAAATTCCAGAAACAGGTAGAAACAAAACTGGGAGAACCCAAAGAGGTTGCCAATGTGGAGGAACTGGAGGAGTCTCATGAATTCCTAACAAGGACGCTTATGACTGCATATAACAAAGCTTGCCCTCTAAGAAGATTGAGAGGAAAAGCAAAGCCGCCATGGTGGAGCAATGATCTGAGTATCCTAAGAAGACAGGTAAAAGAAATGTCTAAGCTCGCAAAGACCGCGGAAAGCGAAGCGTGTCGGGACGAGTACAGGGATCCACTGGGGATCTACCAGCGAGAAATATTCAGGGCGAAGAGAATCTCATGGAAAAGTTTCTGTACGGACATAGTGTGCTCCAGCGAAACAGCACGGTTGAGAAAAGTCCTATCAAGGGGAAACATAGTCCAGGGACTATGAAAGAAAGAGAACGGGGAATATTCACGTAATAGTGAGGAATCCATTGAGGTGCTTCTCGATACAGCACTCACACTTCGATCACGGAGCGGGTAGTGTGGGTGACCGATACCAAGATCGAATGGGCAGTGAAGACGTTTTCTAAGTATAAATTGCCGGGCCCAGATGGTATATTTCCGGCAATGCTACAAGTTTCATGTAGAGCGGTCGTGGAATGGCTTAAAATAATATTCGATGGGTGCATAAGACTGAATCATGTACCGCACTCTTGGAGAACTGCTAGTGTAGCTTTCCTACCAAAGGCGGGGAAGATCGGTCACGTGTGTCCCAAAGACTATAGACCCATTAGATTAACATCATTTATGCTCAAAACCTTTGAGAGGCTGATAGATGTGTACATAAAGTCCAACGTGGATAAAAAATTGCTCTCCACAACACAACATGCGTACACCAAAGGCAAGTCAGTAGATACCGCATATAGCATAGAGAAAGCCCTGGAATATAAGGAATATGCTCTAGGAGTTTTCTTAGGCATAGCCGGGGCTTTCAATAAAGTTTCTAAATGGGCGATTGTGGATGGTCTTAATTACATTAAAGTACATCCAGCCTTAATGAGATGGATCGGCTGCATGTTAAATTGCAAGAAGATTACATCTCAATGGGGATTGTACGAGGACACGAAATCAGTGCATATAGGCACGCCGCAGGGAGGGATGCTATCACCTCTGCTGTGGATCCTGGTCATCAACCAACTCCTCAGGCGATTCGGTGAGGGACCCGTAAACTTTACGGCTTACGCAGATGACGTTACAATTGTCATACGTGGAAAGTGCCTTCCAAGGTTTAGCTCTTTGATGGATCTGGGCATCTGATGTCGGGTTGAAATTCAATGCGGAGAAGACGGATATAGCCTTGTTTACAAAGAGGTACAAGGTTCCAAATTGTATCAGGCCTAAGTTAGGAGGGGTGACCTTACAGGAGAAACCTTGCACAAAATATTTAGGAATCATCCTAGACAGTGGAAGCTCAACGTGGAGGAGAGGGGGAAGAAGGCCTCAACGGCACTATATGCATGTAAAAGAATGCTGGGGTGTACGTGGGGCCTATCGCCCTCTCTTTCTCATTGGGTTTTTTAAGCTATTGTAAGCCCTATTCTATACTATGGAGTTCTTGTTTTGTGGAAAGCCACACAAAAAACAACATACCTCAAAAAATTAGAGGGGGTATGCAGACTATCGGGCTTAGCATTACGGGAGCCCTGAAAACAACCCCGACGGCTGCACTGTATGCCATTCTGCACATTCCACTTGTATATCTGGTAGGAAAGAACATAGCGTTAGCAACTGCAACCAGGCTCCGTGCCTCGGGCAGCTTGAGCGCCGACCATACGGCCATAGTAGTATAGCATCATCAATCACAAGAAGAACGGACTACCTGATTTCTTATCTGCGCTTCGAGGGAGATTTTAAGGCCACAATAGAGGTGGACGGTTAGCGCAAGGGTGCTCAAATAGCGGACGAGGCGATAAATGTGTACACAGATGGTTCCAAAGTAGTGGAAGAAGTAGGGCCTGCGGTATACAGTGCTGATCCGGAAATAAACAGATCCTACAGACTGCCGGATTGCTGTAGCGTTTTCCAAGCGCAAATATTAGCCGTAACCAAAGCAGTAAAAACACTTGAAGAGAATAGCTTAAGCTGCAACTGTGTTAATTTTTATATTGACAGTCAAGCAGCAATTAAGGCAATAATCTCGCATATCACAGTATCCAAATGCGTGTTAGGATGTAAGCAGTCTCTGGAGACAATCGGGACAGGGAGAAGCATACATCTGTATTGGGCATATGGGAATAGATGGCAATGAAAAAGCAGATGAACCAGCTAAAAATGGCGCATCCCTTGAAGCTTGCTCCGTAGACGTCCCAATTAGACTGGGATATACGGATTACCTAAAGTTTATAAAGAAAACATACCTCTGTGGTCTATTTCTTCTTCGGTGAACGTACAATGCTCGAGATTATCAAAATACGTAGGTCAGATTCTACAAAACATCGTTTCGGACAAATACAATATAAAGAATTCACAACAATAAAAGAAAACATTAAAAACCTAACAATTGAAGATGACGAAACTCTAATATCATTGGACGTAGTATCCCTGTTCACAAACATACCTATTCACTTTGCGATTTGCACAATCATGAAACAATGGACAGGTTTACAAAACCACACAAAAATCTCAAAAACTCAATCTCAATTTCTCAAAATTCTTGAGTTTTGCTTGAGAGAAAATAATTATTTCGTACACGATGGGACCTTCTACCAACAAACATATGGTATGCCGATGGGCAATCCCTTATCACCAACCATAGCAGATATTGTGTTGGACAAGATTATTGACGACAGCATCAATGAGCTAAGATCTAAGGACATACATGATAAATACATAACAAAATATGTAGATGACATATTCGCTATAGTTAAGATTAATGACGTGGAAGAGATACTAAAAATATTCAATGGACAACATACCAAAATAAAATTCAACCTGGAGAGAGAAACGAACAACAAATTAGCCTTCCTAGATATAGAGGTCCATAATACAGAGAACAAAATAAGGACCAATTGGTATAAGAAAGCCGTAGCATCATCGAGAATGATCCACTATTTGTCGAACCACCCATGGAGTCAAAAGAAAAACACGGCCATAGGTTTTATTAAGAAAGTCTACTCCCTGAGCGACCAGGAGTTCATGGAGGAAAACAAGAGGAATATAAAAAACATTCTCCAAAAAAAGTGCTACCCTAATGCAGTAATAGAAGCATTTATAACTGCAGCGAAAAACAAAACGAGAAACTTCAATATCAATACAGAAAGTGAAGATAACAACAACAAAATATAGATTGGCGTCACATATGTACCTCAACTAAAGGACAACAACACTTTAGGTAAAATCATCAAAAGCAACAATTTAAGCTACGCACACAAACCGCATCACACAATTCGCAGCATATACACAAAAACAAAGGACAAAATTAATAAAGAACAACTACACAACGTAGAGTATGAAATACAGTGCAAAGGCAAACTAGGAGAAAGCTGCAATAAAGTTTACATTGGCGCAACAAAAAGATCGCTTGAAACAAGGGTAAGCGAACACAAATCGGATGCTAAAAACAACAAATACACTACAGCATTAGCGCAACACCTTATAGAAAATAACCACACAGCTGATTTTAACAACACAAAAATATTGGATGTGGGGAACAGAACAAGAAGAAGGATGACGCTAGAAGGGTTATGGATACAACAACAACTTAACAAAGCAATGCATTTTAAAGAAGACATTGACAACATAAATTGCGCATATGCTACTGCGATCGCACAAACTTCCTGAGGAAGACGCGAATATGCGTCGAAACGCGTAGAAGATAAAATAAGCGATTGTTTTATTTCAAAAAAAATCGGCTCCACAATTTAATAAATAAACTTTACGACCTGGCCCAATATAAAATTATTAAGACTGGGCGAGATTAAGCGAAGGCGAGAGGGCACATGATCGACCAAGCGAGAAAGGCGTGGGTTCAAGCGTGGGGCTGTAAAGTGTCGAAAATTATGTGTAGGTCTTTCAACATTAGACTACCAAAGCTGCTGCTATCATTAAAACGAGAGGACTTTGCACTCATGACGGGTATTCTGATTGGACACTGCCTTCTGACGTCGCATGCCTTTAAATTAGGCTTGGTCAGTGATAGAAGAGAAGGAAATGCGGGTTGGAGAAGGAAACGATCGAGCACGTTCTGTGCTCGTACCCTGCGCTTGCCAGGTTAAGACTCAAGCTGTTAGGAGTTGCACAACTCTCAGATCTAGAAGCAGCAAGTGGCTTAAGTCCTAGGATGCTTTTAGTATTTGCCAAGAGGACGGAGTTATTTTATAACATAGTTCCTGGTTTTTGATAGGGGTTTTCAGTTTGGTCGTTAAAACAAACTTCTGGTAACACTACGGACTCATTCAGTCTATGTGAGGTCCTCATGGACCGGCCAGTTCAACCTAACCTAACCTTTTATCAGATGTCCGTCAGATCTGAGTCTCTTCAAACTTGCTCGGTTGAATTCAAGATAGAAAACTGTAATCTGTCTCTTTGATTCTATTGTAATAAGTATGGTCGACTTTTTAAGTTCTCATATTGTTTTATATGTATTTAAGGATAATGCTATCAAACACGGTAAAATGCAAAAAAAAAAAAAACATAACCGATAAAATAATACATGCAACATATGGCGGTAATTCATTTGTTGCAAGAGATTCAGATTCAACTCATTTACACATTAATAAATTTGTATTTGTACTATTAAAAAAACAAACATAAATTGTTAAATTGGGCATATGTATTTTTACTCATAACTATTAAAAATAATTTTTTCGGCACTTAAAAATGGGGACGGGGGAAATAAACTGAACTAACTAACAAATAGGTCAAACGCAGAAAAAAAGCTTAGCTTCACCAGATATACCAAAAGTGTTATAACTTCGAAAAAAAGTCGATTTCGAAAAAACATCAGCACAGACATTTTTTAATTATTTATGTCAACCAACCAAATTAATGTTAAGCAAAAAAAATCCACCTTCAAAAAATTCTGCAAAATATAACCCTTGTATTATTTGCGCTGCTTTCTTAGTTCGCATTAATTATTCTTAAATGCGATATGTATAGAGTATTACAGCATACACAAAATATTATGTTTACCTTTTTTATCTTGGCCATCAGGATTGTATCTAATAGATAGATATTTAAACGAATCAATAATTACATTTTATCTTAATTTTTACTGGAATCGGTACCGGCGAACTCTTACATTTTGGCCCATTAATCGGCATCGCCCTATGACAAGAAAAACCCGGTATCGGTCGGATAAACTTTCTTCTTAGCTAAATATTTGTTTATAATAGTATTTTACTTTGTTTCTTTTTTCGAATGGTTGCTCCCCTTATGTACACATTTACAATTAGATTTTGATGGTTAACTTTAGTGCACAAGAGGACGTGCTGCTTGGCTGGAACGAGGACGTCTTTGCAGTGTTCAAGAAGCGCAACAGCATACCGCTTGTCATCGTCGATGGATAAAGCACAATCGTGTAAGTTTTTTTTTGTTAATATTACATAGATTTTGTAGATTTCATAACCAACATTTCATCATTCAATTATTCTGATCTGGCAAAACTAATAGTCCTGCTGGACAAAATTATTAAACTTCAACTAATAATTTTTAATGAAGGTTGTTCAAATATTTGAATAAAGACTCACATAAAGTTTGGGGCGAAATTTGTCCAAGAATCATATGTAGGTGCCTCTAGAAAAATTTGCGATTATTCTATTTGCATTGTTTTTCTATGAAATGCAGTACGTTCTCATACCCCTGTCAAAGTATTGCGAAAAATATTTGACGAATCTTTCCAATCTTTACTTCTTCGGAAATTTTACATTATATAGATGAAAAGTGAAACTTCCGATGTTTTATAGAAAGGGCTGGATTTTGCTCTCGCGTGCCAAGTGTGCACCCTCTAAACATGTTTTTTCACGATGTAAGATTGCAGAATACCTTTCCACCTTGACATTCAACAACACCTCCACTTCCTAATCTTTTTAGGGGTAGGTTAAAAAATTGCATGTTCTTGAGGAACACTTTTTCGCAGACCACCTTCACATTGAAGTAGTGTCGGACTTTTTTCTTGAGCAACCCACTGTGAGACGTAACTCACGTAAAACTAAATTGAGCTCCCCTAAAAAGCACCTCATCAACGGATGAGGTGAAGGTTCTGGTAGTGACTTTAAAATAGGAACTACCAAATGCCCTGTAAAAAGCTTGTCTAGTGCCCAAACCACGCAGTAAGTGTAAACCTCACATGTGGCCCATGAGTCCATAGAGTGAGTACAAGTCCCTTGACCTACACTGCTACGGAGATTGTAGTTATGGGTTGGAGCGGCCGCTGAGGCGTAGTGTACGGGACGTGTAGCATTATGCATTATGCCCTCTTATGTCAATGCGTTTGTAGCATTATGCATTATGCTCTTCTACGCCAATGCACTTTTTATTCAAACCCCACACAGTCATATCGCATTCATATTACAATATCGGCCTATATACATTATGTTAACCCCAACACAGCGCGAGTTCAACATCACATACAAATGCCGACAGCAAGACCTATATCAGGTGACATTTAACTGGCGCATTGACCAATTCGTTAATAGCGTGACCGAACATCAATGACAGTTTGTCAATGTGCCTGCCAAAATATTTATACAATGACAAATATCCAAAATTAGGTCAAACTAATATGCTGACTCAGAAGGTATATGTTTGGAATGTAGAAACCTTTAGTGTATTAGTATTAGTGTAATTATGTATGTGTAAAATAGATAATTTTGCATAAAAAAGGCATTTCTTTAATAAAGGCAATAACTTTTGTTCGCTTCACATCAGCGGTTCTTTTCATTTAATGTAATATTACAGACGCCCTTGGAGGTCAACAGCAAGGTGCCACAAAAGATAGGTAAAAAAGCTGGAGTCGACGGATGTTGGGACTAAGCCCAGAACACCCCGTGTGATGCAAACATCCCTCCCGACTTTAAAAGATTCGTTTCCGGCACACGCAAAACCATTTCTCCGGACCAGGATCAGGTACTGGTCCCGGATTAGGTTCGATACCTTCCCGGAGCAGGAGATATATTTTCAAAACCGCTACGGGCTCTTATGTCTCCAGGACACCATCCACACAGTGAGGCGAGAGTACTTCCCATTGGAAACAGAAGTGAAATGCTGAGCAAATAGTTTCTGTTGAATACCCAGAAACCCGGTCATCGCAACAGATATCTTATTGCAGAGGTCCCGTCTCCCAGGACTTAAGAAGTCATCTCCGCAAGCACTATGAGGAAATACTGCATCTAAGAGCTCAGCGGTATGTAGAACCACGAAGAGGGCCTCAGTCATACCAACAAAGAGCGGACCTCTATGTCAGAAACTACCCGGCGAACCCCGTTCTTGATGATAAATACCCTGAACTCGCAGATGAGTAAGTACTCTCTCTAGAGAGACGCGCATCACTCTAGCCCAGCTTCGATCTGGATCTCCACAAGCCACCAACCATCTTTTCAGTTGCAATTTGGAACCAACGCCTCTATCACCCCTCGCTCTGGTCCACCCGTGTTGAAACAGCAAGCTTTCTTGGACTCCCGCTAAATAATATTGATTAGGATTTGTGAGTGGTCGCACCTATTCGTTGGGGAGAAGCACTGCTTTAAGAACAATTACAAGAATTGGAATAGATATATTAGAAGACTTTCAAATGGTATAAAAGCAAGAAAAAATAGACACAAATGCAGATGAATTAACACGCATCAAGGTACACAGTGACATATTTAAGTCTATGATTCCCATCAGTAAAAGTGAGAAGGTAGTAGATAAGAAATTAAAAAAAACTTCACAAAACTCTAGTAGCACATGTTCACCATTCACCACAGCAGAATGTGTTAAGCTACCACTGTCTTTACACTGAAGTTCGCGCATGCAATATCATTGTATTCTGACGTCACTGTTAATAAGCGTATTAACAAGCAACAAGGCCGGAAAATTGAAAGAAAATCCAGGAAAAGAAGTAGCGCAAGATAATAGGAATACCGGTACACATATAAGCAAGAAAACATGTCTTATAAGAAGACTTACCGACTTCACATTTGGGAATGTACATCTTTTATTGACGTAAAGAATATGAGTAATTGAAATATAATATTGGAAAAGATGCACGTAATTTGTAGCGATGACCTTGATGAGCGATCAATATTCAATGCAGGAGAAACTGCGTACATAGCTTACTAAAGAATTCGCATATTTAGGAGAGATCCTTTATGAAAAAGATTTTATATTTAGAATCGTATTAGCGGCCACCGTGGTGTGATGGTAGCGTGCTCCGCCTACCACACCGGATGCATAGGGTTCAAACCCCGGGCAAAGCAACATCAAAAATTTTAGAAATAAGGTTTTTCAATAAGAAGAAAATTTTTCTAAGCGGAGTCGCCCCTCGGCAGTGTTTGGCAAGCGCTCCGGGTGTATTTCTGCCATGAAAAGCTCTCAGTGAAAACTCATCTGCCTCGCAGATGCCGTTCCGAGTCGACATAAAACAAGCACGACGTAAATTGGGAGAGAAGCTCGGCCTAAAATCTCTTCGGAGGTTATCGGACCTTACATTTATTTATTTATTTTATTTCGAACGGTTCGTATCTGGACTCTCTTGCCGGATGGTGCGCAGACAATAACTTATTTTTAAATTCAAATAAATGCTGTGTTGTCTTATTCCATAAAGACAACTGTCACATAGTTTATATACAAACTAAATGCTAAATCTCTTAATCGTTGTCAAGAGAGTAAAGACTTGGGTGTAATTTTTGACTACAAACTCTCTTTTTCTAGTCACATTGATTTTGTTTTTTCAAAATTTGTTGCAATGGTTGGGTTCAGTAGACGTAACATCAATGACTTTAAGGACGCTATGACGTTGAAGGCACTTTATATATCCTTGGTCAGAAGTGGTATTGAATATTGCTCAATAATATGGAATCCTTTCTATGAATCTAACTCCTATAAAATTGAGAAAGTTCCAAAGATTTTTACAAAATTGCTTTACGTATGCTTCCCTGGCCAGACGGCCTCCCATCATATACCAGCAATCACAAATTGCTTGGTTTTCAGGCTTTGCATGACAGAAGAACTTTTATCTCACACATGTTTGCCTATAATGTGATAAACTTTAGCACGAATTGTTCATTTATCTACTTTGTTCCTTACATATATTCCACTGCCCGATCTTCGGATTATTTATCGAAATAACTCATAAAACGAATTATGCTATGAATGAACCTATGACTAGGACTATACATCTAGCAAATCGAGTCAGTAGTGTTATTCATTTCAATAACAGCTTATATAAGTTTAAGCTTGAATTGTTTTCTATTTTTAACTAGTCTGTAAGAAAGCATGAAGTTATCGACATTTAAGAACTGAAGTAGATTATAGTCAGCGCAAAGGATTTATCATACACCAAAGGCATGTCTTAATTGGGTAAATCCAATTTCAAGGGGTTGTGTTCGCAACCCTCTCAAGGGGTTGCCAGCACAATATATAGCTTCTCCAACCCAATTGTCAACTCACCTAACCGTGGCGAATACTGTTTCATTGACAGCCGAGGCTCTGGCGACCCCAAGTTCCTCATGGAACTAAAGGGTGGGGAGGGCGGGATGGCCTAGAAGGTTTAATGTGGTCATATAAATGGTTCCCGAGATGGTCGAGCTAGTAGTACCTTAATCGTGCTTTGTTACCGGAACATACTGGATCTATATCCGGCAAAGGACCATCGACATCGGTAACACTCCCCAAAGCCTTCGGGGAATGTCCTTATCGTTAATACAACAACAACAACAAAGCATGTACTTAGACTGAATGAGTTAAATAAATAAATAAAATGCGAGCACAAAGAAATGACTAGTAATTCAGATATACATTATTGACAGGTTGACTTAGCACATTTTTTTTAACAGCTGACGACTTCGCATATTTACACATCATTGCCCACAGCACGTAAAAATTAAAAATTTAAATATTTTTTTTTTTGTGATCGATGTATTTTGAATTCAGTTTTCAAACTGCATTAAAATACAATTTTTCAAGAAAAGTGTCAGCATATTTTCACATTAAGCTAACGATATGTTTACTGTTGAATGGCAAAAGCAAGGTTTACCTCACGCGCATATGTATTTTAATTTGGCTAATAGATAAAATTCTTCCCGATGACATGGATCGCATTATATCAGCGGAAATTCCAAATAAAGCTGAAGATACGATGTTGTATGATATAATTACTAAAAATATGATCCAAGGCCCATGTGGAGTTGATAATTTATTATCGCCCTGCATGTTGAATTGACGATGCTCAAAACGATACCCACGCGAGCTCCAACAGAATACGCAGACCGGGCAAGATGGATATCCAAAATATAGACGAAGGTCTTCAGCGGACGGTAGCTATACCCATGTACTCTCTAATGGGACAACGTCGACAAGGATGGATCGTTCCATATTGCCCCGTTCTGTCCAGATGTTTCTCCGCTCACATAAATGTAGAGTACTGTCATTCAGTGCAAGCAATAAAATAATTTGTAAGTATGTCAACAAAGGTAGCGACATTTTCCGTTCAAGATAATAGGGACGAAGTGCAAAATTTTTTGAATGGCAGATATTTAAGCACATCAGAAGGTATTTGGAGATTACTGGGACTTTCGATTCATGAGCAATTCCCAACGGTTCTACATCTATGTTCACTTAGAAATTTGACAAAGGGTTTATGGTACTGCAGGAGCCACTACAAACCACTTTGACAACATTTTTTTCCCCTCTGTTCAGTTGACGATTTTGCAAAGACTGCTTTACTCCGAAGTACCCGCCTATAACACTTGGACTAATACAATTACAATTAATAAGTCGCAAGGACAAACATTTAGTTATGTTGGCGTAGACCTTCGTAGTGAAATGTTTTCTCACGGTCAAATGTATGACGCTATTTCAGGAACTGGTTCCCCACAGAAACAAGGTTTTCTCATTCCTGGAAATGATAATTAAACAAAGAATGTTATATTCCCGGAAGTTTTTAATTAATGAAAAAAATTTACCTTATTTTATGTATTAATTTTTTACGTCCGACAATCCAATTTCGACTGCTGAGTGGAATAGCACCCTATTAAAAATTCTTATCAAAAACGTCCTATCTGAGAATTGGAATCAACAATGGCCTACTGCAAAATTTGATTAAAGAATGCCCTATTTAAAAATCTGTTTCATCGCAGTATAAATTCAATACATTTTGAGCTGAGATAAATTCTGAGATGGGGCGTTCTTCAATCAAATTCTGAGATGGTGCGTTTTCAAAAAAAAAAAAAAAAAACAAGTAAGGAAGGCTGAGTTCGGGTGTAACCGAACATTACATACTCAGCTGAGAGCTTTGGAGACAAAATAAGGGAGAATCACCATTTAGCAAAATGAACCTGGAATGTGTTTGTATGACATGTGTATTAAATGAAAGGTGTTAATGATTATTTATTTAGTTGTATATGTGAAGGCGTTTTCGAGATATTGACCAAAATGTGAACCAGGGTGACCCAGAACATCTTCTGTCGGGCACCGCTAATTTATTTATATATGTCATACCACGAACAGTATTCCTGCCAAGATTCCATGGGCTTTTGATTTCGCCCTGCAGAACTTTTTCATTTTCTTCTACATAATATGGTAGGTTCACACCCATTTTACAAAATTGTTTCTAAAGTTATATTTTGCGTCAATAAACCAATCCAATTACCATGTTTCATCTCTTTTTTCATATTTGGTACAGAATAATGGTATTTTTTTCATTTTTCGTAATTTTCGATAACGGAAAAGTGGGCGTGGTCATAGTCGGATTTCGACCATATTTTATACCAAGATAAAGTGACTTCAGGTAAGTACGTGAACTACGTTTAGTTAAGATATATCGTTTTTTGCGTAAGTTATCGTGTTAACGGCCGAGCGGAAGGACAGACGGTCGACTGTGTATAAAAACTGGGCGTGGCTTCAACCGATTTCGCTCATTTTCACAGAAAACAGTTATCGTCATAGAATCTATGTCCCTACCAAATTTCACAAGGATTGGTAAATTTTGTTCGACTTATGGCATTAAAAGTATTCTAGACGAATTAAATGAAAAAGGGCGGAGTTACGCCCATTTTTAAATTTTCTTTTATCTTTGTATTTTGTTGCACCATATCATTACTGGAGTCGAATGATGACATAATTTACTTTTATACTGTAAAGATAATACATTTTTTGTTAAATTTTGACTAAAAAAAAATTTGTTTAAAGTATGCGTGTTCGTCATCCGACTTCGCTAATTTTTATTTAGCACACATATAGTAATAGGAGTAACGTGCCTACCAAATTTCATCATGATATCTTCAACGACTGCCAAATTACAGCTTGTAAAACTTTTAAATTACCTTCTTTTAAAAGTGGGCGGTACCACACCGATTGTTCAAAATTTTTCTAATTTTCTATTTTGCGTCATAAGGTCAACGCACCTACCAAGTTTCATCGCTTTATCCGTCTTTGGTAATGAATTATCGCACTTTTCAGTTTTTCGAAATTTTAGATATCGAAAAAGTGGGCGTGGTTGTAGTCCGATTTCGTTCATTTTAAATAGCAGTCTGAGATGAGCGCCCAGGAACCTACGTACCAAATTTAATCAAGATACCTCAAAATTTACTCAAGTTATTGTGTTTACAGACGGACGGATGGACGGACGGACATGGCTAAATGAACTTCTTTTTTCACCCAGATCATTTTGATATATAGGAGTCTATACCTATCTCGATTAGTTTATGGCGTTACGGATTACCGTTATGCGAACAAAGTTAATATACTCTGTGAGCTCTGCTCAGCTGAGTATACAAATTCTGATGTAGGATGTTTTTAAAAAGAGTTTTGAGGTGGGGCGTTTTTGAAAAGCGTTTACACATAGAGTGATATTGGACTCAGCAGTCGATTTACTTAAGTACCTAATGTTATTTGAATTGTTATCTTTTTGCGTTTTCTTTCAAAGTTGCTCATTAATAAATCGTTTATAACGCTAACGAAAGTGTTTGCATTTAATAAAACAGAGGGTATTACACTTTTACTTTCGTAGCAGAAAAAATGCATGACATATGTATGTGTATCTCTTCTTTTAAACGATACCCAAATAGAAAAAACTCAATAGATTTACTTTTTGGGGCGTAACGAAGTAAGCCGGGTACTTGCTAGTAGATGTATATAACTATTTGCACGCAACGTCTTTTGGTGTGCTTTTATAAAACTCAACCTTTTGATCATCAGTTTAGCAGCCATTTTTCACACTGTATCGGTTAGATATCTATATCTTTGAAGCGCATTAAAGCTGTTTTCTCTAATCATAATTTTATATGCATAAAATTGCATACATGAAACTGTTTTTTGTGGAATAGGTGCCGTACTGCTTGGAGAAGTTTGCGGTATATTTAACCTGTAACCGTCCTCACCATTTAAATATATGATAGGGTATTGCAAGGGGTCATATGAAGGATGAATTTCTGACACAAGGTGGAGAGTGTTATCGTGGGACTGTAGCACAATATGGCGGGTACCAGCATTTTCGTCAACTATCATTTCTGCGACCTCGCCTGTAGTCGGGGCATTATATCGACCACGGTGTTCATTAACATGGCGTTTGTCGGCATGGATTACAACCCCATAGTTATTCGAATTAGATGACATACGCTCCATAGAAGTCATAAAACTTCGAACGTACACATTATTTTCAAGCAGAATTTCTTGAATTAATTTCAAAATATCTCTTTGAAGAGTTGGTGCAGCATTTTGGCGCAACGAAAGCTGCTCCTCTTGGGAAGAAAAATATATTATTAAAAATTTTGGAACCCAGTTGATCGGGGGTAATAAACTTCCAATAATATTGTACACTTGTCCATGTATTTTTAAAGTTGGAATGAAATTAGCTTCTCTAATTTCACTACCGCCAAACGAAGTCATAGCGAAACAACCATTGTATTTTCTTATATTTTGTTTAAAATGACTGGACGACGTATGCTCTCCTGTAAGCAGCGTTTGGATTGATGGCGGAGGCTCACCGATATCACTTAATTTGACATGACTCTTACCTTACTACAGCACATACCTGGTGTTTCATTTGGCCACTTTCTAGCCTTACAAAAACGCAAAATTCACTTATGCGGCCAATGAGTAGTGGAGAATTTTTTATATAATTCAGATGTGGTCTGTAGTTATATGCTGAGTTCCGACCAATCGCCCTTTGCCTGTTGTTCAGAGCTCACAACCTTTTATTTTAACTCTCCCCTTTGTTCCAAAAACCATCATACTTCGCTAATAAATATCAGAATTGAAAATAAGGTAAATGGAGGAAGAGACAGAAAAAGCGCGTTTATTATTTTCTTAAGCTACATACATATGTGTTGCTTTGTTTGTAGCAAAACAATATCAAAGCAAACCACATTTTGGATTTGCATATAATGTGTGTTTCTAATCAAATTTACTACATTCATAAGTACATATGTATTATTTTGTTTTGTTGATTTTCCGACAGGGTGGATAAATGATGTGTTTTGTATTGTCCGTTTAGCGGCCACGGCGTATACAAGCTTACCTGCGGATGTCAACATAGTTACATGACAAACAGGACGGCAAATAAGAACGTGGTTCAGAGAGCACATTAGAGATTACAACAAAAAACACGGAATCTAAATATTATACCAGAATCTAACTTCGCGAATCACATGGTCGAAAATGAATGTTTTCCAGCAAACATCAATAAAACAGTTAGGGTTCTTCACACACAAGCAAAATGCAGACGTCTCAACGTACTCGAAAACACGGAAATCTACAAACAGAAAACATTCGACGGTAAAATAATAAACGAACAGACAAATACAATTTCTGACACAATATTCGAGCTTTTAAAACTTGTTTACAAGAAACAAAGTAATCACACAGGTGCAACAGACAAACACACAACAACAAATAAACACAAAACAATTAACGCACCAAAACAACAAACCCACAAAGAAGTTCAAACGACTAAAGTCACGGACTTTTACGTACACAAATCGATTAGTAAAACCACCCCAGTTCTGAATGAGCACACAGTACATACACATACCTAAATATAAACAAGCATCAATTTTGACAATTCCTGTTCGGGTACCTACGAACTATAAATACAGGACAAACGCCAACAAGAGATCAGAACGAAAATCAACACTGATGATGGCACAACGCCGAAACCGGTTTTTCTCGAAACCTAATTTGACAGGGGATGACGGAAAATCGTTCCAATATACATCATCACATATCGTTAGCTTAATGTGAAAATGTGCTAAGTCACTTTTTTTGAAAAAATTTATTTTAATGCAGTTTTAAAACTGAATTCAAAATACATTGATCACAAGAAAAAAATATTTTTATTTTTAATTTTTACGTGCTGTTTGCAATGATGTGTAAATGTGCTGTTCAAAAAAAATGTGCTAAGTCAACCAGTCAATAATATCAATCTGAATTACTTGCATTTTATTTACTTATTTAATTCATTCAGTCTAAAAGTACATGCTTTGTAGTTGTTGTATTAACGATAAAGACACTCCCCGAAGGCTTTGGGCCGATGCTGATGGTCCTTTGCCGCATATAGATCCGGTACGTTCCGGTAACAAAGCACTATTAAGGTACTAGTCCGACCATCTCGGGAACGATTTATATGACCACATTAAACCTTCTAGGCCATCCCGTCCTCCGCACCCCCTAGTTCCATGAGGAACTTGGGGTCGCCAGAGCCTCGGCTGTCAATAAAACAGAATTCGCCACGGGTAAATGAGGTTGACAATTGGGTTGTAGAAGCTCTATGTTGCGCTAGGAACCCCTTGAGAGGGTTGTCTGCACAACCCCTTGAAATTGGATTCACCAAATTGAGACATGGCTTTGGTGTTTGATAAATGCTTTTCGCTGACTATAATCTACTTCAATTCTTACATGTCGATAACTACATGATTTGTTACAGACTAGGAGGGTGGGGCCGTGTGTAGAAGTCCACGAAAGTGGGGAAAGCTTCTGACCGCCATTCACCTGGGAATGGCCAGAGCGATTCTTTTGCATGCGGTTCAAGCAGCTCACTACTGCCGGTCGCTTGCGGCTAAGTATCCTCTGGGTAGCCGCTAAACACACATTTAGCGGTGAGCTAATGTGAGAAGGCGACAACCTGGCTAGGCCACTCTGACATAATCGGTTTAAGGGCTAGCCGGGGGAGATCTCATCGGCAGCGTCTGTACACCTCTAGGTGCGGCTGCAAGTGGGCGTCTGTCTTGGAGCAAGCGGCTAGCTATATAAACGTGCCAAGTAATATTTTCACCCCCGCTGAGCGGGTTGTGCGCTGGGCTTGGGACCCAACACGCAAAACCATACTCCAATGAAATATAACAACAACCCTCGGATAAATACACTCTCTATTGATGACGACCATGGCAAACGTTTGAAGGACAATGAATTGAGGGCATGCACCTGGAACGTCCGCTCCCTGAATGGGATTGGTGCAGATGCCCGGCTGGTTGATGTCCTCATCAAAGCAAAATCTGACATCACCGCCATCCAAGAAATGCTTTGGCAAGGAAGAAAGAAGATCAAAAATTGTGACATATATTGGAGTGGCCATGCGAATAAGCGCAGTTTCGTCGTCGGATTCGTGGTGGGAGAGAGACTTTGTCAGCAAGTGCTGGCGTTCACGCCTGTGGACGAGCGTCTCGCCGCTATCCGAATAAAAGCAACATTTTTTAATATATCATTCATCTGCGCCCATGCGCCGACAGAGTAGAAAGACGATGAGGTGAAAGACACTTTCTATGAACAACTAGAACGCACATAAGAGCGCTGCCCCGTCATGATATAAAAGTCGTGCTTGGCGACTTTAACGCCAGGGTTGGCAAAGCAGGTGTTTTTGGCACTACAGTTGGAAAGTTCAGCCTACACAATGAAACTTCTCCTAACGGACTGAGGCTGATTGACTTTGCCGGTGCTCGAAACATGGTCATATCCAGCACGAGGTTCATGCATAAAAAGATACATCAAGCTACATGGCTGTCTCCTGATCGAAATACTCGCAATCAGATCGATCACGTTGTGATAGACGGATGGCATGCCTCCAGTGTTTTAGATGTGCGCACGATCCGAGGTCCTAACATCGATTCGGACCATTATCTCGTTGCAGCCAAAATACGCACCCGCCTCAACGCGGCTAAAAACAAGGAACAAAAAACACAAGGAAAGCTAGACGTCGAAAAGCTTCAATCACAACAGACTGCCAATGATTTCGCAACTCGACTCTCACACCTGTTCTCTGAGGGCACAACTCATCCTGAAGGAATACAGGAGCAGTGGGAGCATATCTCCAAAGCATTTCGTACTGCCGCCGAGGAAAAAATTGGTTACCGGCGGCCACGAAAAAACAACTGGTATGATGAAGAATGCCGCGTTGCAACCGAATGAAAAGACGCTGCCTACAGGGCTACGTTAATAGCGAGCGCGACAAGAGGAGTGTGCGAACGCTATCGTGAGTTGAAAAGGGAAGCGAGACGCCTTTTCAGGAAGAAAGAAGCAGAAAGGCGTGAGTGCGAGGAGCTTGAGCTGCTAGGCACCAGGAATAACGCCCGAAAATTCTTCCAAAAAATTCGGCGACAGACGGAAGGTTTTAAGACCGAGGCAAACTCCTGTAGAAATGAAAACGGCGACCTTGTTACTGTTGTCCAGAGAGTGCTTAGATTATGGAGGGAATACTTCTCTGCTCTCCTAAATGGAGGCGGCAATTCACCGCGCAGAGATGAAGACCCCGATCCCGCAATCGATGATGACGTTGAGCAACACCATCAGCTCAGTCAGAATTGGGAAGGACCTCTCCGAGCCGTTCGAAACTAAACGAGGTTTCAGACAGGGTGACCCCCTATCGTGCGATTTCTTTAATTTGATGCTGGAGAAAATTATACTAGCTGCAGAACTTAATCGCACTGGAACAATATACTATAAAAGCGTGCACTTACTGGCATATGCTGATGACATTGATATCATCGGCCTAAACACCCGCGCTGTTAGTTCTGCTTACTCCAAACTGGAAAAAGAAGCGGTAAATATGGGTTTGATGGTGAATCAGGACAAAACGAAGTACCTGCTGTCATCGAGCAAAGAGTCAGCGCATATGCACCTTGGCAACCACACTACTGTTGGCAGCCATAATTTCGAAATAGTAAAAGACTTCGTTTATTTGGGAACCAGCATCAACACTAGCAACAACATCAGCACTGAAATCCAGCGAAGAATCAATCTTGCCAATAAATGCTACTATGGACTAGGTAGGCAATTGAAAAGTAAAGTCCTCTCTCGGCGAACGAAAATCATACTCTACAAGTCACTTATCGTACCCGTCCTGCTATATGGGGCAGAAGCATGGACCATGACAACAGCAGATGAAGCGGCTTTGGGAGTGTTCGAGAGAAAAGTTCTTCGAAAAATTTATGGACCTCTACGCGTTGGCGATGGCGAGTACCGAAGAAGATTTATTGATGAGCTGTACGAGCTATACGAAGACATCAACATAGTCCAGCGAATTAAAACGCAGCGGCTGCGCTGGCTAGGCCATGTTATGCGAATGAAAGATGATGCTCCGGCCAAGAAAGTGTTTCTATCCGAACCCACCTATGGAAGCAGAGGTAGAGGGCGGCCCCCACTCCGTTGGAAGGACTAGGTGGAAAACGATTTAAACTCCCTTGGTGTGACCAATTGGCGCCGGTTGGCGGAGCGAAGGAGCGACTGGCGCGCCTTGTTGGACGGCCATAACCGTTTATACGGTTAAGCGCTAATTAAGTAAGTAAGTAAGTGTTACAGACTATTTAAAAATAGAAAACAATTCAAGCTTAAACTTACATAAGCTGTTATTAAAATTAAGAACACTACTGAATCGATTAGCTAGATGTATAGTCCTAGTTATAGTGTTTAGGCCAGGGGCCTAATCATATTCCTACCGGGTAGCCGCCCTCGACTTAACTATTTTTTTCGTTTGTCAGCAAGCAACGGCTAACTTTCAATCGTCCTCTTGATCCAGCATTTGCTTTCGTTAAGTGAGAAAGTTGGGGTTCGGTGGTGATTTGGAAGTTGCCGTCGGCTCTGATCTAGTTTGCCTGCCAAAAAGTCACCAGCTGTTCCTGCGTTTTTCATCTTTGGATTTAAAATACAAAAAACCCCCTTCTACGAATAAGCGAGTACGTGAAAAAATAGAGCTTTGATATCAAGAAAAGCCAAGCCAACAGTTGCCAAACATACAAAATACATATATACATACATATTCATCTTATCCCCACATACACCAAAAAATAAAATACGGGTGAGTTTTTCTTTTTATTGTGCAATATTAAATTATACAATAAAATAAAAAGAACCATATTAAAAGTGATTTTCGCGGAGTTAAAAAAAAATTAATTATAATAATAATTTTTTCGTTTGTGCGCGAGAAATTTTGCATATTTTTCTTTTCCAATACTTGAAAAACTCTTCGGCTCACTGCATTTTTGTATTGTCCGTCCGAACGGACATAAACAAAACAAAAAGTGATAATTTAATTATTGTGCAGTGAATTCTTCTAATCCTTTTAAAAATAAATTTCTTGATAAATACGTGAACAAGTGTCCAAATTGGGAATTTCTTCTTCTAATTTTTACCTTTAAAATTTACCGGCTTCAAATTTGTATTGTTTTTTTCTCGTCAGTGGCACAAATATAGAGCCAATTGGACACTGTTTATATTCCTTTTAATTAAGCAAAACAACACAGCACTGCACTAGAAATTCAATTCAACTAATTATCACATATCACATATTTTTACGAATACGAATCACTCGCGGTGCGTTTATTTGAATAATTATTAATCGTTTTCATTTATAAAACTTTTAATAATATCGATTTGCGATCGCATTATTAAAAACAAGTGCAAGAAAAACGAAATAAAAGAAAACACAAACCAAGGCGAATTCGCGTATCTACACGCATTATAGTGGTGGGTGGTGAGCAACTTCGATATAGTAGTGCAAATCCCGAAATTAATGCTGAAAATCCCGAAACCTAAAAAGGAAGTTTAAATATACATTTTTACCGGCATTTATTTTAAATAAAGTGTGCAATTATTTTTCAAATAATTTGTGATAATTTTTGAAATAATAAATAAATATTTTTTGGTACCTAAATTTCGAGTTTTTTCATTTTTCTCCTCACTTATTTAGTTGTATTATACTAATATTTCAAGATTTTGGTGAGTTATTTCGGGATTTTGGTTGGCGTTCTTACTGAAATTTATAGGTTCATTCAAATTCACCCCACTTACAACAAGAAAAAGGGAGTTTCGACCACCACAGTGCTATTTCGTTAACAAGTTTGAAATTTTTAGGGGCAAAAAGTTTACGATACCTGTAGGCTACTCAAGTTTTAGGCCAATTTTAATAATTGTGGATTTTAAAAACACTTTAGCACTACGTGCGTTTTTCGGATTTCGTCCAAGTTTTTAATAATCCAAAGAAAATTTTTTCATCCAACAAACTAATAAAAAATGGTAAGTTTCAACCAATTAGTTGAGTCTTTGATAGACCTCGAGGCGGCCTTTCGTGAATTCGAAAACCCCAATCAATCAGTCATCCAAAGGGAGGAGGCTAAAGAGCTGGGGGCAAAATAAAACGCAGCTATAGTGAGTTTCAGGGGTCAGATGCTGCAACATCTTCCAAAGATGCTAGTGCAGCGAAGAAAAAGTATAAATTAGCGTACACGACTTATATGAAGTGCATAGAGTTGATAGGTGACCTAGCTACAAAGCAAAAAGATAAAGCCTCTACAACGCGAACGGATACCGCGAACGGATACCGGAAGATATACTGTCTCCCTACCATTTCGAAAGAATTTCCCAGTAGATATTTCTTTAGGGTGTTCACGTAAAACTGCGTTCTCGCAATATTTTCGTTGTGAAGGTAGGCTAGCCAAAAACCCCTCTTTACGAGAGGAGTATACAAGAGTCTTTAAAGAATATGATCAGTTAGGTCATATGCCTGAAATCCTACCAAGCCTGTCCGAAAATACCTCCGAATCCTACTACTTACCCTATCATGCGGTGAGTAAGCCAGAAAGCACTTCTACGAAGGTGAGAGTGGTGTTTAACGCTTCGTGTCCACCAGATAACGGCGCGAGTTTAAACGATGCTCTGCTTCCTGGTCCCATCCTACAAAGCGATTTTACGATCTTGATTCTTAGATGGAGACTGTTCAAATTCGTTTTTAAGTACCGACATCGAGAAGATGTATCGCCAAATATTTTTCCATCCTCAGCAGAGGAAATTTCAACGAATTCTCTTCCGTGAGTCTACAGACGAACCCATCCATCAATTTCAATTGAATACGGTAACTTTCGGGGTAAACTGTGCTCCGTACCTAGCAATAAGGACATTGCTTCAATTGGCAGACGACGTTCAAGATTCACATCCAGTCGCCGCCATTACTTCAACGCGACATATGTACGTCGACGACGTACTTGCAGGTGGGCACGACTTGGAATCCACAATCCAAGCGCGTGATGAAATTTCTGGCGCCTTATATTCAGCAGGCTTTTCTCTTAGAAAGTGGGCCACCAACTGTAGGTAAGTCTTGAGCGATATTCCTGCATCTCATCTGCTTAGGCAAGACTTCTTAGACTTCGAAGACGCAAGCAGCGTTAAAGCCCTCGACATTCGATGGAATGCATGTTCGGATCATTTCTACTTCACTGCGAAAGAATTCGATCAAGGTCAAGAAGTAACTAAACGTAAGATTTTGTCAGCAATTGCGACACTTTTTGATCCTCTCGGGTGGCTTGCTCCAATAGTCATAGTAGCGAAAATTATGATGCAGAATGTTTGGTTAGAGGGAACAGGTTGGGATGAAGAAGTGTCTTCAAGCACATTAAACCGGTGGCAAAAATTTTCGGTGGAGTATCCAGCTATTAATAACATTCGGGTTCCACGATGGGTTAGGTATTCTCCACAGTGCAAAATGGAACTCCACGGATTTTGTGACGCCTCCGAAAAGGCATACGCGGCAGCCATTTATATTCGCGTAGAAGAAGGCAGTGCCGCCCATGTAAATCTTCTGTTAGCAAAAACAAGAGTAGCCCCGGTGAAAACGATCTCCCTTCCTCGTCTCGAATTGTGTGGAGCAGTATTGCTAGCTGAAATGATGGACGCTGTAGTCATGAACGTGGATCTTTCATCAATACAGGTTTATCTGAGGACTGACTCCCCTATAGTGCTAGCGTGGCTTAGAAAGCCACCATGCTCTTGGTCAACCTTCGTGTCCCACAGGGTTACCAAAATCATCGACAAGGTTGGACAACACCATTGGTATCACGTCGATTCAGCGTCGAATCCTGCCGATTTAGCTAGCCGTGGAGTGACAGCGCAGGACTTAATTGAAAACTCCTTGTGGTGGCAGGGGCCTTCTTGGCTGCAAGAAGGCAAGCCAGAATGGCCAAAACAAGAGTCGGGCTTCCAAATTGACAAAGAGGGAAAGCGCGTGCTCTCTCACGCAACGAAAGTCGTTGAAGTGTCGGATATACTCCAACGCTTCTCTTCGCTTCCAAGGGCTTTACGAGTTCTGTCGTACATCTTTCGTTTCATCCAAAGGACCCACCCCACTCAGAAATCAAAAAGGTACAACCCAGCGAATAATTGCCCTCTGCCAGCAACAACATTTTTCAGCGGAGGTTTCGAATTTAAAATCCGGACTTGCGATAAGCGCTAAAAGCGAAAGTCTAGCCTTAAATCCATTTATCGACTCAAGCGGAGTTTTAAGAATCGGAGGTCGTCTCGGAGCGTCGCGAGACCTAAGTTACAAAGAACGGCACCCAATCCTTGTGCCGTATAACTGCCATTACTCACGCTTGTTAGTGAAGTTTATCCATGAAATATCAATTCATGGAGAGCATCAGTTATTGTTGCCCATCATTCGAGCACAATATTGGATCCCTCGGCTCAAGGTTATGATCAAGTCAGTCATTCACAATTGCAAGGTATGCACTATATACAAGAAGCAAACGCAATCTCAAATCATGGCGTCCCTACCTTCAGAACGCACGACTTTCTCTAGGGCCTTTACAAACACCGGCGTTGATTTCGCAGGACCTTTCGAGATAAAAAACTATAGAGGTAGAGCTTGTGTTATTACAGAGGGGTACGTTTGTCTTTTCGTTTTTTTCGCAACGAAGGCCATTCATCTAGAACCACAAATGACCTTAGCACTACCACCTTACTAGCAGCCTTTTCTAGGTTTATATCGCGCCGAGGATGTCCCAAAAATATATATTCAGACAACGGAACCAACTTCGTTGGAGCATCTAGATCCCTAAAGGCTGAATTTAAGGCTTTTATATCTGATTCTCGTACTGCACTTCTTTCGAAGTACTTCTATCAAGAACTTTCTTGGCATTTCATACCCGCATCAGCTCCTCACATGGGGAGGCTGGCGTGAAGAGCTTTAAAACCCATTTTACAAAAGTAGCATCTGGACTCAAATATACGTTTGAGGAGTTTTCCACACTTTTATGTAGAATTGAGGCTTGTCTTAACTCAAGACCTCATAGTCCCGCTTCAAATGATCCATCGAGCTTAGAACCATTGACTCCTGGACATTTTCTTATAGGCGCCCCTCTGTTATCTCCCCGGAGATTGAGGTTAGCGAGAATCCAGCATCAGTTATTAACCGATGGCAAAAGATGAAAGCATTGCATCATTCATTCTGTCCACGATGGAAGAACGAATACCTTACGGAGCTGAAAAAGAGGACTAAGTGGAAGCGACAGCAACTGGACATGAAAACGGATGATCTCGTCGTGATCCGTGAAGATAACGTGCCTCCAAATGAATGGCGACTTGGCCGAGTCGTCGATATACATCGCGGTGCGGACAATCGCGTCCGAGTAGTCAGTTATTAACCGATGGCAAAAGATGAAAGCATTGCATCATTCATTCTGGCAACGATGGAAGAACGAATACCTTACGGAGCTGAAAAAGAGGACTAAGTGGAAGCGACAGCAACTGGACATGAAAACGGATGATCTCGTCGTGATCCGTGAAGATAACGTGCCTCCAAATGAATGGCGACTTGGCCGAGTCGTCGATATACATCGCGGTGCGGACAATCGCGTCCGAGTAGTGAAGGTTCGGTCCGAGAAAGGACTAGTCACTCGACTAATCCTGGTCCCATCCTACAAAGCGATTTTACGATCTTGATTATTAGATGGAGACTGTTCAAATTCGTTTTTAAGTACCGACATCGAGAAGATGTATCGCCAAATATTTGTCCATCCTCAGCAGAGGAAATTTCAACGAATTCTCTTCCGTGAGTCTACAGACGAACCCATCCATCAATTGCAATTGAATACGGTAATTTTCGGGGTAAACTGTGCTCCGTACCTAGCAATAAGGACATTGCTTCAATTGGCAGACCACGTTCAAGATTCACATCCAGTCGCCGCCATTACTTTAACGCGACATATGTACGTCGACGACGTACTTGCAGGTGGGCACGACTTGGAATCCACAATCCAAGCGCGTGATGAAATTTCTGGCGCCTTATATTCAGCAGGCTTTTCTCTTAGAAAGTGGGCCGCCAACTGTAGGCAAGTCTTGAGCGATATTCCTGCATCTCGTCTGCTTAGGCAAGACTTCTTAGACTTCGAAGACGCAAGCAGCGTTAAACCCCTCGGCATTCGATGGAATGCATGTTCGGATCATTTCTACTTCACTGCGAAAGAATTCGATCAAGGTCAAGAAGTAACTAAACGTAAGATTTTGTCAGCAATCGCGACACTTTTTGATCCTCTCGAGTGGCTTGCTCCAATAGTCATAGTAGCGAAAATTCTGATGCAGAATGTTTGGTTAGAGGGAACAGGTTGGGATGAAGAAGTGTCTTCAAGCACATTAAACCGGTGGCAAAAATGTTCGGTGGAGTATCCAGCTATTAATAACATTCGGGTTCCACGATGGGTTAGGTATTCTCCACAGTGCAAAATGGAACTCCACGGATTTTGTGACGCCTCCGAAAAGGCATACGCGGCAGCCATTTATATGCGCGTAGAAGAAGGCAGTGCCGCCCATGTAAATCTTCTGTTAGCAAAAACAAGAGTAGCCCCGGTGAAAACGAACTCCCTTCCTCGTCTCGAATTGTGTGGAGCAGTATTGCTAGCTGAAATGATGGACGCTGTAGTCATGAACGTGGATCTTTGATCAATACAGGTTTATCTGAGGACTGACTCCACTATAGTGCTAGCGTGGCTTAGAAAGCCACCATGCTCTTGGTCAACCTTCGTGTCCCACAGGGTTACCAAAATCATCGACAAGGTTGGACAACACCATTGGTATCACGTCGATTCAGCGTCGAATCCTGCCGATTTAGCTAGCCGTGGAGTGACAGCTCAGGACTTAATTGAAAACTCCTTGTGGTGGCAGGGGCCTTCTTGGCTGCAAGAAGGCAAGCCAGAATGGCCAAAACAAGAGTCGGGCTTCCAAACTGACGAAGAGGGAAAGCGCGTGCTCTCTCACGCAACGAAAGTCGTTGAAGTGTCGGATATACTCCAACGCTTCTCTTCGCTTCAAAGGGCTTTACGAGTTCTGTCGTACATCTTTCGTTTCATCCAAAGGACAATGCAAAGCCTCAAGACCAAGCAATTTGCACCTGCTGGTACATGCTGAGAGGCCCGTCTGGCCAGTAAAGCATACGTAAAGCAATTTTTGTAAAAAATTTTTGAACTCTCTCAATTTTATAGGATATATATTCATAGAAAGGATTCCATATTATTGAGCAATATTCAAGACGACTTCTGACCAAGGATATATAAAGTGCCTTCAACGTCATAGGGCCCTTAAAGTCACTGGTGTTACGTCTACTGAACCCAACCATTTCAACAAATTTTGAAACACCGAAGTCAATGGTAATTGGAAAAGATAATTTGGGGTTAAAAAATTATACTCAAGTCTTTACTCTCTTGACAACGATTAAGAGATTTAGTATCTAGTTTGTAGATAAAGTATGTGATAGTGGTCTTTTTCTAGATCAGAACCGTTAGAAATAGTTTGACAAATAAATAGTAATTTTTATTTTAGTTTTTTATTTCAATCATTAAAGGTGAGGAGTGATGTGAAAACATATTGAGTAAAAGGTGCTAAGTAAGGAGAAAAAATTTGTTATGAGTGCGGAAATTGTGCTAAGTCATAAAATAACTGCTGGGTTGGCATACCTGATTTTTATTTATCTTTTTCAAAGCTTCTACACTCAAAAGCATTACAATTAAGGTATCCTCATTCACAGTTTTGAAAAAAGAAGGTTATTTCAAAAGTTATTAATTTTTTTTTCGTCTCCTGTAAAATACGTAAAAGTTGACTTAGCACATTTTCATATTAAGCTAACGATATGTGCTGCTTTGTACGAAATTGACTGTTTTGATTTCCAGTGGTTGTCGCAAAACAATAATAAAGCAAAAAACTCGTGCATTTGCCAAGAGCGAAATGGCGCACTTTCTTTGGCTGTGAGTATATGTATCTCTTCACAAATACAAAGTTGTTTTTATTGGCCCGAGTTAGTGACAGTCTCACTTGCTATCTTTTTAGTATATACATATATAAAAACATACATAAAACACACACTAATAGATATATGTATATATGAATATATATATATATATATATATATATGTGTGTAACTGCAATGATGCAGATAATACTTAAATAGAATGGCTACACAAGTAAAATGTATTTTAAGGTAAACAACAATTAAAACAAATCTTTGTACTTTGTAAACACATACCTACATATGTCCTTTTTATTGTTCACACACAAAAATCCTTGACCTTGCTCGATAGCATAGTAATAACCTAAAAAAGCATATTCTTTGTTCTTCGCATAAAATAAAACATTAAAATATTATACAGAAACATGTTAACAATTTAGAGTAACAAATAAAGTATTTTCAAGGACAACTTTATCACAATACAAATAGCATTTAGAAATAGTATAAATAGATGTAAGATTTGAAATGTAAAGATAGTTCTGAAAATAAACGAAACTGAAAAGAGCTCTTGCTCGTAAATATATATTTTATTTCAATTCGTACTCGGACTCATAACTGGGGGCTCAACCGTTTTTAAGCCACTTTTATAATCATATGTGAAAATTATAAAAGAAAACTAATTCTACGGGAAATAAGATTTCCAGCACTAACGTTTGAAAAAAGTGCATAAATAATTAACGAAAAACTCTAACAAAGTGAAAAAATTAAGTTGAAACAACAAAAAACTGGCATCGCGAAAAAAGGGACAACACATTTTTGATTCAACACGGTTATCAGACTCAGAAATGAGTGCACAGGAGATAGCAAACCTGAGGGCACTAGTAGCTGCCTTAACAACAACCCAAACTGAAAACCAAGAGAGGAGTAAGTCTCTCGAAATGAGCAGAAAACCTAACGTCATAGTCACAGAGCAAACCCCAGGACTGCACGCCAAATATCACCGATGCGTCACAAATAAAATTGGAGATTTTCAAGGCGTTACCAATTTTCACAGGCGACAAAAACCAGTACAGGTTATGGAGAAAACGTGCTTGGACACATATGGAGGATATAAAAAACTATGCTGCAACACCCACATACTACACGGCCCTCTCGATAGTACATGCTAAAATCCAAGGAGAGGCGGCCGATATCTTAATTAACCATAATACGAAATTTAATTTCTATTCAATGGTAAACCGTCTCGACTACACCTATGCGGATCAGAGACCTTTATATGTACTTTTGGAGGAAATGAGAAAAATAACACAGAGTAAAAGGACACTAGCAGAATTCCATTCCGAAATCAGCAAGTCACTAAATCTTGCACTGACGAAAGTGGAGACGGAAAATGCAGAAACCCCCACAGCTATGCAACAGTTTGCAAATCAAGAGGCAGTCAGGACATTTATCCTCGGCCTGAATAGCAAATATATAAGCGGCACCCTCTATAGCCACAACCCAAAAGATTTAGAGACCGCTTACGCTATCGCGAGCACAATATATCACGACAACGCAAACTTACAGTTCGACGTTCCGCAATACCACCAATGACAATACAATGCGCCGCAGCATCAACATCCACCAAACAGAAGATACAACGAGGAATCTCGAAGGTACAGACCCAACGTACAGGTGCAATACCAGCAAACTGCACCCTCGCAACAGCACCAACCAATGGAAGTAGATCCGTCACAAAAATACATGCGATCCACAAACTATAATAGGAACCGTTTCGCTCCACAACAACAACAACACCCCGCACCTATCCCAATGGACGTGGACAATTCGGGACAATATATCCAAACAACAAAACATAATGTCGTAAGTCGAAATAATTTTACACCAAACAATATATATAAGAGAGATAGGTCTTCTAACTACAATAATGCGAATAATCAGCAAGATAGGAAATTCCAGAGACTAAACCAATTAAATAAAGAAGATCTAGAGTCTGTAGAAATATCAAATTATGAAGAACAATATGAAACAGGTAGTACTTTTTTAAGGCGAGTAAACGGGCTGCCTTGCTTACAAACAGAATGCGGCCTAACCGGCACGCCCGTTACCTTATTAGTCGACACTGGTTCCACTAACAATTACATAAATATAAATTGTAACATAGGGAAATCAATTAAAATGAATCAATTAAAACCAAAACATTACATGGTTGTTCAATTATAAACTCTAAAAAAATAATAACGATGTACAGGTATCATTTAACCTTCTTTGAAATTAAAGAATTAAAAGACTTTGACATGATACTCGGAGAGCAGGGATTACGCCAAATAAAGGCAGAAATTAGTTTATTTGATTATAGTCTAAAATATCAAAAAAAGAAGGCTTCAAAAGTAGAACAAAAAATTAATTATACGCTTAGCAATGAAAAATACAGGGCAGACTTTGACAAAATTATGCAAAAAAATAAAAACACTAACGCAGTACTACCCTATACAACCACAGTAGAAGCTACCATTAGGACAAAATCTGAAGACCCTATTTGGACCAAACAATATCCCTACCCTATTTCAGATAATGAATTCATTAATATAGAAATTAGTAAACTTCTAGATAATGGAATAATCCAACCCAGCAAAAGTCCATACAATTCAGCCATTTGGACAGTCTTTAAAAAAGGTACCGATGAACAAGGGAAACCTAAGCGCAGAATGGTTGTAGACTTTCAGAAGCTGAACGCCCAAACTATCACGGATAGATACCCTATTCCCGACGTAGCTATGACTATACAGAATTTAGGCAATGCGAAAGTATTTACAACTCTATACTTAGAATCTGACTTCCATCAGATCCTCATTAAAGAATATGATAGAGAAAAACAGCCTTTAGTGTAAATGGAGCTAAATACGAGTTTCTTCGAATGCCTTTCGGTCTGAAAAATGCTCCATCCATTTTTCAAAGATGTGTAGATGACATCCCTATGATGTTCTAATTTACTCTTCCTCACCTGAAGAACATATCGAGCACATCCGCATAATTATAAACGCCCTTCACCAGGCCAAAATGAAAATCTCCAATGAGAAATCTCACTTTTTCCAGGACTCTGTGGAGTACCTAGGGCATATAATTAAATAGAACAGGATCACAGTTAACCCTGCAAAAGTACAGACTATTAAAAAGTTTCCTATTCCTACAACACTGAAGGAACTCAGGTCCTTCCTAGGTCTTGCAAGTTATTATAGAAAATTTATACAGAACTTTGCAGCTATCGTCAAACCACTCACTACATTCCTCAGAGGAGAGAATGGTGGTATATCAAAGAATCAAAGCGCAAAAATAAAAATTACCTTAGACAAACCTGCACTAGAAGCACTGAGAAGAATAAAAGAAGAACTACAAGCGCAAATTGAACTTTTCCAACCTAATTTTCACAAACCTTTTGAATTGACCACAGATGCTAGCAATTACGCTATAGGAGCAATACTATCTCAAAACCAAAAACCCATATCATTTATTTCACGAACGCTCAGCGAAACAGAACAGAATTACTCCACGAATGAGAAAGAGTTACTCGCGATTGTGTGGTCACTACAAAAATTACGTAATTACTTGTATGGTATAACTGATTTAACAATCTACACTGACCACCAGTCTTTAATCTTCTCCATATCAGAAAAAAACCCCAACACGAAACTAAAAAGATGGAAAAATTTCATTGAGGAATATGGTGCAAAACTCGTCTATAAACCCGGACACCAGAATGTTGTCGCTGATGCCCTTTCTCGCCAGCAAATAAACAACACATCAAATTCCGACTCCCAACATTCAGCGCAAAGCTCCCCAACACAAAAACTCAAACGAGTAAAGCAACCATTAAACAGCTTTAGAAATCAAATTATTATAAAAAAGTCAGATCAGAACCACGTCGAAATATCCTCCAAAAATATATTTACCAACAGCCGACATACACTTTTCTTTAACACCAAAACTGAATTATTAGACAGATTAAAAAATATAATCATGCCAAAGGTCACTAACGCTCTTCAAATAGGCGAGCAAATATTATTTTACGTCGAAAACGACATTATCAGCACATTTCCAAATGTATTAATTGTGCTAGCTCAAAAAATGGTAGACGATATCACCGAAATCGAACAACAAAGACAAATTATACAAGACACACACAGACGTGCTCACAGAAACTACAAAAATAACGCACAGGAAATTTCGCTCAAATATTACTGGCCGAATATACGTGACGCTTGTAAAAAGGAAGTACAGGACTGCGAAATTTGCCTCACAAACAAATATGAACGCCGACCAAATAAACAACCAATCGGTTCAACACCAATACCAAACAAGGTTGGCGAATACATACACTTAGACATATTTTATATGAGCAATAACATGTACATTAGTTCAACTGACAAATATTCTAAATTCTGCTACCTAAGACAAATAACATCAAAGAAAGACACATACATATACGTTGACGAAATACTATCGCAAACATACCCAAACGCAAAATTTGTAATGACCGATAACGAGCCAACCTTTACTGGCATATGTGCTCAACAAATCTACAAACGACTACAAATAACACATACTAAAACTCCAGCATATCATTCGACAACAAACGGTTAAGTTGAACGGACGCACAGCACCATAATCGAACTAGCAAAGGTTTTGCCAAATCAACATAATTCAGCACCCGACGAGCAAATATACGAAGCAGTCAGACAGTACAACAAAACAATTCATTCGGTAACGAGCGAGAAACCCGAGGACGTGTTCTTCAATCAAAGGGAGTATCCTGACATTAAAGAGCGCCTTCAAGAAACCCAGAACAGAGTTTTGCGATCCCACAACCGCAATCGTAAACAAATGGAATACAAGGAAGGCGACGTGATATACTCCAAAACACATAGACGGAACAAAAACCTAAAAAAATACGCGAAACACTTAGTAAAAAAACATAACGGCAAAACAATAACGACCAACAAAGGGGTAATTATACATAAGGATAATATTAGAGTAAAAGCATGTACGGAATAGTATTTACATTACTTTTCTCTGTCGCACTCTGCGACAACATAATAGATTTAGCTAATAGGAAGTACATACTAGTAGAAACAGATCATGTTTACATTTATCGGGATACAGCTTACCTGTATCATTTATCTAATTTATCAAAAATACTCGCGCCATACGAAAGCATAATGAAATCTTCATACAATTTAGAAAACCAGCCCGAGACTCAAATTTTAGTGAACAAAATTGAAACTCTGAAAAATCAACTCATACCAAACTCATCAAATATCTATAGACCCAAAAGATCTCTTAATTTCCTTGGCTCTATGTTAAAATTCATCACTGGCACACCAGACCACGATGACCTTATAGAGGGATTCAAGGGGTTGTGTAGCGGAATATATAGCTTCTCCAACCCAATTACGCCAATACTTTCTTAAAAAAAAAAAATCATAAAAATCGGTTTAATTCTTCTTGAGATTAGCCGTTCCAAACATTACCCATATAAGCATTTTTATATAATTAGTATATATGTAATTGGCGGATTTTGCCTATTGGTATAGCGGTATGTTTTCTCCCAATTTTTGCTTGCGGTAAAACAAACGGCGAGAAAATTTCCGCAATATTCATATATATGTGGATATATATGTATATATGTTATGCAGTTTACAAAAATTTGTGGAAAAAAGTTTCGCTATTTTCTATATTTTTTATGAAAATTAAAAAGCCGCCTGCACACCGATTCCTGTACTCTGTTGCTCCTTATATTGTTCCCGTGTCTGCTTGTAGTTGGTTGATTCTGCTTAGCTGGCTCTTGTTGCTACTGCTTGGTTGCTTGGGTGAAGATGATTTAAAATTTTTTTTTGATTTTCAAAAACTTGCTCTTTTTAAAAACGGTGTGTACCAAAAAATTTATGTAAGTGTGTGTGCAGGTTTGATGGGTGCGCCCACAATTTTCAAAAATATTTTCTCTTTGTTTTTTTACTTTTAAATTTTTTTCGCAATTTTTTTTTTTTAAATACGTGTGTGTATTTGCTTTTTAACCAAACACTGAAAAAAATAATTTTTTTGCCACTTTTTCGACTGATTTTTTTCCAATATTTTTTTGTGATTTTTTTTGAACTTTTTATATATATTTTTTTTTTCTTAATCACTTCCCCATTTCGGGAACTTTTGCTTACTTTTGTTTAACGTGTGTTTATGTATGAGTTAACACGCCCTGAGTTAATTTCTCACCAATAACTGCCGACTTTACACTTACGCTAATTATTGACCAAAAAGACAATAATAAAGTAGCAATAAAACAGGAAATTGGTCTTCTTTTTATTAAAATTCGCAAAATTAAATTCTAGTTAACACGCGCTGAGTTGATTTCTCACCAATAACTGCCGACTTGACATTTACGCTAATTATTGACCAAAAAGCCTATAATAGCTGTGTCAACATAAATATTAAAGGAGCAATGAAACAAGTAAATAATTTGTAACAATAAGAGTCGGGGCATTATATCGACAACGGTGCTCATTAACAGGGCGTTTGTCGGCATGGATTACAACCCCATAGTTATTCGAATTAGAATTAGAGATAGAAGTCACAAAACTTCGAACTTCAAGCAGAATTTCTTTAATTAATTTCCAAATATCTCTTTGAAGAGTTGGTGGAGCATTTTGGCGCAACGAAAGCTGCTCCTCTTGGGATGAAAAATATATTATTAAAAATTTTGAAACCCATTGGGTGGGGGTAATAAACTTCCAATAATATGGTACACTTGTCCATGTATTTTGAAAGTTGGCATGAAATTAGCTTCTCTAATTTCACTACCGCCAACCGAAGTCATAGCGAAACAACCATTGTATTTTCTTATATTTTGTTTAAAATGACTGGACGACGTATGCTCTCCTGTAAGCAGCGCTTTATTGCTGGCAGAGGCTCACCGATATCACTTAATTTGACATCAATCTTACTACAGCACATACCTGGTGTTTCATTTGGCCACTTCCTAGCCTTAAAAAACCGCAAATTTCACTTATGCGGCCAACGAGAAGTGTAGAATTTTTCATATAATTCAGATGTGGTCTGTAGTTAAATGCTGACTTCCGACCAATCGCCCTTTGCCTGTTGTTCAGAGCTCACAACCTTTTATTTTAACTCTCCCCTTTGTTACAAAAACCATCATACTTCGCTAATAAATATCAGAATTGAAAATAAGGTAAATGGAGGAAGAGACAGAAAGAGCGCGTTTATTATTTTCTTAAGCTACATACATGTGTCTTGCTTCCCGATTCCTGTAGTCTGTTGCTCCTTATATTGTTCCCTGGTCTGCTTGTTGTTGGTTGATTCTGCTTAGCTGGCTCTTGTTGCTACTCTTTGGTTGCTTGGGTGAAGACGATTTAAAATTCTTTTTTGATTTTCAAAAATTTGCTCTTTTTAAAAACGGTGTATACCAAAAAAATAATGTAAGTGTTTGTGCACGTTTGATGGGTGCGCCCACAATTTTCAAAAATATTTTCTTTTTTTTTTAATAAAAAATTTTTTATCGCATTTTTTTTTTTTTAAATACGAGTGTGTATGTGTATATATATATTTTTATTATTGCTTTTTAACCAAGCACTTTGAAAAAAAATTTTTTTTGTCACTTTTTCGATTGATTTTTTTTCCAATATTTTTTTTGTGATTCTTTGAACTTTTATATATATATATTTTTTTTTTCTTAATCACTTCCTTATTTCGGGAACTTTCGGTTACTTTTGTTTAACGTGTGTTTATATATGTCTTGGCCGGGCCACAGCTCAGGGATGGTGCCGGTCAAGATATAGTGCAGAAAAGAAAAAAAGTGGTATTAGAATTTTTAATTTGAATATGAACATCTTTATTTGCAATAAAGATTGTGCACAAAAATAAATATATATATAAATTTGAGGATACCTTTTGGTTGAAGCTGGAAACTGCGGCGGGATACATCTTTTCTACTTGGTGTGTGAAAACAAGTGAAGTAAAAAATATATAACAGGTCAATACGGCTTGCCAGTCAATCTGTTTATTTATTCCATCGATGTTCATTTGTATGGTTAGCATAAACAGTTTGAAAGGCACTGTTAACCAAAATAAGAAAAATGCGAGGGCGACCTTTTATATTTGGAGTTTGGGCTGTCGGCCTAAACATGCCTGCCCCTTGCGACACGCAAGATCTATTTGGACATATTCCGCCGCTGGTTCGCAGAATTTGTTTAAATTAAGCTTAATACTATTTTCGCACAGACGGCTTATTGAATAATAAAGGCAATTTTCTACATTAAGACGCTTATTGAGCTCAATCTTCCTTACAAAATTCGAATCTATTATTATTTCATTAGTAGCTAATCGAATGCCTAATGAAGTCAAAAGCACAATGCAACTCTGTTGGCAGCGTTCCGCTTCCGTTTCCGCTTCTTAGTTTTCAAAGCAAATGCCATTGTCTGCATGGCGGAACGATACAAGGTGGCCGCATCGAACAGCTGATTATAACCTTTTTTATTTGATTTAATACATCAACTACCGGCGCAGTACGATTTTGACATTTGTCCATCGAGTTTACAAGTACATGGAATTTTTTTCGTTTGTAGGTATGTCACCATGCTCCCACCTTGTATCGTTCCGCCATGATTGTCTGTCTCATCCTTCATACTAACCGAGCAGTTACTTCTGTGTGAAAGCAAAAAATTTACGATTTCATTAGCAGGTGAAATGAGATCATTAAGTTTCTGTGTGAAAACAGTATAAAACTATTTTCAGCTCAGGTTCCATTTAAATTACCTTAAGTCGAAAATTGGAGAAAAATAAATAATAGATGTACATGGTTCATTCTCAGTGACACATTCTTTTTTTATTTCAGGAATGTATGTACAAAATATTTCATTGCTTATGTGTATGCATAAGCAATATTTAAAATAATTTTTTTTTTATGCAAAAAAAAATATAGTATAAAAAAGTATTTACAATTCATCATTATTTTGTAAAACGTTTGCATACGGCGTGGCTACCGTTGCGTCAAGGCTTGTTCGTGGGGTTTTCCTCTGGAAATGGGGCAACGCCACAGCATAAGTGGTGACGGTTGCCGTCTGTCCATGCTTGCCCCGCAGCTTGATGAAGCACCCACGCCGATCCCCCAGAATCGTCACCTCAAGGCGGAGTCGGCGGATGAGATCATCCGCGATGATGGACGTTGCAGCGCCTGGATCGAGTAGAGCTCAAACCAGGTGCAGGCGCCCACCCGACTCGACCTTAACAACGGGTGTGGGTGCAACCGACGTGAGGCACTGGATCAGCTGAGGCGGCGCACGTGGGCTGACAATCCTCCCAGCCCGGAAGGCACTCGTTGGATGGAGGTGGAATGCAGGTGATTCCACTCTCCTTGCGCGCGACTATGATGCGCTTGCTGCTTGCGTCGATTGTTCTTGCCTTTTCCATTGTAGCTATTTTTGGGCGGTTGGAAATTTTGCATTTTCAATCCGCTTGCGATCACCTCATGTCGAAGTAGAGGACGAAAACGGCGCGGTTGGAAAGTTTTCATTTCCAATCCCCTCGTAGAAGGTGGGCGAAATGCAGGTGATTCCACTCCACCTGAGGCCTCCGGACGGAAATTAGACGTTTCCGCTGCAGAGGACTCTGCTTCGACCTCCGATGCGTTAATGGAGAGAGTGTCGCTTTCCTCATCGGTGGTTCTGATTTTATCGGCGTATCGAGCGTATTTCGGTTGGCGAGCAATTCTGGTAAGGTAAATGTAGATTTCACCTTATAAGGGGTTGTTGGTGGAAGCAGGGTACAGTATGCGATATACAAATACGCGATGGATGTATTGTAATGTAATATAACTGATATTCATTTGTTTTGCAAATTATACCCTCGTACCTCCAAGACAGAAACAACGCCAAACTAAATATTAAAAGAAAAGGTTTTCTAAAACAATGTCTCATTTATATATTTCCAAGCATTTATAGCATTTATTTTTGATTACTAACTAGTTTCTCAAAAATGTAAATGTCTACGTCATGATTTTCCATCTGTGAAGCATGTAGCCTTACGGATAATTGATGATGTGTCAACACCCTTATGCTACCGTACTAGTGTATCGATTGTTTGCAATATCGATATATTGCATGTTTCACTAAGTTCAGTCCGGAATTAATTAATGAAACGAAAAGAAAAAAAAACGGGCGGGAGTGAATTTTTTCTTAAAATTGTAATTTTAATTGGTGCGTGTGCGGGCGAGTAATGTAAATCGCGTGCTTTTAACTTTTCCGTCATTAATTTGTTGCTAGTGAAGTGTTTTGGTGAAACAATAAAATATGCATATATATACATATACTGCAAATAAAAAAGAGAGGAAAAAAGGTGTGATAATGACGACCCATGAAAGGTCCCACAAAAAATCCTCCACCAAAGCAGAGTAACTACCATAGCAAAAAGTGTGTGATTGTGTTGTTTTTTTTTTTGCAACGATCCGCTATAAAATCTTGCGATCGTGGTGTGACAACATAGTAGGGTGTGCTGTGATTTTTTTTTGCGAAAGAAAAAAAGTTTTTAAGTGTTTTTTTGTGTGTGTTGGTTTTTGCTTCGAAAAGCAAAAGCTTAATTGCAATATGTTGCACTAGGGTGACCCGAGCAATCCGAAATGTCTTCTCTGGTTTTTTGTTTTTGTTAGAAAAATTGTTTGTTCTTTGTTTTTGTTTAGTATTTAAACTTTTTACTTCGAAAAGTAAAAAGGACTTGTGTTATTTGCCGTGCATTATATTACTTACTTTACTTAATTGGCGCTTAACCGTCTAAACGGTTATGGCCGTCCAACAAGCCGCGCCATTCGCTCCTTCGCTCCGCCAACCGGCGCCAATTGGTCACACCAAGGGAGTTTAAATCGTTTTCCACCTGGCCCTTCCAACGGAGTGGGGGCCGCCCTCTACCGGATGTTTAGGCCGATGATATCAATGTCATCAGAATATGTCAGTAATTGCACGCTTTTATAGTATATTGTTCCAGTGCGGTTAAGTTCTGCAGCTAGTATAATTTATAGGGGGTTACCCTGTCTGAAACCTCGTTTAGTTTCGAACGGCTCGGAGAGGTCCTTCCCAATTGCTCAACGTCGTTTTGCACAACCGTATAAGTTTTGCGGGGAAACCAAATTCAGACATAGCGGCATATAGGCAGCTCCTTTTCGTGCTGTCGAAGGCGGCTTAAAGTCGACGAAGAGGCGATGTGTGTCGATTATCTTTTCACGGGTTTTTTCCAAGATTTGGCGCATTGTGAAAATCTGGTCGATGGTAGATTTACCAGGTCTGAAGCCGCACTGATAAGGTCCAATCAGCCGGTTCACGGTGGGCTTCAACCTTTCGCACAATACACATGAAAGGACCTTATATGCGATATTAAGAAGGCTGATTCCACGATAGTTGGTGCATTTTGCAGTATCCCCCTTCTTGTGGACTGGGCAAAGAACACTTAGATTCCAACCGTCGGGCATGCACTCGTCCGCCCATATTTGCTAATAAGCTGCTGCATGCGCCTTACCAACTCCTCGCCGCCGTACTTGAATAGCTCCGCAGGCAATCCATCAGCGCCCACGGCCTTGTTGTTTTTCAATCTGGTTATTGCTATTCTAACTTCGTCATAATCGGACGGGGGGCCATATATTCCATCATCATCGATTGTGGGATCGGGTTCTTCATCTCTGCGCGATGAATTGCTGCCTCCATTTAGGAGAGCAGAGAAGTATTCCATCCATAATCTAAGCATTCTCTGGACATCATTTACAAGGTCGCCGTTTTCATTCCTACAGGAGTTTGCCTCGGTCTTAAAACCTTCCGTCTGTCGGCGTATTTTTTGGTAGAATTTTCGGGCGTTATTCCTGGTGGCTAGCAGCTCAAGCTCCTCGCACTCATGTCTTTCTGCTTCTGCTTTTTTCTTCCTGAAAAAGCGTCTCGCTTCCCTTTTCAACTCACGATAGCGTTCACACACTCCTCTTGTCGCACTCGCTTTTCACGTAGCCCTGTAGGCAGCGTATTTTCGTTCGGTTGCAACGCGGCATTCTTCATCGTACCAGTTGTTTTTTCGTAGCCGCCGGTAACCAATTTTTTCGTCGGCGGCAGTACGAAGTGCTTTGCAGATATGCTCCCACTGCTCCTGTATTCCTTCAGGATGAGTTGTGCTCTCAGAGAGCAGGTGTGAGAGTCGAGTTGCGAAATCATTGGCAGTCTGTTGTGATTGAAGCTTTTCGATGTCTAGCTTTCCTTGTATTTTTTGTTCCTTGGTTTTAGCCGCGTTGAGACGGGTGCGTATTTTGGCTGCAACGAGATAATGGTCCGAGTCGATTTTAGGTCCTCGGATCGTGCGCACACCTAAAACACTGGAGGCATGCCGTCCATCTATCACAACGTGATCGATCTGATTGCGAGTATTTCGATCAGGAGACAGCCATGTAGCTTGATGTATCTTTTTATGCATGAACCTCGTGCTGGATATGACCATGTTTCGAGCACCGGCAAAGTCAGTCAGCCTCAGTCCGTTAGGAGAAGTTTCATTGTGCAGGCTGAACTTTCAAACTGTAGGGCCAAAAACACGTTCTTTGCCTACCCTGGCGTTAAAGTCGCGCGCGTTCTAATTGTTCATAAAAATTGTCTTTCACCTCAGCATCTTTCTCCTCTGTCAGCGCATGGGCGCAGATGAATGATATATTAAAAAATTTTGCTTTTATTCGGATAGCGGCGAGACGCTCGTCCACAGGCGTGAACGCCAGCACTTGGCGACAAAGTCTCTCTCCCACCACAAATCCAACGATGAAACTGCGCTTATTCGTATGGCCACTCCAATAGATGTCACAATTTTTGATCTTCTTTCTTCCTTGCTTCGTCCAACGCCGGGCATCTGCAGCAATCCCATTCAGGGAGCGGACTTTGCATGCCCTCAATTCATTGTCCTTCAAACGTTTGCCATGGTCGTCTTCAATAGAGAGTATATTTATCCGAGGCTTGTTGTTATATTTCATTGGAGTATGGTTTTACGTGGCGGGTCCCAAGCCCACCGCACAACCCGCTCAGCGGGGGTGAAAATATTACTTGCACTTTTATATTACGAACCGCTTGCTCCAAGACAGACGCCCGCTTGCAGCGGCACCTAGGGGTGTACAGACGCTGCCGATGAGATTTCCCCCGGCTATCCCTTAAACCGGTTATGTCAGAGTGGCCTAGCCAGGTTATCGCCTTCTTACATTAGCTCACCGCTAAACATCTGTTTAGCGGCTACCCAGAAGATACTTGGCCGCAAGCGATCCGCAGTAGTGAGCTGCTTGAACCGCATGCAAAAGAATCGCTCGTGCCATTCCCAGGTGAATGGCGGTCAGAAGCTTTCCCCACTTTCGTGGACTTCTACACACGGCTCCACCCTCCAAATTTTTATTTCCGTGATTTTTTCTTTTTACTTATTTTATTTTTGTTCGCATTTTTATTTTGATAAAAACGGGTGTATGCACTGGAATTGGCAGCGGTTTTGTTTAATTTAAGTGACGCTGCCTTTGCCATTATACTATCATTTTTTTCGTTTCTTCCCAACAAAAATAAAAATTGTGTTTATGTGAGCACCCTTATATATAATGCATTAGGCAAAAAGAACAAATGAAATATTTATTTGAGGGAAACTTCATGATTGAATATGTGGTTTGCGAACCCACGATTTTTTTTGATTGCCTTAGCAGACCCGAAAAATTTTCCTTCATGATTCTGAATATAGTCATTATGTACATGTTTGTGTACATGTTTCCGGTGGAGACTACCAAGTGATAACTTCACTTGGTAGTGAGTGTGTAAAAACGCATTAAAAATTGCACATTTAATAATAAAAAATGTTCATCAATTGTAGCAAAATATTGTTGCTTTTGTAAATGTAAACCATACCACCTATGTGCGTATGTAACATTAGGCTGGATCAAAAAAAGAAATTTTTTTTCCACTATGAGTTTTGTTGAAGTTCCTTAGTTTTGGTTAGGAGAAGTTTTGATGTTGTGTGGAATTTTGTAACTCCAAATGTAGCGTTACTGCTGAAGATTAGGGTCTGTCGTGTTTTCGATTTCCGCGGTATATGGTGGTAGTAATATTAGTTTGACAATTGGTCTTGTTACTTGCCCCCTTTCAGTCCTTATATCCACAACGCGCACCCGGTTACCGGAACCAGGGTGTAACCTTGTCACACGCCCAAATCTCCATTCGTTGGAAGGAAGATTGTCTTCCCGTATAACCACCATATCTCCGACTTGCGTATTTGATTTAGGGTGCTTCCATTTTATCAATTTCTGTAGTATGTAGAAAGTTATTCTGATTTCCATCTTCTGCAGAAATTTCAATGTAATGCCTTGAGTTTCTGCCAGCAATTTACTATTGGGGCAGCATCTTCATCAACGCTGATCTCCGCTGGTGCTAATAGATGTACTCCAATCAGAAAGTGTCCTGGTGTTAGAGGGTCAAGGTCAGATGGTTCATTTGCAGCGGGGCTAAGAGGGCGGGAATTGCGACACGACTCAACTCGACATAATAATGTGTTAAATTCCTCAAAGGTGGATTTTTTGTTTAAAGCCACTTTTTACACCCGCTTCCCAAAGTCCCCCCATGTGTGGAGCTCCTGCTGGAATGAAATGCCAATTTAATGCCTGATGGAAAACTTTTGATAGGATTTTGTTTCTTGAATTGGCAAGAAATGCCTTAAATTCCGTTTTTAAAGCACGTGATGCACGACAAAGTTTGTTCCGTTGTCTGAGTAAATGTTTCTTGGACATCCTCGTCTAGCTGCGAATCTTGAAAGTGCGGATAGAAATGAGGAGGTGCTCAAATCACTAGTGGATTCTAAATGTATGGCCTTTGTAGAAAAGCAAACGAATAGACAAACGTAACCCTTTGAGGTACGACACCCGCGCCCACTGTAACTCTTAATGTCGAAAGGCCCTGCGAAATCTACCCCTGTATTGGTAAATGCACGCGAAAATGTGGCGCGTTCTTGAGGCAGAATTCCCATGAGCTGACTTTGAGATCATTTCTTGAAGATCGTGCAGATCTTAAAATTATAAATTACGGATCGTACATGGTTTAACTTTTGGTATCCAGCATTGAGTTCTAATGATGCGCAGCATTAATTGGTTTTCACCATGGAGAGACATTTCATGGAAAAACTGAACATACAAACGTGTAAACCTACAATTGTACGGAAGTATTAAGGGATGGCGTTCAGATTCGGTAGTATCTTTGGATGCACCAATTCGTCCACCCGTTTTCACTACTTCGTATTTATCAAGATATGGAGTGAGCGAAAGTATTTCGCTTTTAGGTCCAATTGGTGTTTTGGATTGCAAGCTTGAAATTTCTGATCCGTTATATTGCTTCTGAGCAAGTTTTATTAAACGGGTTGCTGTAGCATTAATTTCATCTGAGGAAATTAGACAAGATTCAGGTTGACTACAACCTTTCGTTTTAGAATGCGTTCTATGCAAAAACCTAAGTATATATGAGATAACTCTTAAAGCCTTAGGGAGATTTGAAATCCTATCGAGAATATCATTAATATTGCTCGAAATTGCGGTTGCATATACTTGCACGCGTTTTTCTTCAATATTCGTGTTAAAATCTAAATCTTGTGTTGGCCACTTTTCCTTCTCTTCTTGGAGCCAAGAAAGACCCTGCCACCACAGAGAATTTTTGACTAAATCCTCGGTTATTATTCCTCTACTGGCTAAATCTGCTGGGTTTGTACCTGAATCCACGTGATACCACGATGAACTTCCAACTTTGTCGACGATTTTTGTAATTCGATGCGCAACAAAAGTTGACCATGAGCACGGAGGTTTACGTATCCAAGCTAGCACGATTGTCGAATCTGTCCAAAAATGAATGTTTCGCTGACCTAATTCAAGGTTGGCGCAGATAGATTCGGTTATCTCCGCTAATAATAATGCTCCGCAAAGTTCTAGTCGAGGAAGTGAGATGGTTTTGACTGGAGCCACTTTTTTTTTTGCCAAAAGCAGATTCACAAGTATGCCGTCGTTGGTTTCCACTCTCAAATACACGGCTGCACCATACGCTTTCTCGGAGGCGTCGCACAAATCGTGGATTTCGACCTTTTCTATTGGAGAAAAGGCTACCCATCGCGGTATTCGTACTTTGTCGATCTCCTTGGACGTATTGGTAACATTTTTCCACCTGTCTAATGTTGAAGACGAAACGGTTTCATCCCAGCCAGTACCCTCTAACCAGATATTTTGCATAATCATTTCCGCAACGATAATTGTTGGAGCTAGCCACCCTTATGCATCAAAGAGTTTTGCGATAATAGATAGTATCGCTCTTTTTGTAGGCTCGGTATTCTCTTCCATAGATTTTGCTATGAAGTAAAACTGATCGGAATGAGCATTCCACATAATACCGAGCGTTTTTACATTACTTGAATCTTCGAACTCTAAGAAATATTCACTCAGAAGATGAGCTTTGGAAATACCCTGTAATATTTCACTGGAATTTGAAGTCCATTTTCGTAATGGAAAACCAGCTGAACTTAAAATATCTGAAATTTCATTTCTTGCTCTGATCGCAGATCCAATAGTATGCCCTCCCGAAATAATGTCGTCTACCAACATATTTTTCCGTAGAATATATAAGCCGATTGCTAGATAAGGAGCACAATTAATACCAAATGTCACTGTCTTGAGCTCATACAAACTGATTTGATCATCTGGACTTGAGCGGAAAACTATTCTTTGGTATCTTGTATGATTATCATCTACAAGGATTTGCCTATACATCTTCTCAATATCGCTATTGAAGACATATCTAAAATGTCGCCAGCGAAGAATTAATGTTGGTAGATTAGCCTGAAACACCGGACCAGGAAGAAGAACATCGTTCAGGCTGACACCACTTGAAGAACGCCAAGAAGCATTAAAAACAACTCTAACTTTGGTAGAGATACTTTCTTCTTTTATTACCGCGTGATGTGGTAAATAGTAATTATCGACTGCATTGGCCGATTGAATCGAATCTAATCTTGACATATGCCCCATAGTCTCGTATTCTAGTATGACTCTATTGTATTTTTTCTGTAAATCGAGATTTTTTCTAAGTCGGGTTTCATTTTTATAGAATTGAGAGCACGCTATTCTTAATGATGGACCTATATTTATCTCTACTGGGAATTCTGACCTGAACGGAAGCGACACAATGTATCTTCCGTCAGAATTCCGCTGCGTTGTGCGTTGATACAATTCCTCACAATATGTATCTTCTAATGTGGAGGCTTTAGCTGCTTGTCTAAAGCCACCTCATTGCAAAAGGATACCCGATTATGATTGGTTGGACTGGCTGCATCAGCACGACCAGTCAGTATCCAACCAAAGAGAGTTTCTTGAGCTAAAAGTGTGATAAGAATATTTTTCTTGATACCGTGTAATATGATTTGCGGATAAATATCCCCCCCAGAACAAGATCAACTGGCTAATTCACGAAGAAACGTTTATCCGCAAGCACGAGATCAGGGAATGCTTGTTGTGTTAATGCACTAACATCGCATGTTGGCAAATTACCTGTAAAATGTGGTAGAACTAGAACTAAAATCTGTACCATTATAATGAATGGTGACGCGAGCTGTGCATAGTAAAAAAGCTTTACTGGTATTAATAAAATTAGATTTGACTGTAGTTTTATTTTGTCTTTTTTTGTTTTGCAGATTCATTTTGAGATTGAGCTTGCTTTGAAGTGCACGTTGCATCCGCTAAATCTGCAGAATTATTTACCGGTGTAGGTTTTGCCTTACTTGTCTGTAAATGCGGAAGGGTATTATGTCTTAAATGACAGTTGTTGCAATTGTATGCACTTGTACATTTTGACACTGAATGCCCCGATGACAGCCAGTTTAGACAGAAGTGATTTCGTTTTATAAACGCAAGTCTTTCATTGGTGTTCAAATTTTTGAACCTTGAACACGCATAAATTTTGTGATCATTTTTTTGACACATTTTACACGTGCCTTTAGCTACACTTGCTTGGAAGGCGCCAAGCTTCTTTGGAGGATGTTCACAGGCCTGCTTTGAGTTTTGTTCCTTTTGAGGTTTTATACTCTTTGTACCTCTTAAACCTGAAACTGATTCTAACGTTTGAAAACGATTTGTCAGAAATCGGTCCATATCCGCCCACTTGGAAGTTTCTGTCTTGTTTTCTACGGACTGTTCCCATAGGGAAAGGGTACATCAGGAAGCTTAGTTGAACATAAATATGTAATAATTGAATCCCAGTTCCATATGTCAATATGATGACTCGTTAACGAGAATATGCAATAAATTATGTCCTTTGTAATCTTTTTATGGAATTATCGCATTCAGTTTCGACTGATTGAAGGTTGAAAAAAATGTTTAATTGGGTGCTGACTAATATTCTCTTATTTCATACCTGATTTTTCCAAGCTACATCAAAAGTATCATTCGTGAGTTCGCATTTCTTAACGATTTTTCTGCTTCACCTTGCGTTTTTTGTATGACATAGTATAATTTTTGTACTGGCGACAATCTTTTATTTAGAATATAAATGGCCGTGAACACGTCACGAAAATTTGGCCATGACAAATAATCACCTTTGAATATATCGGTATTGTAGCATTCACTCATTAAGCTATTCATTCATTTGTACAAACATATATTTCGACCCGTTTTGGAATGTCTTAAAATACATTGACTCTTACATACATATTAATACATTTTTACATACATATATTTTGGCTCGCTTTGGTACGGCCTGAGATTCAATTGACACATTCATTCATTTGTACAAACATATATTTTGTACACCGTGCACCGTGGTAACCTGAACCTTGGTATGCTACTCTTTGGAGATTGCTCGCGACAAACCTTTACCTGTAGACAAATTATTAACATGATTCATTTGTGCTTGCGTTGCAGATTCCACAGCTAATTTTATTTATGCTTAGAATGCAGTTCCCAGGGAACTGAATTGAACGTATATCTGTGTCATACTTAATTTGTAAGGATTAGTGTAAGTAAGTATTTTAGCTCATAGAAATTTTTTATAAAAGAAAACAACTTTTTAATAAAGAACTTAATTCAATCTGCTGCCGCTACAATGGCAGTTAATTCAATCTTGTGCCGCTAAATGGGCACTGCTAACCTAAGTTACGTTATTCTCATTATCCCAAATATTACATGGCGATCCTGCCATACTGCTGAAAATAAACAGGCAGTCTCCTTATCATCTTTAGAACTGCTGAATTAAATAGGCAGTTTCTCTCGTCTGCTGCTTGAAATATAGGCAGACTTCCTCTAAAAATCCTTAAAATTTTTTGAAAAGGATCCTGCAAAACTTGAAGCAGACACAAAATATAAAAATTAGTACGGCGATATAACTAAAGGATTTCGAGGAATTACCGACAAGGAAACAGTTAAACTGGATAACCAACTTGCCTATGCAATTAATTCTCTAAAGGATGCATGTTAATATGCGAGGTGATGATCCCAACGAACATAATTTAAAATAAACTTTCAACAGACTATTATTCGTGATAAGCAAATATAGGAACACATGGAATTGAAGCGTAAAGCATAGAGAAGTGGAATAGACCTTGGGCTGTAGACATACATCAAGAAGACAAAAGGAGATAGCAGATTATGTATCTAATTATTTAAGTAGTTTATTTTAAAAGCATTTGGCAACCTGACGGCTGCCAGTTTACGGGCAAAAAGTAGATTTTTGTTAATAAAATAAAGAAATTTTTTTTCCTCCCTCTAACTTGTTTCAAATGAATGACAAGGTTTAAAGAATGTATGAGGTGGGTTTGGTCGAAGGCTGAGGTATGCTCAAGTCAATCCAGAGTCGGATGGAGGTCCCACTTCCCCCACCTAAATAAATACACAGTAAATTAGTGTTTTTATTTCGAACACACACACACACGCGGCTCTCAGGCTAAAATATCCACAACCTTGAATCCAGGAGAGGGAGAGAGAGAGAGATGTTCACTAGGTAGTGTCGCTGACAATATAGTGTAACCCAAGGACGACGGCTCTCCACAGAGAGAGGGAGATAGAGTGCTAGCTAAGCAGTGGCTGAGATGGTGAAGACGACGGTAGCTCTCGCTAAGGGGTGCTACGGCAGTAGTAATGACGGCGGTAGTTAGGATCACGCCCGAAGAGAGAGTACTGAGTGACGGTGGCTCTCGCCAAATAGCTATGACGGCGGTGGTGGCTAGACTTCGGGATGGGATGTCTGAGGATCGGGATCGTGATGATGTTGTACCTACGGCGAAGTGTCTCTATTAGTACGAGGCTAGTTTAACTAACTACAATATATTGGCTCGGGTATCCGGCTAGGGTATTAGGGGAGTTTGTCCCGCCGCAGGCGTTGGGACGTGTTCTCCTCTTACCTGAGCCGTATATTCGTGCATTATCCTTCGTCTGAGTAATAGGGGGGGGGGGGTGAGCCCCGTATTACTCAGAGGAGATGATTACAAAATGTTGGGGCTGCCCAATAGGCCGGGGGGGGGGGGAAGTACCATCGGCAGAACCGACCTTGTAACTTTACCCCCCGTCGACCCAAAGGGAGTCCCTGGATTGTATTTATATTGGCTCGGGCAGTCTGCCAGGGTAGTGGGGAAATCTGCCCCGCCACTGGCGTTGGGACGGGTTTCCTTCCTACCCGAGAAGGCTGCTCGTGCATTACGTTTCCAGTGAGTAATAGGGGGTGTAAATCCCGTCTTACTCACCGGAAATGTGGGTAAACCGGCAGGGCGCCCGATAAGCAGGGGGGCATACCATCGGTGGAAGCGACCTTGTAACGCACCCTCCTAACCAAAAGGGCACCCCTTGTCGACCTTCGATGGCGACCGACACGCACTTCACTTACCTACGGCGAAGTGTGCCTGGTGTATTCCGGCCAATCATTATATTCATATGTAACTATGAACACATTGAGAATTATGCTCGCATTGTCGCGCACAGCGCGCCACGAACGAAAATTCCCAAGCATTGTGCGTTCACCATTGTTGGCTTGCCTGGTGCTTGCGCGATGGTTTTTGGGCCAGTAGGTATGTATATGTATGTCGGTACATACAATACTAGGGGTGGGCAGTAAATGGAAAATATAATGTGACGGACCTTTCCTTGCGCCGGGGTATGCTCAGTCCGTCCAGGATCCCTGTGGGAATAGAGAAGAATCCCTATCGTCTCCTTTTAAAGAGAAAGATCCCGTTTTTTGTTAAAAAACGTTATAAACTCTTTATTCCAAAATATCGAACTACCCTATAAGCTCTATTATTCCCGGCAGCGCTCATCGTGATTTTCTGTATACGGTGTCTTGTTGTTGCCGGATATTTGAATCTCTTTATGTGCTTTGGTTTTCACTGCCTGTGTGGTCCTGCTGCTGCGGAATGATGATGTACCAATATACGAAAGTAAATCCAAAGTTATACGTATATGTACATTAGGGTATTTTCAAAAAAAAATTATGCCGGTAAATTTGAATATTGTAAAATTTGAAAAATGTGGTTTTGCGTGTGTGGGCTCCAAAGCTGGTGGATTTGGGTCCTCACGCTCTCTCCTCACCTGCCGTAATGTAACTTACTGTCAACATTGTAAAATTCAGTTTCTCGTAGCGGTTAATGCTTGCGTTATTTATAGAGTAATCTCTCGCGATCTGGGTCTTGTTCTAAAATGAAATGTTATGCAGAATTCGGTCACCAGGTTATAGCATTGGCTGGTTATGTGGTTGGCGTAGTTCATCGCCGTCAGGATCCCGTTGTCTAGGGTTGGGGCTTGCGCCCGTGCTGTGTGCCACCCACTCCGGTCTTCATCTACCACCTGTTGGTTGTTGATTATGTCTGCGCGTTCGATTCTGAAATCATTTGCACCTGAATTGGCGAGTGCTAGTGAACCACACGTCGCTACCGTGCTGCGATCCGTCTGATCTTCTTCCGTGACCTGGACTGTTTGGGATGTTGACGCGCGTGGCGTTGCTCTTACGATGGCCAGTTGCTCTGTGTGTTCCTCGGTGGATATCTCGGTGGAAGGTGGGTTCGAGGTTCTACTACACGATGCTGATGTTGGTGCGTGTTGTGTTGTTGCTATCGTCGTCGGTCGTCTCGTTTGTTCCCCGATGGGAACTTCGGTGAAGCCCCCATTCGGGGCTTGGCGAGGCGCTTTTGATTTACCACGTTCGCGGGGTGAACGTATTCTTCTTTCTGTTTTTGGACTTGCTCCTTCTTCGACTGTCGCTTGGTGGTATGCTTTTAGCTCGCTTATGTGTGCCGTTCTCCTTTTGCCGTTATGCACCTTATCTAGCTCGACGATTACGGGTGATACGAAGTTTGTTACACGATGAGGCCCACTGTATCTTGGTGCTAACTTTGCTGCGAAATTGTCCCCTGCCGTGGACAGCTGATGCTCTTTTACTAGGACCAAGTCACCCACCGGCGGTTGCCATTGTCTCCTACGTAAATTAAAATGCCTTGCCTGCTCCGCTGATGCTTGCCATCTGATATACCTCTCACATTTTCGCCATCTTTTCACTGAGAGCCACCCTCTCCTCGCCTGTGCCAAATGTTTGCTCATCGTAGAGGGCGTTGGGGATCCTCGGTTTCCTACCCTGTACCACGAATGCTGGACTGTAGCCTGTTGACTCGCATACGCTCGCATTCAGTGCTAGTGTCATCTCTGACAACAACACATCCCATGTCTTATGCTCCTTCCTAGTGAATTGTGCTATCATCCTCTTGATGTTACGATTCGCTCTCTCCGTCGGGTTCTCTTGCGGTGTGTATGGTGCCGTTAGCTGGTGCTTTATGCCAGCTTCTTGTAAAAACTTCTTGAAATTCCTGCTTGTGAACTGTGCTCCACTGTCTGTGATTAGAATTTTTGGCGCGCCAAATCGGGCCAAAACCTCTCCCTCATACCTCTGATCACATTCTCCGTCGTCACCTTCCGTATTGCTATGATCTATACCCATTTCGAGAATTTGTCCACGAAAACTAATGCCATCGTATTACCGTGCTTCGAACGAGGGAGTGGTCCAACGAAATCTGCACAAACGGTAGCAAAAGGTTCATCTGAAATCTGCGTGAGCATCTTACCTGCAGCTTGTTGCTGGCTGGGTTTTTAGACTTCGCATGCGTGGCATTGTTGCACGTACTTCCGTGCGTCCCTGAACATCCCAGGCCAGTAATACCGCATCATTGCACGCGCGATGGATTTCCGTATCCCCATGTGTCCAGCGCATGGTGTGTCGTGAATCTCGTTAAGGACTCTTCGCCTCTCCGATGTCGGCACGCATAACTGCCATGGTACCGCATCCTCACCATCCATTTGACTTCCAATTCGTCTGTCTTCCTTCCTCTATGACGTATTCGGGAAATTTCTCTGGTGTCCTCGTTACTTCAGCCATCTTTGACGTGTACCACTTGCAACTCGAACTTTCTTCATGTGTCGAGAGGCTACCCAGCTGTTCCTCCAGTGGCTGCCTCGACAGTGCATTTGCGACCACGTTCATCTTGCCCTTCCTATACCTTACGTCGAACGAATACTGCTGTAACTCGAGCGCCCATCTAGCGATCCGGCCTGAAGGACTTTCGATCGCGTTCAACCATTTCAAAGCCAGGTGATCGGTGATAACCGTGAAATTGTACCCTTCTTAATATGGTCTCATTTTCCTTATTACCCACACGATTGCTAAACATTCCTTCTCAGTTGGTGAGTAGTTCATCTCGTCTTTATTCAGCCGGCGGCTAGCATACGCTATCACTCGCTCTTCGTCATCCAACCCCTGTGTGAGAACTGCTCCGAGACCATAATCGCTCGCGTCCGTCTGTAATCGAAATCTTTTCGTAAAATCTGGGCAAGCTAGTGCCGGTGCTTGTATTAGTGCATTCTTCAACGCTTCGAATGACGCCTGTTGTTCTTCGGACCATTTCCACCTACTTTCCTTCTTCAACATTCACGTCAGTGTGTGCGCAACTTGCGAAAAGTCGGGTGCGAACCTCCAGTACCAAGAAACTATCCCCAGAAATTGCCTTAGCTCTCGTATGTTGTGTGGTGGTGTCAGCTCCTTGATAGCCGCAACTTTGTCGGGGTCCGTGTGTATTCCTTCCTCGCTAAAGACGTGTCCTAGATATTTCAAACTTTTCTTAAAAAACTCACATTCCTCTGGGTTGATCTTCGGATTCGCCCTCCGTAGCCGCCGAAATACTTCTCCTAGGTGCTTTATGTACTCTTCCAAGGTTGTGCTGGTGATGATGATATCATCCAGGTAGGCAAGCGCATTTGGTTCCAACTCTGGGCCAATAACGCGGTCGAGTGCTAGCTGAAACGTAGCCGGAGCGGAATGTAGACCGAACGGCATCACTTTCCATTGATACAACCCTCGGCCGGGCACGGTGAATGCTGTATACTTCTTGCTATCTTCTTCCATCGGGATTTGCCAATAACCATTTTTGAGGTCCAGACTGCTGATAAAATGCGCGCTACGTAGCCTATCTAAGATATGCTGTATTCTTGGGAGTGGATACGCATCTGGCACTGAGCGAGCGTTGAGCTGCCGATAGTCAACGCAGAGTCTCCATTTGCCGTTCTTCTTCCGGACTAGAATTATTGGTGCACTGTGTGGGCTGTGAGATGGTTCGATGCAACCTTTCTCTATCTCTATCAGCTCGTCTACCTCCTTGTTTATGATCTCCTGCATCTGTGGGTTCTTAGGGAAATACCGCTGTCACTATCTTATGCGTGGCAATGTTGGATACTCCTGCATCTCTTCGAAAATCTGTAATTCGCGCTTTAGAAACGTACTCACCGCAACGTCACTCCTCACGCCTTTCTCAATACTTGCGCTACCTTCGTCCTCCATCATGGTTGTACACGTTACCATCTCCTGCGCTCTCTCTTCTGCTCGTAACGTCATTGTTTCGTTGCCATACCTCAGCTCAAATTTAGCCTTTGCCAGGTAGTCTGTCCCGATTACCACGCTGTCAATTAACCCAGGCAGAACTAACAACTCACTCTGATGCACTTGATCCCCCAGTTTTACCTCTGCGTCCATTGCCTCCGCTATCCATGCTGCGCTGCCATCGCCCATCACCGCTCGCGTCTGTATCTTCTTGAAACTCCGTGCGTCTATTTTCGCCGCTGTCTTCTCGCTGATGAAACTTCGTGTCGCCACCGTATCTACTGAAGCCATGACTTCCTCTCCATCCAGGGTTACTGCAGCCAAGATTCGCCCTTGGGTCTGCCTAAGTGTACTTACGGAGTACGAGGTTGGGTTTGTTGAGACGCCACCCCTCGATACCAATGGGGTCTCTGCCCGTTTCCCTGCTGTCCACGACAGCAGTCACGCGTTAGTATACCTACTCGGCCACACTGCCAGCAGAAATCCCTTCATTCGTTTCGACACCCATGTGCGTAGTGTCCGCTTTCTCCCCATCGCCTGCATGCGTTCCGTGGATCGATGGGCCCTTGGTGAGTTGTCGTCACATGCTCTGGCGTGCTCGCTTGTCGTTGCGCCTCCGTTCTCCGATCTCTTTGCTTCTCATCTTCGGGTATATATTGATAATTCTCGGTTGGCCGTCGCGGCACAAAAAAAGTTTCGCCGCCGTCCTCAGCGGTTCTTTCTCCGGTATGATGTTCTCGTAGTCCTCGGCCATGCTTACCAGTTCCTCTAGGTTGGTGAACTCGCTCCGTTTGATGTAAAGCTGGTACTATCGTCGACAATTTCTGTAAATCCGGTTCAGCTTCTGCTCGCCGTTGTAGTCAGCGTGACGCATGAGTGCCGGTAACGATAAAACGTAATCTTTAAACTGCTCAGCTGCGCGCTGCGTACGCTGACGGATCTCGTCATCTAGCTTCTCGAAATACCTCGAGCTCAGGAAAAATTTTAGAAAGTCTTTCTTGAAGGCTTTCCACTCTTGCCACTGCTTGTTGTTGTTCCGGTACCACACCAAGGCATTGTCCTTCAGCAACTCAGGTAACGCTCGTGGGATGGAATCGCGACCAACTTCGTAACTGTCGGCCAGCTCCTCCACCCGTTCAATAAAACATAGCGGGTCCTTACCACCGTCATATTTCAGACCTCACTTACGTACTCGATCCATTATATTTGTATGTGATGCTGGTTGGTACATGTTGTTGTTGTTGTTGTTGTAGCGATTATGTTACTCCCCGAAGGCTTTGGGGAGTGTTATCGATGTGATGGTCCTTTGTCGGATACAGATCCGATACGCTCCGGTAACACAGCACCATTAAGGTGCTGGCCCGACCATCTCGGGAACGATTTATATGGCCACATTAAACCTTCAGGCCATCCCTCCCTCCCCACCCCCAAGTTCCATGAGGAGCTTGGGGTCGCCAGAGCCTCGTCTGTTAGTGAAACGGGATTCGCCGCTCGAAGGTGAGGTTGACAATTGGGTTGGAGAAGCTACACAACCCCTTGAATCCCTGGTTGGTACATCGCGTATGGCGATGTTCGTGACCCCTCTTCGCGCCTGGTTGTTTCGCTGACATTTTCCTGTGTGTTGCCGCCTGGCGATGTTTGCTCGGCGTTTTCTATCGGAGTTGGTGGTCTTACCGTGATTACTGGTCGGACGTGCTGTAGGGCTAATTCTGTGAATCGTTCCTGGAAGCTTGCGTCGGTACCTTTCGTCTGGATGAATTCTGCTAGGCGCTTGCGTAGCTCTTCCACCGTTCCGCTGTCTTCCAGCCCAAACTCGGATGCGTATTTGAGAAGTTCCTCACGATTGAGGTAATACACCCAAGTTACCTTCACCATGCCTGCTAGTTATTTTGCCTTCTCTCCGTGCCTTTCCTATGGATGTTTTGTATTTCGCAATCCTCTGTGGTTTGTGTCTCGAAATCCTCTGTGTGGTTATCCTCGTGTTGTTACTTGTTTACCATGAGTCTATGTATTCAGAGTCCCTGCTCGGGCGCCATTTGTGACGGACTTTTCCTTGCGCCGGGGTATGCTCAGTCTGTCCAGGATTCCTGTGGGAATATAGAAGAATCCCTGTCGTCTCCTTTTAAAGAGAAAGATCCCGTTTGTTGTTAAAAAAACGTTATAAACTCTTTATTCCAAAATATCGAACTACCCTTAAAGCTATGGCGACGGAGGTGGGAAACCACCGTCGGTTCTACGCCGATGGGGTTGGGAAAATCCCCCAGCGGGACTACGCTTAAACTAAAAATCTCAGACTACTCCTAAAGAAAGCGGAGGTGGAGAACCACCACTTCCTCCCAGTCGGTGGAGTTGGTAAAACGCCCACCGAGTATATAACTTAAGAATACCCTGCTCTTCCTGAAGGTTGCGGAGGTGGAAAAACCACCACAATCCCTCTAACGGTGGGGTTGGAAAAACCACCACAATCCCTCTAACGATGGGGTTGGAAAAACCACCAAAGTTGCTAAGATAAAGAACTCGTGAGATGGAAAAATCCCAGGAGTCCCATTCACCGCTAAACAAGGCGTTAGCAGGCTACTATACCTAGCTGGCTACTACTCAATTCGCGAAATTTGTCGCCCTTTTATACTTGTCCACGCGCAGGTGGACAGTTATCCTGCAACAATAAATGTTTCTTATTATATGTATTTACTTAAGGTATCTTACATGTAACTGTATTATTCTACCCATATATCGCATTATAAGTATTTTTCTCTAAATTGCATATGTAATAATTCCCCTTGTACTGTCGTACTAATTATTTAAACGAAGAAATTAGATGTTGTCATGAATGTTTATATGTATATTAGGGTGATTCAAAAAATGATTATTTTGTATGTGTAAATTTGATTTACGTTATTCAGTTTTGTATGTTTTACATGCTATATATATAAATTCATTGTAATTCAAGTAGGATTTTATACATGTTTTAATAAGTTTTGATAAATATTTGTAGGTTCGAATGTGTGGGCTCCAAAGCCGGTGGATTTGGGTCCTCACAATAATGTTAGGGGTGGGCGCTAAATGGGAAATAGATATTGTGGAGTAGCATTTGCTACGTTACAGTCCCCCTCCTACTTCGGCGGATGAAAGGTTGTGGCATTCTAGGGTTTTTGCACGGAGGCCTGAACTACTATGGGCAGAGCCCAGGTATGTTTTATCATCGGTTCAATCCGATGGCTCGGCCGACATATGTGTATATGTGTTCGTTGATGTTTTTATTATTATGATTGATTGATTTTTTTTCTTCTCTTTTTTTCAACAATAATGTGTACATTTCATTCGTGTTTAAATTTACTTTGCAAGTACGAAATTCATTTTAAATTTACATTTCAAAATTAAGGTATATACATATGTACATTTTTATATTACATTTTAAATTTACATTTCAAAATTAAGGTATTTACATTTCATGTATAGAAAACTTATCAAGCTAGGTCGGATCTTGCTTCTCCTCAGCCAGCGAATCGTACCATCATGGAGTGTTCTTTCAGCTTGATTATGGCGTGATCTTCGTCCACCCTACGCGCCGTGTTACACCCTTTTGCGATTTAGCCATAGTCCGGGCGAAGAAGTCTGGGGCATGGTTTCCATTAGTAGTATCGTGTGGCTCTAGGGTTGGTGCATACGGTATAGTGTCACCAGTGGTTGGTTTGTCGCATACGATGGCGTTTAGATGGCCAGCTATTAATGGGGGCCCCAGAATGCCTTAACGTACAGTATCCGTGGCTTATTTGGGGGTCATGGTACTGCGTCGAATGGAGGCGGTTCTTCTGGCATGCTTCTCTCGGCCCGACGACGTTGCGGTTAAAATTTATTTCGGCGGTTGATGTGTGCGTTGATTCTGGTAGTTCTTGGTGCCAGTTCCGATGGTCTTGTTTCGTACGTTGTGCCACCCTTGTTTTGATAAACAGTTCGGTAGATTTTCGTGGGAGGCATACGCTACGGTAAATCGGTTGGTGATGTTACGATCCCTCAGGATCGTTGCCGGGGCGGTAGTGACGAGTTGCTGGCCATTATCGCTGAAGAGGATGTCCGAGTAATAACATTGTTTTAGTGTTGTGTCTGTGTTCTGCGGCAGTGTTTGGCCCTTTTAGGTGTGGGTGCTTTTTGATGTGTTTCTATGAGCTCTAGGTGTTCTCTCTTTTGCTCTTCGTTGAGGTGTTCCGCTTCTCTTATGTAATGCAGGGTTACGGGTGCGTTTGCTTTGGATGTACCGGCTGTGGTAAGGGGCTTTCCATCCAGTGAGACGGTAAGGTTGCGCCTTGCCAAAAATCCATACCCAGGATAACACTCTCGGCCAAATTAGGGATAACAGATACCAACGTACTGGCTGTTTGACCATTGTATTTGACTTTGACCGGGTAGGAGTGGGTGCTCGCAATGCATGATTGGTCGGCGAGTTGCACTTTGCGACGATTGGATAACGGTGGATTCTTTCGTCGTTCCAGATGCCTTTTTACGGCTTCATTGATGTATGTCACGGTGGCCCCCGTAACGATCAGGGCGTCCGTCGTTCCCCTTCCCTTTGGCTACGGATGATAATAGTGCGTGTGTTATCGGATTGTTTCGGTTCATTCCGTAGCATGCACAATCCCTGGAGAGCGTTCTGTCTCTGCCGCATCTAGAACAAAAAAGTCGTCTTTTGTTGATGCAATGGGAGCGGCGGTGGGCGCGTTTCTTGCATCGCCAGCAGGTGTTTCTTGCATCGTAACGGTCACTGAGTGTGGACAGGGAGCGCGTTATTTGATGATTCTGCTCCTCCAGCTCCTCGATTATTACTGTGCTTAAGCTATGTGCTAACAGTCGGCTCTGTTTGGCTTCTTCGCTCCGCAGTAGTTCGTACTCGTCGGTGAGCTCCATAAGCTGCTCTATCGTTTGGAGCTCGCCCCGCTTCACATAAAGTCGATAATCCACCCGTAGTCCGTCGTATATGCGTTCTAGATGATCTTCTTTGCACAAAGTCGGGTGGCGGCGAATCATCGTCTGGAGGGCGAGGATATAGTCCTTGGCCTTTTCTCTGCTCGTCTGTTTTCTTTGGCGGATAGCGTCCTCTAGCTGGCTAATGTGTCGCTTTGGCAAAAAGAATTTTCCGGCTTCGGAGCGGAAGTCAGCCCATGTGCGTAGATGTTGTTTTCGCAGAAGAACCATTGAAGGGCTTTGCCACGCAGTATCTCTGGAAGGGTTGGGAGGAGTTGATCTGGCTTAATCAGATAGCATTCTGCCAGTTCCTAAATCCTTTCCAGGAAGTCGTATAATGTGTCGCCTCCAGCGTAATGTACATCCCAGCGGCGGACTGTATTCATGACCTCCGTGTTACTTATGCCGCTCTGCTCGCGCTGGGTGTATATTGCTTTGATTGTGACGGCCGGCGTGGTGTTTTGCGTAGATGTGACTGGCCGGGCCTCTTCGGCGGCGATCTCCATCTCTACCTCTCTCAAAAGATTTTCTGTTGACTTACGCTTTCGTTGGTCTCGGACGTATGCGCTGAGTATGCTGCGCAATTCGGCGACGGTATGTCCTTCTGTGTAGATTCGGTAGCGTTTGCATTCTTCGATTAGCCTCTCCTTCTTCAGCAGGTAAATCCATCCTAGATAGTCGACTATGAGCGTGGTGGTGGTGGTTTCGCTTATCTTTGTGTCAATTGTTGGTTGTGTGTTCGGCGAACCCGTTCCTACAGTGTTGGTGCTCTCGTTGTTTTTGGCACAGTCGCCTGAGGAGACGGGTCCCTGCTCGGGCGCCATTTATGAGGTGAGTTTGGTCAAAGGCTGAGGTATGCTCAAGTTAATCCAGAGTCGGATGGAGGTCCCACTTCCCCCACCTAAATAAATACACAGTAAATTAGTGTTTTTATTTCGAACACACACACACACGCGGCTCTCAGGCTAAAATATCCACAACCTTGAATCCAGGAGAGAGAGAGAGATGTTCCCTAGGTAGTGTCGCTGAGAATATATTATAATCCAAGGACGACGGCTCTCCGCAGAGAGAGAGTACTAGCTAGCGGTGGCTCAGATGGTGAAGACGACGGTGGCTCTCGCCAAGGGGTGATAACGGCGGTAGTAATGACGGCGGTAGTTAGGATCACGCCCGAAGAGAGAGTATTGGATGACGGTGGCTCCCACCAAATAGCTATGACAAGGGGTGGGTAGACTCGGGATGGGATGTCCGAGGATCGGGAAGGCGATGATGATGGTACCTACGGCGAAGTGTCGATATTAGTATGAGGCTAGTCTAACTAACTGCAATATATTGGCTCGTGTATTCGGCTAGGGTAGTAGGGGAGTTTGTCCCGCCGCAGGCGTTGGGACGTGTTTCCCTCTTACCTGAGCCGTATATTCGTGCATTACCCTTCCTCTGAGTAATAGGGGGGGGGGGGGGGGGGGGGTGAGAGCCCCGTCTTACTCAGAGGAGATGATTACAAAATGTTAGGGCTGCCCACTAGGCCGGGGGGGGGGGGGGGGGAGGGTGGGCAGTAAATGGAAAATATAATGTTAGGGGTGGGCGATAAATGGGAAATAGATATTGTGGCGTAGCGTTTGCTACGTTACAAATGAAAAAGATTTAACATAACATAACATAAGAAATTAATTTAACAACAAACACAGAGGAAAGGATTCGTCTAAAAAATAAAATTAGGGAATTAAGAGAAGTATAAAAGAATTTAAAAAAAAAAATTTTATTTATAATGCCGATCAAAAACCCAATCGCTAGGCTTGAGAATAAAATAGAAAAAATAGATTTAGAAAAGGAGTTACAATGGTTGAAAGGTTTTTGGAAGGATATTGGTATGACTAGGGAAAATATAGAGGATGTCATTAATCCTACTACTAGAAATGAGGAAACCAGACGCATGATGATGTTGTATAACCTGACAGATCATAAATAAACAATAAATAACTTTACAAATACATTTTTTGGAAAGATAATTTCGGCTTGGATATTTTTTTTTTGGAAATCTTTTTGAAAAAAAAAAAAAATATATATATATATATAATACGTTATAAATAATCAATAAAATTCAATGTAAGTTGGAATGCCTAGAAAAAAAAATAGAAAAAAAATCTATAATTTTATTGAAGCTTAAATTAGCCTCTTTTTCAAAACAAAAATATTAGTAAAGGAAATGTTTAATCTTTCCTTATGTCTTGGTGGAAAAAGCTAGCAAATGGCATTATGATAGCCATCGCTGGTTATGAAATAGGAAAAGAAAACTCAGGAAATTCGGAAAGCAAGATATCAGAGAACCGAATGATTAAATATGAAGAGAGAGAAGAAGAAACCAAAAACATTCAAAATATCTCCGATGTTTGGTTAATCGTTTTATTTTTCGCATTCATACTATTGGTCATTGCAATGGCTATGATGCTCAAGAGCTATATCAAAATTAAATTTAGACAATTTAAAAGCATTCGAGATCGTATATAAAACCCCGCTTCAACAAAAACTCCCACTACATTTGAAGAAAATGTAATTGTAAACTTTGACACCTTTGTAAGGTAACCCTTATGATAAGTGTTGAGTGACCATAACATAAATCATTAAATATTAACCATATCAATTTTTTTGACCACATCAATCACTCACTATGAGGGCTACCTTAGTAAACGTCACTTTGACTGACGCCAGAATTTTTGCACGTTCAAAGTGTCCGGTCGTAATTGTTGATTGCTCCGCCGATATAAAATATATTGTGACGAAATACCTTAATAAGAGCCTCAGTATTTTAATCAAAGAACATTAAATAAAAGTGTCGAGTTTCTTTTTATTTGTTTCGGTACCCGATCATCGTTTTCTTGCCTTTCTTAGAAAGAAATAGCAAAAGCGTGAGTGCAGACCTGTGGGAGCAACTACCAACTTGGAACAGCATAATACTTGTGACGAAGCTGCATGTCGGCAGCGCATGCAATGGTAAGGATAAAAAAGAGATGCGGCAAAAGGTGGCGCCGGGGAAGAAAAAATTCCCTGCAGTACAAAATTAAGTTAACTAAAGTTTTTAAAATAAATGGTGTGCGTGGTGGTTATAAAAAAGTGCGGTGGTGGTTGTGCCAAGAAAAGAAATAAATTTATACACACAAAATAAATAAGACGATACATATTACAAAAATGTTTATTGCGAAAAGTTACATGAAGTAACATCTAATTAAATTTTGCCATAATTTCAAAAAATTTACAAAAACTACAAAAAAAAAATACAAAAATATATAAAATTCCAAAAAAAAAGTACATAAAATCTCAAAAACACAAAAAAAAGTTATAAAATTACAAAATTTCAAAAAATACAAAAAAAATTATAAAATTATAAAAAGCCTACAAAAAAATTTACAAAATTACAAAAAGACTACAAAAAAAAAATTATAAAATTTCAAAAAGACTACAAACAATTTTTAATAAAATTTCAAAAAGTATAAAATTTCAAAATCTACAAAAAAAAAAAATCATTAAATTTCAAAACCTACAAAAAAAGTTATAAACTACAAAAATTAATACAATTTCAAAAAAAAAAAAAACTTTTAAATGGTAAATAAAAACCAAAATTACATATAATAGGGGACTTTTACAAAAGAAACCTATAAACAAAAGTTGCGGTGGTACATGCATAAATACATATATATGAACAGAAATTTTGAACTTTTGAAAATTCTGTACCACGCCATAAATCATAAATAATCACCCGCTACGTCTTTAAAACGCACTACCGTTAATAGCGGTAAAATCACGCCATTTACTCAACGCCATCAACACAAACAGAAAAACTTACATAGCGAAAGTAAGAGGGGAAGAAAAAACCAGTTGGCAAAATCATCACCTTGGACGGCAACAGCTACATCAGCAAGAAGCGAAAAAAATACCAACAACAACTTACACCAGCAAGCAGAGAATACAAAGAGCGGTACGGTAGAGTAGATTAGTATATACATATATGTATATCTAATATTTGATTTCTGTGTATAAGTAGACACTTTGCTTCTGTTTGTAATCTTCTTCAATATCTGAATACTATGCATGTGCAAATCAATTTGACACTTTTGCCTTTGTACATACATATGTACCTTTTCTATAAACATTTGTATACTATGCATGTAGCAACAAAAATTGACACTTTGTTTCTAAACATATCTTTCCTATAAACAGTTGTATACTGCGCATGTAGCAACATATTTTTATAACTTTCATGAAAATTATGGTATATTAATTTCGTCACGAAACCCAAAATTCTAAGTTCTTAAAGGAAAATAGATAGACCCACCATTAAGTATACCGAAGTAATCAGGATGAAGAGCTGAGTTGATTTAGCCATGTCCGTCTGTTTGTATGCAAACTAGACCCTCAATTATTGAGATATCTTGACAAAATTTGGTGAGCGGGTTTGTTTGGGTGTCCGATTAGACATTTGTCGGAACCGGCCGGAAAGGACCACTATAGCATATATCCTCCATGCAACCGATTTTTCAGAAAAAGAGGATTTTTGTCATATCTTACTCAATTTAACAGATTGAAGCTTCAACTTCACCATATAATTTCGTATATTGCACATATTGTTGCCTGAAGAAATTGATGAGATCGGTTGTATATATAGTATATATCCCCCACAACCGATTGTTCAGATAAGAAACTTTTCGTAATTACTGCCCTATTTTAAGAGCTAGAGGCTTCAAATTTCAACAAATGCTTACGCATATAGCATATATGGTTTTCTGAAAAAATCATAAAGGTCGGTGGTATATATAGTATATATATGGTGATATATATAGTATATATATATAATATATATATATATATATTTTCGCAATTTTAGCCCCATTTTAACAGCTAGAAGCTTCAAATTTCACCGAATGCTTACGTATATAGCATATATTGTTGTCTGAAAAAATCATGGCGATCGGTTGTATATATAGTATATATCTCATACAACCGATTGTTCAGATAAGAAACTTTTCGCAACTTCTGCCCCGTTTTAACAGCTAGAAGCTTCAAATTTCACCAAATGCTTACGTATATAGCATATGTTGTTGTCTGAAAAAATCATAGAGATCGGTGGTATACATAGTATATATCTCATACAACCGATTGTTCAGATAAGAAACTTTTCGCAACTTCTGCCCCGTTTTAACAGCTAGAAGCTTCAAATTTCACCAAATGCTTACGTATATAGCATATGTTGTTGTCTGAAAAAATCATAGAGATCGGTGATATATATATTATATACTTCATATAAACTGTCATTTTTGCCCTTTTTTTACGACTAGAAGCTTCAAAATTCATCAGATTTCATCAAATAGTTACATTTACGTCATATATTGTTGAAATACGTGATTCGTAGTCATAGTTTTTACACGCAGACCACAAAAAACCTGAAACTTTGCATCCTCACACAAAGTACCTATCTGTTTTTTATTTTATATTTATCTTAAAAATCGTTTAGGTATGTAGATCTGTTCACTATATATTTCATATCTTATACATCCGATTATTCGGAGATTACGAACGGGATAAGATTATTGTTCAGCCCCATTCATGAAAGGTATGAAGTCTTCGGCACAGCCGAAGGCAGTCCCGTTCTTACTTGTTTTCTCACACTTTAATACAAATATTTGAAATATAAATATTTAAATATCGAAAAAAATTTGAATGTACATTAAAAATAATAATTTTAAATATACGGCCACCGCACGCATATTATCACGCATATATTACTATCTTCTTTCTTTTTCGATCATTAATATGGAACTTGATTTTTTATTTAAAATGCGATTATTGCTTCGTAATAAATACAATCGGAAAAATATTTTTTCAAATTTATACATTTAAAAAAAAAAACCCTTTTGAAATGCAAATTATACATCAATCTTATACGTATCATATCAAAAATTTATCAAATCTTTTTGCCAAAATTTTGCAATAATCATTAAACCTAATCAATTTTTAAAAAAAATTCTCAATGATTTTAAATATCAACAAAGACGGGTTACAGTCAATCAGAGTAATGTTGAAAATTTATTTTTATCGGTGAAAAGTTATTTTTTCTCTTATTACAATTATTTCTTCGGAAATTAAACATCTCAGATGTCACAAATATTTACTTCTCTCAGCGAATACAGTGCTGTATATATATTTTCCAAATCAATTTTGAAAACCATTCGACGAATACAGTGCTCTAGATATATTTGCCAAATCCCTTTCTAAAACGACATTACGGTATTTTTTTAAATATTTCAAAATTTTTGCTCAAATGAAAGGAGTTATAATTCCATTTATTCAATGAATACAGTGCCATCCAAATATTTCAACAATTCCTTCGAAGTATCACACGAATACAGCCTCTTTCAAATATTTCAAAATCCTTTTACGGTTATTTTCAAACTATGCATCAAATACAGTGTCTTTCAAATACTCCAACAGTTTCTTTGAATTATTAAACGAATACAGTGCGGCTTAAATATTTCAACATTCACTTGCATTTACAATTCCTTCAAACTAAGTCACGAATACAGTGCCTTTCGAATATGTGAATATTCTTACCACTTACCAATTAACTCATCGATTTTGAATATTTCAAATCTTCTCTGATTTACAAAAAAAATTTTTTTTAATTGCATACAACAATTACCGAGTGAATGAATAGTTTCAACCTAATTTTTTATAAACAGTGCCTATCAGCGTTAACCTTAAAATTTTTCGATTTTTTTTTTTACAAAACAACTTTTATACCTCCAAAAAATTTTCAATAAATGTAATAAAGTTTTCAGATGTCAGTTTTCAAATGTCAGATTTTTATTCCTATTTCAAAGACTTACGTTCTAATTTCACTAAAGTTACAAAACGAGCTTTAAATAACCGATCTATTTCAGCGAAAAAGTCAATAGAATATGAAGATGCTTTAATTAAAAGCTATAACGAAATTATAAAACAAGTAAATTCATATTTTGAGAATCGAGATAAGCCTAGTTCAATAATAGAAAGTTTGTCAAAGTGCAGAGAACAACTCACTAAATGTTTTTCTAGAATTAACTGCCATATAAAAATACCCAAAGATCTTTTTGAATTAATACAAGAAAGCGAATCAAGTTCTGATTTAGACACTGAGGAAGAATTCTCTGACGCACCGACAACTTCAGCATACAAAGCTAGTATTATTAAAAAAAGTACCGTATCTTTTCTTGAGGATTTCGCTGGATTTTCCAATTCACTTCACAATAATAATTTAGATACAATTAGCGAAGAACAACCAAAAATGGCGACTCCAGAGCAAAAGAAAACTTTTATTGCTATGTGTGCATCCGTAATTAGAGAAAACTACAGCGGCGATCCGCTTTCACTTGCATCCTTTATAGATAAAAAAGTTTTGATAGAAGATTTGATGGAAGTAAATTTGACAAATGCTTTCATTTTGTTTATAAAATCCAATCTAGAAGGGAAAGCGCGTGAGGCAATTCCAAATGAAGTAACAACAATTCAACAAATAAAAGATGCGTTAAAAGGTAGAATAAAACCTGACAACTCGAAAGTTGTTGCAGGAAAAATTGCATCTTTAAAAGTTTTTATAAATAATCATACTGAATTCGCCAAATCAATATAATAGGAACAACTTTTCGAGGTACAACAACAATTTTAGCAGAAACAACAATAATCGTTATAGGAACAATAACAACAATAATCATGGCTCGCGAGGTAATGGTAATTATCGTAATAACAATAGTAACAGATCCGCAAACAGAAACAATAATACCAACAATAACAACAACAATCGACGTTCAAATACAACAAATAACTCTAGTGTTCGGACTTTAATCTCGAACGGCTCTCAGGAGCGAACACTGGGGGACCAGAATCTGAATTAAATAATGTCTTACAAATTAAATCAATTTATTGTCTAAATCTGAACTACTCAGATTTTATCGTATTGAATTGCAATGGCCCTTTTAAAACATGCACTTTCTTAGTAGATACACAGGCTGATATTTCACTTATAAAACTTTCAAGTTTAAAACAAAATACTCCCATAAATAATAACAATATCATAAATATAACGGGTGTTACGACAGACACAGTCTCAACATTGGGTACTATTAAAACAAAACTTTTTTATTCAAATTTTTCAATTCCACATACTCCAAATGTAGTAGATAACAAACTCAACATACCGTAAGATGGTATTTTAGGCAAAGACTTTTTGAAAAAATACAATTGCATAACAATTGGCATTGGCAAAAATATTCATAAAATTTCGATTTTACATAATACAACCGATAATACCTTGGTAGTTCCTCCTAGATGCGAAGTTTATCGCTTATTTAAGCTGAAAAAATCTAAACATCCAGTTTTTATAGACGCACAGGAAATTTGTAGTGGTGTGTTCACCGCAAAGTGTATCGTTGACACTAAAAATCAGATAATAAAAGTTTTAAACGTCACTGATGAGGTAAAATACATTAGAAATTGTAACATAGTTACGGATGAAATCACCAACTATAACGTGTATAAAATTAATGATATTTCAAAAGATTTGAAAAGGTCAGAGGAATTAAAGTAAATTTTAGAAAAACAAAATTATGCCAAAACAAAACTTCTCGATTTATGTCTAAAATATGATGACGTGTTTGCACTAAAGACCGATCGTATGACGCTTAACAACTTTTATGAGCAGAAACTACGATTAAGAGATAAAAATCCTGTTTACATAAAAAATTACCGCTTACCATATTGTCCGAGAGAGGAAAGTAATAGACAAGTTGATAATTTATTACAAAATGATCTTATAGAACACAGTTATTCCAACTATAATAGCCCATTGATACTTGTGCCAAAGAAAAATCCAAATGGACAGAAATCCTACCGCATGTGTGTCGACTTTAGAGCCGTAAACAAAAAATTGATGGCAGACAAATTCCCACTTGCGCGAGTAGACGACATTCTTCATAATATAGGCAGAGCCAAATATTTTTCTACATTGGATTTGTATTCAGGTTTTCATCAAATCCCATTAAATAAAGATTCTAGAGACATCACCTCATTCAGCACTGATCGTGGTGCTTTTCGATGGAAAGTTGTACCATTCGGTTTAAACATAGCTCCGAATTCATTCTCAAGAATGATGTCAATTGCCTTTTCAGGAATTTCTCCCAACCAAGCCTCTCTATATGTCGATGATCTTATAGTCATTGGGTGTAGCGAAGCTCACCATCTTAAAAATTTACAACAAATCTTTCAAACATACAAACAATTTAATTTGCGTCTAAATCCCGAAAAATGCAACTTCATGCGCTCAGAAGTCACTTTCCTAGGACACAAATGCTCATCAAAAGGTCTACTTCCAGACAATTCCAAAATAATTAAATAAAAAATAAATGTAAGGCGCGATAACCTCCGAAGAGATCTAAGGCCGAGCTTCTCTTCCAATTTGCGTCTTGCTCCTCTTGATTTTTCCCTACAAATTGGCCGGACGGGACCTACATGTTTTATGCCGACTCCGAACGGCATCTGCAAGGCAGATGAGTTTTCACTGAGAGCTTTTCATGGCAGAAATACACTCGGAGTGCTTGCCAGACACTTCCGAGGGGCGAGCCCGCTTAGAAAAATTTTCTTCTAATTGAAAAACCTTATTTCTAAAATTTTGATGTTGCTTTGCCCGGGAGTTGAACCCAGGGCATACGGTGCGATAGGCGGAGCACGCTACCATCACACCACGGTGGCCGCCAAAATAATTACAATAAAGAAATATCCGAAACCTTGTGATAAAGATGCAGTAAGACGATTCGTGGCATTCGCCAATTACTATCGAAGGTTCATACTAAATTTTGCTTCAATAGCAGCACTTTTAAATAAACTTAGCAGGAAAGGAGTAGAATTTAAATGGGATAAGTCATGTGATACAGCATTTGAAAAACTTCGAAAATCACTAATTTCTCCTCAAATTCTCCAATACCGAGACTTTAAAAAGGAATTTATAATTACAGTTGGTTGTGGTGCCATTTTAAGTCAAAATAAAGATGGCATTATTACCAATATGTTTCGCATCCAAATCATTTAATAATTCAGAACAAAAGAAATAAATAATTGAGTTAGAGCTTTTAGCTATATTTTTTGCAATAAAACAATTCAGACCATACGTTTATGGCACACACTTTACCGTCAAATCCGATCATCGTCCATTAGTTTTTTTGTTTAATATGAAAGACCCCTCTTCAAAACTTTCACGCATTAGACTTGAATTCTCATAATACAACTTTACTATTGAATACATAAAGGGTAAAACGAGCGTAGGCGCAGATGCACTCTCTCGCATCACAATAAAAGAAATTAAAAATTCAGGAAAATCAATTTTAGCGGTACAGACTAGATCACAGGCAAAACAAGAACAACTAACGTAACAACAAATAGGCAAAGAAGAAAAAGTAAAGGAAAACATAAAATTACAAGTTTATGACAATTTTTCAAACAAACTTTCAAAGAAAATACCCAGAATAAAATCCCAAATAGATTATAACAAAAGTGGTAAAATTACAAATTTTGAGATAAATGCGCATTTAAAACACAAAAAAATTGAGTTAATTAAGGTTGCGTGCGCTAACAAAATAATACATTTAGATGAATTATTTTTGATGCTCCAAAAAGAAGCTTGCCAGCTTCAGCGCAATATTAGTATAATTAATTGCAAAAAAATTATAATCTTTTTAAATATTTTTCGATATCAGATCTGAAAACCACTGGGAATAAAATTTAAAACATTTAGAAATCATCCTAACCGAACCCGTAGAAACTGTGACAGATGAAGACAAAAAACAACAACTGATAACAATTTACCATAACGACCCAATTTTAGGAGGACATTTCGGTAGCAAAAAAGTTTATGCAAAACTCAGAACCAAATATTATTGGAAAGGTATGACGCGTGATATAGCGAAATTTGTTAAAAACTGCGAAAAATGTCTTTTGAATAAAGTTAAGCCAAAAACAAAAGAAAATTTAGTCCTAACCGAAACACCCTGTAAGCCATTCGACATTGTTGTTATTGACACTATAGGGCCTCTACCTCAATCCGATAATGGTAACAAGTTCGCTGTCACCATTATATGCGATCTCAGCAAATACTTAGTAACGGTTGCAATACCTGATAAAAGTGCAAAAACGGTTGCATCAGCTATTTTTGAAAATTCCATACTAATATATGGCATTATGAAAACAATTAAAACTGATTTAGGTACCGAATAAAACAATTAAATTTTTTCAGAGTTAACAAAATTATTAAAAATAGAACATAAATTTTCCACAGCCTACCATCATGAAACTCTTGGCACAGTAGAACGAAACCACAGAGTTTTCAATGAATATTTAAGATCTTTTCTAAATCCTAATTTTTCCGACTGGGATGTTTACTTGAAATATTTCACTTTTCTTCATAACACAACAACAAACACAGTATTCGATAATAAATTCTCACCATATGAATTAGTCTTTGGCAAAGCAGCTAATTTACCAAATGAACTGCAAACCGATAAAGTAGACCCGATTTACAACATAGAAAACTATTCGAAATAAGTTGAATTTCGTTTTCAAAAAACTCACGAATTAGCAAAAAAAAACCGTTACAGAACACAAATTAAAAAATCAAACCGGATATAACAAAAGTTCACAACCAATATCTGTCAAGGTGTTTGACAAGGTATTGCTTGAAAAAGAACCCCGCGACAAGCATAGTAATATTTATATTGGTCTTTATACCGTAATAGGTATTGACGGTGTTAACGTCACATTAATTGATGACGAAACGAAAAAGAAAAAAATAGTACATACAAATAGAATAAGAAAAATTAAGTAAATTAAATTTTTAAATTCAAAGATAATTTGGCCAATTCTTTTTTCCAAAGGGGGATCATGTAAGGTAACCCTTATGATAAGTATAACATCAATCATTAAATATTAACACATCAATTTTTTTTACCACATCAATCACTCACAATGAGGGTTACCTTAGCAAACGTCATTTTGAATGATGCCAAAATTTTTGCGCGTTCAAAGTGTCCGGCCGGAATTTTTGATTGCTCCGCCGATATAAAATATATTTTGACGAAATATCTTAATAAGTGCTTCATTATTTTAATAAAAGAACATTAAATAAAAGTGTCGAGTTTCTTTTTATTTGGTTCGGTACCCTATCATCGCTTTCTTGCCTTAGAAAGAAATAACAATAGCGTGAGTGCAGACCTGTGGGAGCAACTACCAATTTGGAACAGCATAATACTTGTGGCGAAGCTGCATGTCGGCAGCGCGTGCAATGGTAAGGATAAAAAAAGGGATGACCACGAGGGTCATCTTACACCTTATTAAACAATAAAATGCCTCAATCAACAATAAAGACAGCTTCATCAGCGCCGTTCAATGACAACCCAAGAATTTTAATAATTTTAAAGAAAATAAGTGTTCATGTACTCAATCTTCAGCTAAATAGCTACATATGTACAAAATATTTCCCTCCTGATAAGCACAGGAAAAGATACAATTCAATGGTAATATCATGACTAATACTTCAAAGGTACATAGCAGGAAAATAAAGTGGAAGCATACATTAACCAGCCAATAACAATACTACCAACAAGAATGGAGAAAATAAAGAGTCACAAGAGAACCTTATAATAGATAAAGCGCTTAATAAATAATTTTGCAATTAGACATGTCCCGCTCGTTTTCATCCAAAAGGATAGAAAATTAGTAGCATAATAAATACAAACAACCAGATTGTTTAGGAAGTTATTGACTTAGGACAATATTCGACCAGGCTGAAAAATGCCGGCAATCTAGGACTTGTAAAAGAAAGACAGTTGTCCCTTAGGTTACAAATTCGTCCATAATAATGAATACTCGAGTAAGCAAGTTTAAATAATATAAAAAGGTACCCAAGTTCTCAAAGATTTAACAACCGAATCGACAAATGTCGACAAAAATAAAGAAATTCTTCATAAATTTCATGACGATCCCATCTGGGAACGCCACCCAGGGAATAAGATGACACATAATATCTAATAAAAATATTGCTGGAAAATATAAAAATGGTATGAAAAATTTTTTCCATCCACTGTAGCCATTGGTTTAACCACTTATCACTATATAACTACTTCTTGCTCTAGCAGCAACTGAATTTACCCAATCCACTGTATATCATACACTCAGAGAGCCCGTTTTTTTCTTTAAAACAATGTCAATTTTCAGCCAATGATGACTGTAACAATCATCTTATTCTATACGATTTAATTTTAATAACAATGCAAAAGCTTTGTTTAATAGAAATAGTCAAGGTAAGGAAAACTACATCTCCTATAGTTAGTAGATAGCATATATATAGGGTCCTGTAGAGTAGAAAGTAAGGAAAACTAAATCATTAATCTCCATTATTTTTTTTTAGAAATATAAATATAAGTTTGACCTGCTTCATCTAGGAAAACCTCGCCTTTTAGAGAGGTCATAAGGTAGATAGTAGACATACATATAGGGCCCTGCAGAATATAAAATACCGATAGGAAAAATAATTTTATATCCTGTAGCATAGGAAAAATAATTTTTTTACCCTATAAGGTAGAAAATTTCGATAAAAATAATAATGTTACTATAACTCCATTTAGAGTAGTAAGGCTCGATAAAAATAATGTAGAAAATATAAATCAGAATAATAATAATAAGAAAATTGTAATACATAAAAATAGACTTAAACTCATAGAATAAGAGCACTTTAATTTTATAAACACAAAGAACATTTTTATAGTATGCAAAAAAAAAATACAATAATAAAACCAAACAAAAGAGAAAAACAAATGTAAACTATTCTTTGGAAATCAAGCTAAATGTCATAAAATACTGACGCACAAAAAACAAAAAAAACCAAGTAAGGAAGGCTTAGTTGGGGTGTAACCGCACATTACATACTCAGCTGCGAGCTTTGGAGACAAAATAAGGGAAAAATCACCATTTAGCAAAATGATCCTAGGGTAACCCTGGAACGTGTTTGTATGACATGTGTATCAAATGAAAGGTGTTAATGATTATTTAAAACGTAGTGGGCCTTAGTTCTATAGGTGGACGCCTTTTCGAGATATCGCAATAAGGGTGGACCAGGGGTGACTCTAGAATGTGTTTGTACGATATGGGTATCAAATTAAAAGTATTAATGAGGGTTTTAAAAGGGAGTAGCTCTTAGTTGTATATGTGAAGGCGTTTTCGAGATATCGACCAAAATGTGGACCAGGGTGACCCAGAACATCTTCTGTCGGGTACCGCTAATTTATTTATATATGTCAAACCAAGAAAAGTATTCCTGCCAAGATTCCAAGGGCTTTTGATTCCGCCCTGCAGAACTTTTTCATTTTCTTCTACTTAATATGGTAGGTGTCACACCCATTTTACAAAGATTTTTCTAATGTTATATTTTGCGGCAATAAACCAATCCAATTACCATGTTTCATCTCTTTTTTCATATTTGGCACAGAATTATGGCATTTTTTTCATTTTTCGTAATTTTCAATATCGGAAAAGTGGGCGTGATCATAGTCGGATTACGGCCATATTTTATACCAAGATAAGGTGACTTCAGGTAAGTACGTGAACTAAGTTTAGTTATGATATATCGTTTTTTGAGCAAGTTATCGTGTTAACGGCCGAACGGAGGGACAGACTGTCGACTGTGTATAAAAACTAATCTATTTCGCCCATTTTAACAGAAAACAGTTATCGTCATAGAATCGATGTCCCTACCAAATTTCACAAGGATTGGCAAATTTTTGGTCGGCTTATGGCATTAAAAGTATTCTAGACGAATTAAATGAAAAAGGGCGGAGTTACGCCCATTTTGAAATTTTCTTTTATCTTTGTATTTTGTTGCACCATATCATTACTGGAGTCGAGTGTTGACATAATTTACTTTTATACTGTAAAGATATTAAATGTTTTGTTAAAATTTTCTTTTAAAAGTGGGCGGTGCCACGCACATTGTCCAAAATTTTTCTAATTTTCTATTTCGCGTAATAAGGTCAACGCTCTTACCAATCTTCATCACTTTATCCGTCTTATGTAATGAATTATCGCATTTTTTTGGTTTTTCGAAATTTTCGATATCGAAAAAGTGGGCGTGGTTGTAGTCCGATTTCGTTCATTTTAAACAGCGATCTGAGACGAGGGCCCAGAAATCTACATACCAAATTTCATCAAGATACCTCAAACTTTACTCAAGTTATCGTGCTTACAGACGGACGGACAGACGGACATGGCTAAATGAATTTATTTTTTTACCCAGATCAAATAGATTATGACAAAAGTGGTAAAATTACAGATTTTGAGATAAATGCGCATTTAAAACACAAAAAACTTGAGTTAATTAAGGTTGCGTGTGCTAACAAAATAATACATTTAGATGAATTACTTTTGGTGCTCCAAAAAGAAGCTGGCAAGCGCAATATTAATATAATTGAATTGCAAAAAAATGATAATCTTTTTAAATATTTTTCGATATCAGATCTGAAAACCACTGGGAATAAAATGTAAAACATTTAGAAATCATCCTAACCGAACCCGTAGAAACTGTGACAGATGAAGACAAAAAACAACAACTGATAACAATTTACCATAACGACCCAATTTTAGGAGGATATTTCGGTAGCAAAAAGGTTTATGCAAAACTCAGAACCAAATATTATTGGAAAGTTATGACGAGCGATATAGCGAAATTTGTTAAAAACTGCGAAAAATGTCTTTTGAACAAGGTTAAGCCAAAAACAAAAGAAAATTTAGTGCTAATCGAAACACCGTGTAAGCCATTCGACATTATTGTTATTGACACTATAGGGCCTCTACCTCAATCAGATAATGGTAACAAGTTCGCTGTCGCCATTATATGCGATCTTAGCAAATACTTAGTAACGGTTGCAATACCTGATAAAAGTGCAAAAACGGTTGCATCAGCTATTTTTGAAAATTTCATTACTGATATATGGCATTATGAAAACAATTAAAACTGATTTAGGTACCGAATACAAAAATGAAATTTTTTCAGGGTTAACAAAATTATTAAAAATAGAACATAAATTTTCCACAGCGCACCATCATGAAACTCTTGGCACAGTAGAACGAAACCACAGAGTTTTCAATGAATATTTAAGATCTTTTCTAAAGTCTAATTTTTCCGACTGGGATGTTTACTTGAAATATTTCACTTTTCTTCATAATACAACAACAAACACAGTATTCGATAATAAATTCTCACCATATGAATTAGTCTTTGGTAAAGCAGCTAATTTACCAAATGAACTGCAAACCGATAAAGTAGACCCGATTTACAACATAGAAAACTATTCGAAATAAGTTAAATTTCGTTTTCAAAAAACTTACGAATTAGCAAAAAAAAAACCGTTACAGAACACAAATTAAAAAAACAAACCGGATATAACAAAAGTTCACAACCAATATCTGTCAAAGTGTTTGGCAAGGTATTGCTTGAAAAAGAACCCCGCGACAAGCATAGTAATATTTATATTGGTCTTTATACCGTAATAGGTATTGACGGTGTTAACGTCACATTAATTGATGACGAAACGAAAAAGAAAAAAATAGTACATAAAAATAGAATAAGAAAAATTAAGTAAATTAAATTTTTAAATTCAAAGATAATTTGGCCAATTCTTTTTTCCAAAGGGGGATCATGTAAGGTAACCCTTATGATAAGTATAACATCAATCTTAAATATTAACCACATCAATTTTTTTGACCACATCAATCACTCACAATGAGGGTTACCTTAGCAAACGTCATTTTGAATGACGTCAGAATTTTTGCGCGTTCAAAGTGTCCGGTCGTAATTTTTGATTGCTCCGCCGATATAAAATATATTTTGACGAAATATCTTAATAAGTGCTTCAGTATTTTAATAAAAGAATATTAAATAAAAGTGTCGAGTTTCTTTTTATTTGTTTCGGTACCCGATCATCGCTTTCTTGCCTTAGAAACAAATAACAATAGCGTGAGTGCAGACCTGTGGGAGCAACTACCAATTTGGAACAGCATAATACTTGTGGCGAAGCTGCATGTCGGCAGCGCGTGCTATGGTAAGGATAAAAAAGGGATGACCACGAGGGTCATCTTACACCTTATTAAACAATAAAATGCCTCAATCAACAATAAAGACAGCTTCATCAGCGCCGTTCAATAACGACCCAAGAATTTTAATAATTTTAAAGAAAATAAGTGTTCATGTACTCAATCTTCAGCTAAATAGCTACATATGTACAAAATATTTCCCTCCTGATAAGCACAGGAAAAGATACAATTCAATGGTAATATCATGACTAATACTTCAAAGGTACATAGCAGGAAAATAAAGTGGAAGCATACATTAACCAGCCAATAACAATACTACCAACAAGAATGGAGAAAATAAAGAGTCACAAGAGAACCTTATAATAGATAAAGCGCTTAATAAATAATTTTGCAATTAGACATGTCCCGCTCGTTTTCATCCAAAAGGATAGAAAATTAGTAGCATAATAAATACAAACAACCAGATTGTTTAGGAAGTTATTGACTTAGGACAATATTCGACCAGGTTGAAAAATGCCGGCAATCTAGGACTTGTAAAAGAAAGACAGTTGTCCCTTAGGGGACAAATTGGTCCATAATAATGAATACTCGAGTAAGCAAGTTTAAATAATATAAAAAGGTACCCAAGTTCTCAAATATTTAACAACCGAATTAACCCTGGAGGTTATGCATGTGATAAATGTCGACAAAAATAAGGAAATTCTTCATAAATTTTATGACGATCCCATCTGGGAAGGCCACCCAGGGAATCACCTGACACATAATATCTAATAAAAATATTACTGGAAAATATAAAAATGGTATGAAAATTTTTTTCCATCCACTGTAGCCATTGGTTTAACCACTTATCACTATATAACTACTTCTTGCTCTAGCAGCAACTGAATTTACCCAATCCACTGTATATCATACACTCAGAGATCCCGTTTTTTTCTTTAAAACAATGTCAATTTTCAGCCAATGATGACTGTAACAATCATCTTATTCTATACGATTTAATTTTAATAACAATGCAAAAGCTTTGTTTAATATAAATAGTCAAGGTAAGGAAAACTACATCCCCTATAGTTAGTAGATAGCATATATATAGGGTCCTGTAGAGTAGAAAGTAAGGAAAACTAAATCATTAATCTCCATTATTTTTTTTTAGAAATATAAATATAAGTTTGACCTGCTTCATCTAGGAAAACCTCGCCTTTTAGAGAGGTCATAAGGTAGATAGTAGACATACATATAAAGTCCTGCAGAATATAAAATACCGATAGGAAAAATAATTTTATAACCTGTAGCATAGGAAAAATAATTTTTTTACCCTATAAGGTAGAAAATTTCGATAAAAATAATATTGTTACTATAACTCCATTTAGAGTAGTAAGGCTCGATAAAAATAATGTAGAAAATAGAAACATAGAAAATATAAATCAGAATAATAATATTAAGAAAATTGTAATACATAAAAATAGACTTAAACTCATAGAATAAGAGCACTTTAATTTTATAAACACAAAGAACATTTTTATAGTATACAAAAAAAAAAAAATACAATAATAAAACCAAACAAAAGAGAAAAACAAATGTAAACTATTCTTTGGAAATCAAGCTAAGTGTCATAAAATACTGACACACAAAAAAAAAAAAAAACAAGTAAGGAAGGTTAAGTTCGGGTGTAACCGCACATTACATACTCAGCTGAGAGCTTTGGAGACAAAATAAGGGAAAATCACCATTTAGCAAAATGAACCTAGGGTAACCCTGGAATGTGTTTGTATGACGTGTGTATCAAATGAAAGGTGTTAATGATTATTTAAAACGTAGTGGGCATTAGTTCTATAGGTGGACGCCTTTTCGAGGTATCGCAATAAGGATGGACCAGGGGTGACTCTAGAATGTGTTTGTACGATATGGGTATCAAATTAAAAGTATTAATGAGGGTTTTAAAAGAGAGTAGCCCTTAGTTGTATATGTGAAGGCGTTTTCGAGATATCGACCAAAATGTGGACCCAGAACATCTTTTGTCGGGTACCGCTACATTATTTATATATGTCATACAAAGAAAAGTATTCCTGCCAAGATTCCAAGGGTCTTTGATTTCGCCCTGCAGAACTTTTCCATTTTCTTCTACTTAATATGGTAGGTGTCACATCCATTTTACAAAGTTTTTTCTAAAGTTATATTTTGCGTCAATAAACCAATCCAATTACCATGTTTCATCCTTTTTTTCATATTTGGCACAGAATTATGGCATTTTTTTCATTTTTCGTAATTATCTATATCGGAAAAGTGGGCGTGGTCATAGTCGGCTTTCGGCCATATTTTATACCAAGATAAAGTGACTTCAGATAAGTACGTGAACTAAGTTTAGTTACGATATAACGTTTTTTGCGCAAGTTATCGCGTTAGCGGCCGAACGGAAGGACAGACGGTCGACTGTGTATAAAAACTAATTTATAAAAACCGATTTCGCCCATTTTCACAGAAAACAGTTATCGTCATAGAATCAATGTCCCTACCAAATTTCACAAGGATTGCTAAATTTTTGTTCGACTTATGGCATTAAAAGTATTCTAGACGAATTAAATGAAAAATGGCGGAGTTACGCCCATTTTGAAATTTTCTTTTATCTTTGTATTTTGTTGCACCATATCATTACTGGAGTCGAATGTTGACATAATTTACTTTTATACTGTAAAGATATTAATTTTTTTTGTTTTTGACTTAAAAAAAAATTCTTTTTAAAAGTGGGTGTGTTCGTCATCCGATTTCGCTAATTTTCAATCAGCACACATATAGTAATAGGAGTAACGTGCCTACCAAATTTCCTCATGATATCTTCAACGACTGCCAAATTACAACTTGCAAAACTTTTAAATCACCTTCTTTTAAAAGTGGGCGGTGCCACGTCCATTGCCCAAAATTTTTCTAATAATTTCTATTTTGCGTCATAAGGTCAACGCACCTACCAAGATTCATCACTTTATCCGTCTTAGGTAATGAATTATCGTACTTTTTCGGTTTTTCGAAATTTTCGATATCGAAAAATTGGGCGTGGTTGTAGTCCGATTTCGTTCATTTTAAACAGCGATCTGAGATGAGCGCCCAGGAACCAACATACTAAATTTCATCAAGATACCTCAAAATTTTCTCAAGTTATCGTGTTTACAGACGGACGAACAGACGGGCATGGCTAAATGAATTTCTTTTTTCACCCAGATCATTTTGATATATCAATCTCGATTAGTTTATGCCGTTACGGATTACCGTTATGCGAACAAAGTTAATATACTCTGTGAGCTCTGCTCAGCTGAGTATAAAAAAACCGAACAAGCAAAGTAAGCACAAACGGATTCAAAATTAATATCCTAACTTGAGTAGCCATAGATAATTCGTGTACAAAATTATATATGTCTACTCTTTCAAAGGCAGATGGTGTAGCATTCACTCATTAAGTTATTCATTCATTTGTACAAACATATATTTCGACCCGTTTTGGAATGTCTTAAAATACATTGACTCTTATATACATATTAATACATTTATACATACATATATTTTGGCTCACTTTGGTACGGCCTGAGATTCAATTGACACATTCTTTCATTCGTACAAACATATATTTTGTACACCGTGCACCTTGGTAACCTGAACCATGGTATGCTATTATTTGGAGCTTGTTCGCGACAAGCCTTTACCTGTAGGCAAATTGTTAACATGATTCATTTGTGCTTACGTTGCAGATTAGAATGCAGTTCCCAGGGAACTGAATTGAATGTATATGTGTGTTATACTTAGTTTGTAGGTATTAGTGTAAGTAAGTATTTTCGCTCATAGAAATTTTGTATAAAAGAAAACAACTTTTGAATAAAGAATTTAATTCAATCTGCTGCCGCTTCAATGGCAGTTAGTTCTATCTGGTGCTGCTAAATGGGCACTGCAACCTAAATTACGTTATTCTCATTATCTCAAATCTTACAGTATCAGAAGTTGCTAAGTGCAAGTTGCGTGGTGTGAAGGCAGCATCATTTTCCTTCTCTGCCTTCTCAAATTTTTCTGCCCGGTCATAAATTTTTGTCATGCACCGCACAAAAACGGTATAGCATTGATTTATTTTTCTTTCTTATTGCAGTAACCTCTTTAGCGGTAATGTCGTCGGCCACTAGCAGATCATCGAAAGCAGCTTTGGCTTTATCCCACATGGACTCCAACTCCTGCTGCTGAATTTTCAGCGAATTTTTGGGGTGATCGCTTGTGGGTTTGCTTAAGAATTCGATGTCGAATTCAATTACGGTGTCTGCCAGGCGGTTATATGCTTCCATATTGAAATTTTTTAAAAATTAGAAACAATCAGTATTTCCAAAAATATTAAATACACAGAGTCAGTGTCTATGGAATACCCCAAAATGCTAATATAAATTATTTAACGCTTTCCACTAACAAAATCAACCCAACAAAATAAATGAAATTCTAATGAATTTTGTATAAAATCGCAAATGTGAAAATTTATTTTAAAGAAAATAAAATCAAAATTTAATAATTTATTGTGAAAAAACAGTGGACTGTATGTAAAATATACGTACGTGTAAATATACGTGTCAAAAAAATTATTGCTTGCCAACAACTATATTTATGTACGTGTGCGTGTATATGTGTATATAGCACAGTATTAATTTAAAGAAAACGCAAGTGAAAAACTGAGCAAGAGTTGGAAGAAAAATGTTCCGTCCACTAAAATGATGCTCAAATAAATTGGTTTTTTTTAAAGTGAATTTAAAAGTTAAGGCCAAGTGATTTTTGTGAAACTAATTTTACTTTAATTAAACTGTTATGAACCAAAACTCAAAGTGAGATTAATTACACAGTGCAGTGTTGTTGTTGTGGGCTGTTAATAACAGAGAAGTGCAAGTCATACAAATGTTAATCGAATTAATCTATTTCTGAAAAATTACTTGCACTTTTCTATTAAATTATGCCCAAACGCTGTTTGTACAAATAATTGTGTGCAACAATGCAACAGCGAAGACCCTTAAGCCGTGTCAAATATTATTTACCGTCGGCGGCAAGCAATACTTGATGGACAATTGTAGATGTGTTCTTGATGCAGTGGATTAAATAATATATAAACAAATGGCTTTTATAAATTGTTGTGTAATTTGTTGAATGAAAGTTGATGTTGCTGCTGCTGATGTTGCCGCAAATTTCTCCTCACGAATAACTCCTCGAAAAATACCAAGTATATTGAATTTCCGCTGCTATTGACACGCAATTAAATATTTAAAACACTGTGTTGTTGTTGGTACGCAAAATGGTCGCTTATGATGGTCGCTGGATATAAAAAGATGGATTGAAAGGACCAATGTCTTGGCCGGGCCACAGCTCAGGGATGGTGCCGGTCAAGATATAGTGTAGAAAAGAACAAGAAAAGTTGGTTTTAGAATTTCTAATTTAAATATATTTTCCCAGGCCCCTTATAAACAAACTGATTCATAAACATCACACAGCGAACGCCAATAATAACACAACCGAGAAAGGTGATCAAATTTATAAATCAATGACATATATCCCAGGAGTGTCTGAAAGAATCAAGGGTTCAAATTTATATGACAAATAGAAATATGAAATCGAGTTTACTTACAACAACACTCTACGACCAATTTATAGTAATTTAAAGGACAAAATACCAAATCATGAGAAATCCAACGTGGTGTACAAAATTCCATGCAACGGCGACGGGTCCCACGTATTCGAACAAGTATATGTAGGGACAACTAAACTTAAACTAAAGACGAGGCTTTCCGCCCACAAATCGAATATTAAATTGAGAAATAATAATCCAGAAAACAAGACAGCATTGGCTGCGCATTGCAAAGACACGGGACACTATCCAGATTTTGAAAACGTAACCATTCTGGAACATGAAAAACATTATAATAAGCGCTTCATTTTAGAAACCTTACACGTTTTGAGCACCCCTAATGATATAACAATGAATTTTAAATCAGATGTAGACCACTGTGCACAAACCTACAGAAATTTGGTCTTAAAACAACAACATCACGCTGCTGTCAGTTTAGCACACTCACTTAGGCTGGAACAATAACTCTAGCAATGCTGAGAGCATAACATACATTAAATACGTACATACATACATATATATATGGGGTATTCCATCCCATTTCGACCAATTTTGAACCCGACCCCTTTAGAATTGGCTGAATTTTTTTCTTCTTTTTCTAGCTTACGAAAGACGTTTTTCAGAATTTTTTCAAATTTTTTCATCTAACTCAAAAAAAGTTATGAATTAAAAAAAACATCGTTTTTGTTTTCAAAATGCTATAACTTTTTCAAAAATTGACCGTTTGGGATCTTTTTTTTTTTAATTTGTTTTTAAATGTACTTTACGGAAAAAATGCAAAAACATTTGTAGTTTTTTTTTCAATTAAGTAAAAAAAAAATAATAATCGGCCACCTCCGGGATTAGTGGGGATGATTGCAGAATTGATTGAAGTTTTTTATGAGAAAAAAAAATGGCCAAATTCGAAAAATCTCGAAAAACTGAAAAATTACAAAAAAAAACTTTAAAAATTGTTTTTATTTTTTCCGAAAAGTAAATTTAAAAACAAATTTTAGAAAAAAAAGATCCCAAAGGGTCAATTTTTGAAAAAGTTATAGCGTTTTGAAAAAAACACCGTTTTTTTTTAAATTCATAACTTTTTTTGAGTTGGATGAAAAAATTTGAAAAATTCTGAAAAACGTATTTCGTAAGCTAGAGAAAGACGAAAAACTTTCAGCCAATTCTAAAGGGGTCGGGTTCAAAATTGGTCGAAATGGGATGGAATACCCCATATATATTTTTAACTTTTGTTGACACATTTTTTATTGTATACATATGATTTTTGTTTACATTTACGGTACATGAAATTGTTTATATACGCGGGAGTTTTTGATTTATCTTTATTTATATTTTCCGCTCTTTTGTTTCTACTAAAATTATGTTGTCATAATTTCTGTTTAGTCGATCATACATATCCATATGTGTAAGTCGTATTTTTGCTACGGAAATGTATGTTTAAAAATGTTAATTGTTTTCTTTTCGTAGATTCTTGATGATGACTTCAGGTTGAAGTCGAAATATCGAACAAATAAATATATTTTGAATACTACAAAAAGAAGAAGTTTTATTCAATATTCTGACCTAAAGCTCATTCAAAATTATCAAATTAATTTAAATATAAATATCTTTATTTGCAATAATGATTGTGCACAAAAATTAATATATATATAAATTTCAGGTTATCTTTTGGTTGAAGCTGGAAACTGCGGCGGGATACGTCCTTTCTACTTGGTGTGTGAAAACAAGTGAAGTAAAAAATATATAACAGGTCAATACCGCTTGCCAGTCAAACTGTTTATTTATTCCAGCGATGTTCATTTGTATGGTTAACATAAACAGTTTGACTGGCACTGTTAACCAATATAAGGAAAATTCGAGGGCGACCTTTTATGTTTGGAGTTTGGGCTGTCGGCCTAAACAGTTAACACGCCCTGAGTTAATTTCTCACCAATAACTGCCGACTTGACACTTACGCTAATTATTGACCAAAAAGACAATAATAAAGTAGCAATAAAACAGTAAACAGGAAATTGGTCTTCTGTTTATTAAAATTCGCAAAATTACATTCTAGTTAACACACGCTGAGTTGATTTCTCACCAATAACTGCCGACTTGACATTTACGCTAATTATTGACCAAAAAGCCAATAATAGCTGTGTCAACATAAATACTAAAGTAGCAATGAAACAAGTAAACAGGAAGTTGGTCTCCTTTTTATTAAAATTTGCAAAATTAAATTTTTACCTTTTTGTCAAATTAGGAGCAAACCAATAAACAGGAAGTCGCTGCTACTTGCATTTTTACATTCTTGCTAAATCAGCGTCTGCTACATTTCTCAATAACAAGTTGTAATAGCTAGCAAACAATTACTTAGTATAAAAACCAATAATTTGTAACAATAAGAGAGTTTTTTGATGATTAACTTCGAATAAAGCGGAGACGCTGTCCGACTAAAACAAAAATATTAAAAATTTGGTTTTTGTTTTGTTCCTTGTGTAACTAAGGAACGTAACTGGCGCCCGAGACAAAAAAGTCGCGCGTTAAAATCCTGAAAAGAAAAATTAAGATCTCGCGTCGAGAAAAAAAGTCCTGTAAAAATAAGGACTCGCCCGAAACGAAAAGTCCTGTAAGGACCCGCAGTAAAGGTACTCGAGATTATAGTAACAGCCCCGTAGTAGTGCATACACGAACCGGAGGTACCATGTACCAGCCCGAGCTATAAGAAAACATAAAGATAGTGAAAAGTGTCAGTGATAACGAAGTGATTTTGTGAAAATTAAATACTTTCCTAAAACTAGTGGAATAAAAACTCTGGAATATTTTTACGTTAACACTGCCAGTGAACTGACATACGCCAAATTCAGCGCGGCATAGAGAAGTAGAATAAACAACTATCCTTACATTATTTGCAACATTTGTGCGGCATAGAGAAGTAGAATAAACAAAAATGCTTACATCATTTGCAACATTTGTGTGGCATAGAGAAGTAGAATAAACAACAATCCTTACATCATTTGCAACATTTGTGCGGCATAGAGAAGTAGAATAAACAAAAATGCTTACATCATTTGCAACATTTATCATACCTAAACTTAGAATAAAAGTTACAGAGCTAGTTTGAGAAAAAAAAGAGAAAAAAAATATATATCTTAACTAAAAAGAAGGATTAAGAAATAACAAGTAAGGAAGGCTAAGTTCGGGTGTAACCGAACATTTTATACTCAGCTGAGAGCTTTGGAGACAAAATGAGGGAAAATCACCATTTATCAAAATCAACCTAGGGTAACCCTGGAATGTGCTTGTATGACATGTGTATCAAATGAAAGGTGTTAATGATTACTTAAAACGTAGTGGGTCTTAGTTATAAAGGTGGACGCCTTCTCGAGATATCGCAATAAGGGTGGACCAGGGGTGTCTCTAGAATGTGTTTGTACGATATGGGTATCAAATTAAAAGTATTAAAGAGGGTTTAAAAGGGAGTAGCCGTTAGTTGTATATGTGAAGGCGTTTTCGAGATATCGACCTAAATGTGGACCAGGGTGACCCAGAACGTCTTCTGTCGGGTACCGCTAATTTATTTATATATGTCATACCGCGAACATTATTCCTGCCAAGATTCCAAGGGCTTTTGACTTCGCCCTGCGCAACTTTTTCATTTTCTTCTACTTAATATGGTAGGTGTCACACCCATTTTACAAAGTTTTTCCTAAAGTTATATTTTGCGTCAATGAACCAATCCAATTACCATGTTTCATCTCTTTTTTCATATTTGGTACAGAATTATGGCATTTTTTTCATTTTTCGTAATTTTCGATATCGGAAAAGTGGGCGTGCTCATAGTCGGATTTCGGCCATATTTTATACCAATATAAAGTGACAGATAAGTACGTGAACTAAGTTTAGTTAAGGTATATCGTTTTTTGCGCAAGTTATCGTGTTAACGGCCGAGCGGAAGGACAGACGGTCGACTGTGTATAAAAACGGGGCGTGGCTCCAACCGGTTTCGTCCATTTTCACAGAAAACAGTTATCGTCATAGGATCTATGTCCCTACCAAATTTCACATGGATTGGTAAATTTTTGTTCGACTTATGGCAATAAAAGTATTCTAGACGAATTAAATGAAAAAGGGCGGAGTTACGCCCATTTTGAAATTTTCTTTTATCTTTGTATTTTGTTGCACCATATCATTACTGGAGTCGAATGTTGACATAATTTACTTTTATACTGTAAAGATATTAAATTTTTTGTTAAAATTTGACTTAAAAAAAATTTTTTTTAAAGTGGGCGTGTTCGTCATCCGATTTCGCAAATTTTTATTTAGCACACATATAGTAATAGGAGAAATGTGCCTACCAAATTTCCTCATGATATCTTCAACGACTGCCAAATTACAGCTTGCGAAACTTTTAAATTACCTTCTTTTAAAAGTGAGCGGTGCCACCCCCATTGTCCAAAATGTTTCTAACTTTCTATTTTGCGTCATAAGGTCAACGCACCTACCAAGTTTCATCGCTTTATCCGTCTTTGGTAAAGAATTATCGCACTTTTCCGGTTTTTCGAAATTTTCGATATCGAAAAAGTGGGCGTGGTTGTAGTCCGATTTCGTTCATTTTAAATAGCGATCTGAGATGAGCGCCCTGGAACCCACATACCAAATTTCATGAAGATACCTCAAAATTTACTCAAGTTATCGTGTTTACAGACGAACGGACGGACATGGCTAAATGAATTTCTTTTTTCACCCAGACCATTTTGGTATATAGAAGTCTATATATACCTCGATTAGTTTATGCCGTTACGGATTACCGTTATGCGAACAAAGTTAATATACTCTGTGAGCTCTGCTCATCTGAGTAATTAGTACTCATAAATATCGAAATGGCAAATCCTAATAACTTAATCCGTCCTCAAGTACATCCCCAAAATCATTATGCAGATAAAAGAGATATTTCCACTTTGGAATAACAACCAACCACTTTAGTCCAAGGTAACAAATCCGTAGCGGAATTCTACCAGCAAGTTTATAAATACCTTTCTTTAATACTTAATATTATTAGGATGTGTAGAAATGAGTAGCGAATATCTTCGCATGATGACTCAATCGTATCGAGGCAGGGCACTTGATACATTCGTCAGGGGGCTGAATGGGGACCTACCACGGTTACTAGGTATCAGGGAGCCAGCCGATCTTCCCCAAACTCTCCATTTATGCATGAAATTAGACAACCAGAATTACCGAACAAATCATGCACAGAATATTAAAAAGGGATATCCAAATGCGAGCCTACATTCAAGGAGAATTAATTACATGAACAGGCCACCTCAAAACCAGTTCCAGGGCAAAATACCCCCATCGGTTAACAATTACCCACCAACGAAAAACCAAAGGACGTTTCATATAGAGACAGAAGGACAGGATAACCAAGTCGGAAAGGAAGACTACACACATGCAGAGTGCAACGACGTCCATTTTTTAGCATAATTAACTCTTCGCTTCCATACGTAGAAGTGAAGACGGAGAGCAGCAAGATTTTGAGATTTCTAATAGACACAGGCTCTAGTAAGAATTATGTTAATCCAAATCTAGCGAAAAGCGAATAAAAATGAAAAGCCTTTTTACGCAAAATCAATTGTAGGAGATGTTAAAATAATAGAGCACACTTATGTAAAGCTCTTTAATATAGAAGAAAACATTAAATTCTTCCTAATGCCGTTATTAAAGTCGTTCGATGCCATTTTGTGAAACGACACGCTTAGAGCAATGAAAGCAGTAATATATACCGCAGAAAATAAAATGATATTGGGAAATGGCCGCATGGTCAGATTAAAGCAACAAACTTCACATAGCATAAATGCTATAAATATAAAAGAGGAAGATTTATCTTCCAAACGAAAGGATATTATGAGGGACATTGTAAATACAAACCCCAATCTTTTCTCTGAACCCGATGAAAAGCTTACATATACGACGAGGGTTTTAGGGAAAATTAGAACAATAAACGACTCCCCTGTATATTCAAAGTTCTTTCCTTACCCGGCATCTGTAAAAGGTGAGGTGGAATTACAGGTACAAACTATTGAACGATGGTATTATAAGACCATCCAGATCTCCTTACAATTCACCCGTATGGGTGGTACCTAAGATGCCAGACTCAGAATATAACAAACAATATTGAATGGTCATAGACTATAGGAAATTCAATTCGGTTACCATAACCGACAGGTACCCGATACCCGAGATATCGGAAGTTTTTTCCAACCTCGGCGAAAGGAAATATTTTTCTGTACTAGATTTGAAAAGCGGTTTCCACTAGATTCCTCTAAAGAAATCTGATATCGAAAAAACGACATTTTCAATAAAATCTGTCAAATACGAATTTACTCATTTGCATTTTGGGCTTAAAAATGCCGCATCCATCTTTCAGAGAGCTCTGGACGACATAGTTCGCGAACACATAGGGAAGTATTGTTACATCTATATAGACGACATTATTATTTTCAGTAAAACTGAGGATGAACACCTCAATCATATAAGGAAAATGCTTGCAACCTTGGAAGAGACTAATATGAAAGTTCAGTTGGACAAATGTAAATTTTTTAAAAAGGAAGTGGAGTTCCTGGGATCTGTTATATCCCCAAATGGCATAAAAACAAATCCTGAAAAGGTCGAAGCAATTGCGAATTTCCCGCAATCTAAAACTCTAAAAGAGCTTCGAAGCCTTCTTGGTATGTCAGGATATTATCGTAGATTTATGGAAGATTACGCAAAGCTAGCGAAACCCCTTACATCTCTTCTAAGAGGAAAAGAAGGGAGAATATCAAAGAATAAATCTTCAAAAGTAAACATTTTAAATGAAGCAGCCACGAGGGCTTTCGAAAAATAAACAATTCACTCACTTCTGAGGACATAGCGCTCGCATATCCAGACTACAATAAAAGTTTTCAGTTAGTGACAGATGTCCCAAAATTTTCTCTTGGAGCCGTCTTATCACAAGACACTAAGCCGTTAGCGTTCATCTCAAGAATCCTAAGTAGAGCCGAAGACCACTACGCGGCCAACGAAAAGGAGATGTTAGCCATAATTTGTGCTTTAAACTCTTTTAGGAACTTTTTGTATGGCCCAGCAAAGGTGGAAATTTTTACCGACCACCAACCTCTCACAGGCGCGCTTAGCAATAAGAATAACAATTCGAAAATGAAAAGATGGAAGGCAGCTCTGGAGGAATACTCTTACGAGCTTTTTTACAAACCAGGAAAACAGAATGTTGTCGCTGACGCATTATCAAGGATACCTGTTAGAGAGTCACAAATTAACAGCTTATCCGTAGCATCTAGATCAGATGACAGCTCATCGCATAATTTAATTTACAGTGTCGAAGGATCAATAAATGCCTTCAAAAACCAAATTTTTTTTAAATATTGGTAGCAGGCCACCCTACGAGTTTAAAATCGTTTTCCCCACATATCACCGGCATTTGATATACCAACCGGATTATTCGGAACATATTTTGATATCAATTCTAAAAAAAATATTTGAACCCTTCAGTAATTAATTGCGTAAAAACTGAAGAATTCATAATGGGGAAAATACAAAGGCTTTACCCGCTGCATTTCAGCAAATACAAAATAAAGTTCACTCAAAGAATAGTGGAAGATATAATTAGAGAGCATATGAGTGCTCATAGAAACTGTAAGGAAAATAAGGCTCAAATTTTGGAAAAATACTACTTCCCGGGAATGGCAAACAAAATTAAAAAAATTATCAAATCATGTGTTACGTGCAAAGAAAATAAATACGAACGTAACCCACCAAAACCCCAAATTCAAGCTACACCCATACCTCAATTACTAGGACAAATAGTCCATATAGATATCTTACTGATGGGTAAGCAGCTTATTTTAACTGCCGTAGATAAATTCTCGAAACATGCAATGGCAAAAGTAATTCGTTCGAGAGCAAGTGAAGACATTAGACAATCACTAAGGGACATACTTTTTGCCTTAGTACCGGAAACGATAGTTATGGACAACGAAAGGTCCTTTAACTCGGAATCAATAAGCTTTATGATATATAATGAATTTGGCATGGAAATATAACAAACACCCCCATACACGACCCTGCAGTCAAAATCCCAAGTAGTCAGCAAACATTCTAGTTCATTGACTAGAATTTTGTGGGGTTATTCATACTAGTCAGCTTTTGACTAGTTCATTGACTATAATTTGGGGTGTTATTCATAATAGATAGTGTATGAGTAGTTAATTGACTAGAATTTTTTGGCGTTCATCATACTAGTCAGTTTTAGAATGGTTCATTGACTATGATTTTGTGGTGTTATTCAGAGTAGTTAATATTTGAGGAAATGTGCGAGTGCCTTCTGTAGACAGTTTGCAATGCATACTTCAGTCGACAATGCTGGATATCGTCCAAATCAACGAAAAGGCCAAGCCTTCCATATCAATAGTCTCAGACGGAAAACCTATGCCAATGCCAAAACCCCTTGGCCATGAGGGCATCAGCAGCCTAGCATATTTTTTCTACTTGTCGTCAAAAACCTTTGCAATTCCAGAATAACGGATAATGGTAAGGATAGGAAGACACAAGACCGGAAACCCAGCCAGTGCCTACCTTTGGTCAGTAACGAAAACGTTTAAAGCCGTTATTGTTCCCCCAATTAAATGAAATTCTTCGGTAATCCAGCCATCATCATGACTTTCGTAAAGTGCATATCACTACCACCGTTCTGAACTCCATTAACACTCATCATGAGATGGTGTTAGTGCAGCTTGGCCTGTTTTGACATAGTCAACCACGATTGGTTCGTCCTTCTCCGTTAGATAGATAGATAATTTATTGAAGATTGCACTGCGACTATTGGTGTATTGTGCCCTCACCTCCTTCACAACACATCATCCAAGCCGACTTCCTTGATGAACCCTAGCAGTTCTCTCGGCTTGAGGGATTTAAGGCGGGAATTTTCTGGCCATGGTGAGCCCATAAACTAAGCCCTGCGTCTTGATATTGTGTCACATTCCAGGAGGATATGGTCCGCCATCTCCGCTGATCGATCACAAAATCGGCATGTTTTATTACGTTACTTTTTAGGTTTTATATATGTTTACGTATTTTTATTAAAATGTATTCCAACGTATAATGTATTGAAGTGATAAATTTGAAATTGATATAAAAAAAAATAAAATAAATGTAAGGCGCGTGTTCCTATTTTATGCCTTTTACCGACCAGCACTGTAAAATAATTTTTGTCAAATTGTTGTGCTGGGATGAATTGCCTAATAAATACAAATAAATACAAATACAAAATAACCTCCGAAGAGATCTAAGGCCGAGCTTCTCTTCCAATTTGCGTCGTGCTCCTCTTGATTTTCCCTACAAATTGGACGGACGGGACCTACTTGTTTTATGCCGACTCCGAACGGCATCTGCAAGGCAGATGAGTTTTCACTGAGAGCTTTTCATGGCAGAAATACACCCGGAGCGCTTGCCAAACACTGCCGAGGGGCGACCCCGCTTATACAAATTTTCTTCTAATTGAAAAACTTTATTTCTAAAATTTTTTGATGTTGCTTTGCCCGGGGTTTGAACCCAGGGCATCCGGTGTGGTAGGCGGAGCACGCTACCATCACATCACGGTGGCCGCCAAATTGATAAATTGATATATGTATATATAAATTAGGGTGGGTCGATTTTTATGGGCGAAAGTTAACCGATATCGTGCCATCGATTTTTCGATAGGATTTGGGCACGGGAAAAAAAGTTCCACTACGCATACCCGAAAATAATTTTTAATTTTTTTCGACTTTGATTTTTAAGGCTTTTTTCATGACCTACTAAAAAATTTTCACTGTATACCCTGACCGATCCAAAAATGTCCGCTAAAAACGTTGTTGATAACAGTTTAAAAAAAAAAAAAATTTTAGGGGACATTTTTGGGTCGGACAGGGTATACATGAAAATTTTACAATCAAATGAAATTTTTTTAGTAGGTCATGAAAAAAACCTTAAAAACCAAAGTCGAAAAAAAGTAAAAAAATAAAATTTCGTAGGCTCAACATTATTTTTTTGGGTACGCGTGGTGGAACTCTTTTCCTGAGCCCAAATCCTATCGAAAAATCGATGGCGCGATATCGGTTAATAAATCGACCCAGTCTAATATACATACTTTTTCTATATATGAAATATAATGAATAAAACAAATTTGAGCTAATTTATAAATTTTCAAGTAATTTTTCAACCCAACTAGGACTAGTATATTAACTAGTAGGATGCTGATGCAAATATCCACTAGTATGACAACTGGTATTACAATGATGCATACACTGAGTGGTATGCCAACTGGTATGTTGATAATGAATACACTAACTAGTATGTCACAGTTGGTATGATATGACCCTGCAGTCAAAAGCCAAAGTAGTCAGCAAACATTCTAGTTCATTGACTAGAATTTTGTGGGTTTATTCATACTAGTCAGCTTTTGAATATTTCATTGACTATAATTTTGTGGTGTTATTCATACTAGTTAGTGTATGAGTAGTTAATTGACTAGAATTTTGTGGCGTTCATCATACTGGTCAGTTTTAGAACGGTTCATTGACATTGTGGTGTTATTAATACTATTTAATATTTAAATAATTCATTTCCCTTTAGTCGGTAACGAAAACATTTAAAGCCGTTATGATTCCCTCAATTAAATGAAATTGTTGGGTTATCCAGCCATAAGCATGACTTCCGTAAAGTGCATATCAATACCACCATTCTGATCTCAATTAACACTCATAACAGGACAACGGTAGTGCAGCTTGGCCTGTTTTGACACAGTCAACCACTACTGGTTCGTTCCTTCTCCGTTAGATAGATAGATAATTTATTGAGGATTGCACTGCCACCATTGGTCAGCACCTCATCCCATCCGACTTCCATGATGAACCCTAGCAGTTCTCTTGGCTTGAGGGATTTAATGTGGTAATGTTCTGGCCATGGTGAACCCATAAACTTAGCCCTGCGTCTTGAGATTGCGTCACATTCATGTGTTATTCCGTTGCTTTTTAGTTTTCATATATATGTACGTATTTTTATTAAAATTTATTCCAAAGTATAATGTATTGAAGTGATAAATTTTAAAGTTATATACATATATATATACATACCTTTTATATATATGAAATATAATGAATAACATAAATTTGAGCTAATTTATCAATTTCCAAGTAATTTTTCAACCCAACTGAGACTAGTATATTAAATAGTATGATGCTGATGCAAATATCGACTAGTATGTCAACTGTTATTACAATGATGCATAGACTGAGTAGTATTTCAACTGGTATGTTGATGTTGAATACACTGACTAGTATGTCAATTGGTGTATATAATAACTAGTATGCCATCTGGTATAATGCTGGCGCAAAGGCTGACTAGTATGTTAATTGGTATGAGTATAATGGGTATGCTGATTAGTATGTCATCTGGTATGATGTTGGTGTATATAATGACTAGTTTGTCAATTGGTATGATGCTGATGCAGAGGCTGGCAATTGATATTTCGTAGGACATCGCCGTGTTAAAAATACCAGTTGCTAATATGGAAAAAAGACAGAACTCACACTAGTTGGGATTTTTGGCAAACTAGTGTTCTTCTAGTATATAACTAGTTGGTTTGACTGCAGGGGATGTATATAATAACTAGTATGCCATTTGGTATAATGCTGGCGCAAAGGCTAACTAGTATGATAATTGGTATGACCTTGATGGGTATGCTGACTGGTATGTCATCTGGTATGATGTTGGTGTAAATAATGACTAGTTTGTCAATTGGTATGATGCTGATGCAGAGGCTGGCAATTGATATTTCGTAGGACATCGCCGTGTTAAAAATACCAGTTGCTAATATGGAAAAAAGACAGAACTCATACTAGTTAGGATTTTTGGCAAACTAGAATTCTTCTAGTATACAACTAGTTGGTTTGACGGCAGGGGAGCTCTTCAAAAGGACAGGTAGAACGCTTTCACTACACTCTACAGGAGATAATGCGCTGTCTTCAAGTTGAAAAGTGCCACCGATCTTTTAGCGAATTGTTAGAGAAATCCGTCAAAGAATACAACTACTCTGCACACTCCACCACAGGGAAAAGACCAATCGAAACGTTCTTTGGGAGAAGAATTAGCACCTATCCCAACCTCCTAGAGAAGGATAGACAGGAAATCAGGGAGAAATTGCAAAATAAACAAGAACAGGACCTTTGTTATCACAACAAAGATAGACAAGCCACAAAAACGTTTTCGGAAGGAGAAATTATATACGTGGTAAAGTATATCAACCGTTCCACTTAAAAGCTTCATCGCTTCGATTTGAATGAAATTTGGTGAAATTGCTGTGCTATATAGTAGTGTGAATTTCACTTAAGTACGCTCCTAAATTTTGGATGGTTACGGAGATATAAGCGTCTGAATTCTCAATTTTTTTTTGTGGAAGCCTTTTTCTATAAATCATAAGTCGTGTAATTGGCTTTCTAAGAAGAAATGAATAAAACGGTTTCTAAAGTATTTGGTGGCCACCGTGGTGTGATTGTAGCGTGCTCCGCCTATCACACCGTATGCCCTGGGTTCAACTCCCGGGCAAAGCAACATCAAAATTTTTGAAATAAGGTTTTTCAATTAGAAGAAAATTTTTCTAAGCGGGGTCGCCCCTCGGCAGTGACTGGTAAGCGCTCCGAGTGTATTTCTGCCATGAAAAGCTCTCAGTGAAAACTCATCTGCCTCGCAGATGTCGTTCGGAGTCGGCATAAAACATGTAGGTCCCGTCCGGCCAATTTGTAGGGAAAATCAAGAGGAGCACGACGCAAATTGGAAAAGAAGCTCGGCCTTAGATCTCTTCGGAGGTTATCGCGCCTTACATTTATTTATTTAAAGTATTTTTTCCATTCTTTTCGAATATAAATATAAAAAAAAAATTTAGAAAAATTTTAGTAAAAATTTTATCAAATTTTTTTTTTTTTTTAATTTTTTTCAAAGAGGGGCATTTTTCATATTTTTATTTATATTTTTATTTTTTAATAAAAGCTTGATATTTTTTCTTTAAAATGATACCTATTTTATTTTGGCACGCGAAATTTTTTTAATACATTTTTATTTTAAAAATATAGAGTTCCAGCTAAAATTCACCCATAAATTTTTTAATTTTTATTTTTTTTCAAGTGTGAACATTTTATGTATTTTTATTTCTATTTTTAAATAAAAGCTTGATATTTTTCCTTTAAAATGATACCTATCTTTTTATGCTGCCCGAAAATTTCTTTGATAAATTTTTTTTTAACCCACATAATGCCATTATATTAAATTTATAATCACTTGAACACCTATATATTATTCTGTGTATAAAACAATTTTATTTATTTCATTCTACAGGTTGTACTTACAGACTATTGCTAGTTTAGTGAATAAATTTTATCTAAAATTATACATACTGGCATTAAAATATATTCAGTTCAAAGTCAATATAGTAGAGTTGTACATACTAATGTTTTTTTTTTTTTTTTTTTGTTTTCTGGAAATTCTTGGCTGCTAGTATGAAGGGAAAATCTCTTTACTTCAAGCTGTGTTGTAGAAGCAGGAATAATTGAATGAAATGTCTATCTTTCTATCTGAACGATCGGTTGTATGGGATAGGTATATACTATATACATATATATTGTAAATTAAGGGAGAAATGGCTAAAAATTTTCTATCCGAACGATCGGTTGTATGGGATATGTATTATATATAGCTCCGATCGAAATGATTTTTTCATGAAATCTTCTATGATATATTAGAGTAAATATCACCAAGTTTAACGCTTTTATATTGGAAATTAAGGGAGAAATTGCCATACATCTTTCTATCTGAACGATCGGTTGTATGGGATATATATTATATATAGCTCCGATCGAAATGATTTTTACTGGAAATCTATGATATATTAGAATATATATAACCAAGTTTCACGTTTTTATATTGGAAACTAAGGGAGAAATGGACAAAAATCTTTCTATATGAACAATCGGTTGTATGGGATAGGTATATACTATATACATATAGCTCTGATCAAAGTGATTTTTTCGGGAAATCTTATATGATATTTAGAATATATATAACCAAATTTCGCGTTTTTTATTGGAAACTAAGGGAGAAATGGCCAAAAATCTTTCTATCTGAACGATCGGTTGTATGGGATATATACTATATATTGGATATCTTCTATAATATATTACAATATATATCACCGAGTTTCACGTTGATACTTTTTAAATTGCGGCAGGAATGACCAAAACCGTCTTATCTGAACGATATGAATATGTTATAGTGGTCCGATCTTACCGGATCCGACAAATGTCTAATATAATACAAAAATACATCCTTGTGCCAAATTTCATCGAGATATCTCAAAATTTGAGGGACTAGTTTGGGTTCAAACAGACAGACGGACGGGCGGACGGACATGGCTATATCAACTCAGTTCGTCGCCCTGATCAATTCGGTATACTTAATGGTGAGTCTATCTTCTATATTTCTCAACATTACAAACATCGGACCAAAGTTAATATACCATTTCAAGTTCATGAAACGTATAAATATAGGTAGGTACTTTGTGTGAGGATGCAAAGCTTCACGTTTTTTGTGGTCTGCATGTAAAAGCTATGACTACGAATCACGTATTTCAAAAATATATGACGAAAACGTAACTATTTGATGAAATTTGATGAACACAAAATAAATAAGACGATACATATTACAAAAATGTTTATTGCGAAAAGTTACATGAACTAACATCTAATTTAATTTTGCCATTATTTCAAAATATTTACAAAAACTACAAAAAAAAAAAATACAAAAATATATAAAATTCCAAAAAAAAAGGTACATTAAATCTCAAAAACACAAAAAAAAAGTTATAAAATTACAAAATTTCAAAAAATACAAAAAAAATTATAAAATTATAAAAAGCCTAAAAAAAAATTTACAAAATTACAAAAAGACTAAAAAAAAATTACAAAATTTCAAAAAGACTACAAACAATTTTTAATAAAATTTCAAAAACTACAAAAAAATATAAAATTTCAAAAACTACAAATAAAGTATAAAATTTCAAAATCTACAAAAAAAAATCATTAAATTTCAAAACCTACAAAAAAAAGTATAAACTACAAAAATTAATACAATTTCAAAAAAAAAAAACAAACTTTTAAATGGTAAATAAAAACCAAAATTACATATAAAAGGGGACTTTTACAAAAGAAACCTATAAACAAAAGTTGCGGTGGTACATGCATAAATACATATATATGAACAGAAATTTTGAACTTTTGACAATTCTGTACCACGCCATAAATCATAAATAACCACCCGCTACGTCTTTAAAACGCACTACCGTTAATAGCGGTAAAATCACGCCATTTACTCAACGCCATCAACACAAACAGAAAACCCTACATAGCGAAAGTAAGAGAGGAAGAAAAACCAGTTGGCACCAGCATCAACTTGGACGGCAACAGCTACATCAGCAAGAAGCGAAAAAAATACCAACAACAACTTACACCAGCAAGCGGAGAATACAAAGAGTAGATTAGTATATACGTATATATCTAATATTTGATTTCTGTGTATAAGTAGACACTTTCCTTCTGTTTGTAATCTTCTTCAATATTTGAATACTATGCATGTAGCAAATCAATTTGACACTTTTGCCTTTGTACATACATATGTACCTTTTCTATAAACATTTGCATACTATGCATATAGCAACAAAAATTGACACTTTGTTTCTAAACATATCTTTCCTATAAACAATTTTATACTGCGCATGTAACAACACATTTTTTTCTCACACTTTAATACAAACTAGTATCGCCTGTGGTCGAAATTCGACCAACTCTTATTTTTTTCAACTCAGTCTATGCATCCAGTGTTGGGGGTAGTGAAATAATGCGTTAATAGTTAAGCAGTGAGCGGAAATATAGCAAACTGGTCTGACTTACTTAAATTTTTCATTAAGACATTGTAATTTTTATTGTATTTTCCTAAATTTTCTACAAAATTTTCAAATGTAATTATAACCTTTTGGTATGGAGCTCCTTAAACAAAAATATAAAAAATATGTAAAATCAAAAGAAATTGACAAAGAATTAAGGTGAAATTACTTGACATTAAATTGAAAAATAGGTTTTTCCACACCACCCCGGAGGTCCCCGTTGGGGCGCTACCGAGGTTACTTTTGTGTGCTCGGTTCCCCAGTAGGCCTATATCTCCCATATACATATATCGCCCATTTACTTCAATAGTGTCATAATTCAAAAACACGAACTTTTAGTTAAAAACGAAGAAATGTGCTTAAGGAATTTAGCCTATTTCACGCCACCCGTTAGGTATGCAATTGGCGCTTTACCGAGTTTAATTTTGTATAAATACATATGTAGTAAGTGTGACACAAAACGAAAATTTCGAATAGAATAGAGGATACCTCCATAAAAAATAAAAATATAAAAAAATTATGTAATGAGAAAGAAGGCAGAGTTTACTAAAAAAATTTAAATGAAAGAAAAAAAATAAAGTACTTAAAGTGCGAAAAAATTAAGTGATGTGAATAAACAGTTCCATATAAAAATGCAATAAGTGCACTTGGACCTTTTTCCGGGTTTTAATCTTATCATTGTGGAAATATGAAGATTCTAATATTCGGATATTTAATGTTGGGATTCCCATTGAGATCTATGTACGTAATTAATTTGTATTGAATTTGTAAACATTGATATTCATGAAATGGAGATGAATATATATGACCATATCTACCATAAAATAACGTCTGTGAACGATATAATACTAAGATATAGCAAAGCAGAATAAATTATAAAAAAAAAGAAAAAGAAAAACATTGAAATTATTGATGCAAACATATTTACTAAAATAAAATTGATTTCATAATTTTAAGCGACATAAACAAATTAGGATTATGGGATCTAAGCATCCGATTAATGGGCATATAATCAAACAAAGTTAGCCTAATAATAAATATAGTGGGTTATATACTGCCTATGCAATATTTCAACCTAAAATCGAAAACGTTTTTGGGTCGTTTTTTTTTTTTCGTTTAATATACAACGTGAAATTTTCCGATTCAATCAAGTTGCATTTAAATAATAATAAACTAAGTTGAAATAAAAGATAATATAATAAAATAAAATAAGAAATATCAAAATAAATTAGCATAAAAGACAATATACAAATTTTAATGTAATATCTTTGTAGCAAATTTAATATGCAACGTGATAAAAGATAATATAATAAAATAAAATAAGAAATATCAAAATAAATTAGCATAAAAGACAATATAAAAATTTTTATGTAATATCTTTGTAGCAAATTTATTTATTTTTTGTTCACTACAAGACGTGCTATATTTAAAATGAGCATAAACTCTGGAAATGCAAAAAACATTTGGGTCAAATTTGCAATTAATTGTTATAAATAAATAAATTTAGTGAGTTTGAACAAAAGTTGACTCATTATTTCTGATATCATTTTTTTAAAGCACCTAAAATGAAAAACAAAGAATCTGTTAAATAAAGACCTATGCTTTTACGTGTAAGTAAAATTTGTCCAAAAAAATAGGCGGGTTAAGTTATTACTTCTCTTTAAAGTTTTTTTGTGCACTAATAATTATTTTAGAACAATTTTTTAAGGATTTTGTACAAACCGATATAGGTAATTGGAAACAATGGGAAACAATATCTTATTTCAACAGAAAATGAGCGAAGCAGTAGTTCTCTCACCGTTTGGCGTGTACAAATAAATACATATGTCTAAATGAAACATTTGAGCAACGCAACAATTGAGAATTTGGGGGTATGTACTCAGGGGGGTTTGTGAACATAATGCGTCCTACAGATGGCAATTTCGATAGTTGCACAGATTTTCGAATTTACAAACAACTTTTTAATTATAAACAAATAGAGTAATATTTGTTAACAAAAATAGGCCTATGCAATGCGGCTGATCAATACGAATCGATTCATATAACTTTTATGTGATTCTACGTATGCTAAGTATGCGAAACAGCCTGTCAATTGATGGTATGGAAATTTCGTTAGCGTATTAATATATAGATATTTGAAATATAAACATTTAAATATCGAAAAAAATTTGAATGTACATTAAAAATAATAATTTTAAATATACGGCCACCGCACGCATATTATCACGCATATATTACTATATTCTTTCTTTTTCGATCATTAATATGGAACTTGAATTTTTTATTTAAAATGGCATCATTGCTTCGTAATAAATACAATCGGAAAAATATTTTTTCAAATTTATACATTAAAAAAAAAAAACCTGAAATGCAAATTATACATCAATCTTATATGTCTAATATCAAAAATTTATCAAATCTTTTTGCCTAAATTTTGCAATAATCATTAAACCTAATCAATTTTAAAAAAAAATTCTCAATGATTTTAAATATCAACATAGACGGGTTACAGTCAATCAGAGTAATGTTGAAAATTTATTTTTATCGGTGAAAACTTACTTTTTCTCTTATTCCAATTATTTCTTCGGAAATTAAACATCTTAGATGTCACAAATATTTACTTCTCTCAGCGAATACAGTGCTTTATATATATTTTCCAAATCAATTTTGAAAACCATTCGACGAATACAGTGCTCTAGATATATTTTCCAAATCCCTTTCTAAAACGACAATACAGTATTTTTTTAAATATTTCAAAATTTTTGCTCAAATGAAAGGAGCTATAATTCCATTTATTCAATGAATACAGTGCCATCCAAATATTTCAAAAATTCCTTCGAAGTATCACACGAATACATCGTCTTTCAAATATTTCAACATCCTTTTACGGTTCTTTTCAAACTATGCATCAAATTCAGTGTCTTTCAAATACTTCAACAGTTTATTTGAATTATTAAACGAATACAGTGCGGCTTAAATATTTCAACATTCACTTGCATTTACAATTCCTTCAAACTAAAACACGAATACAGTGCCTTTCGAATATGTGGACATTCTTACCACTTACCAATTAACTCATCGATTTTGAATATTTCGAATCTTCTCTGATTTACAAAAAAAAATTTTTAATTGTATACTACAATTACCGAGTGAATGAATAGTTTAAACCTAATTTTTGTATAAACAGAGCCTATCAGCGTTAACCTTAAAATGTTTCGATTTTTTTTTTACAAAACAACTTGTATACCTCCAAAATATTTTCAATAAATATAATAAAGTTTTCAGATGTCAGTTGTCAAATGTCAGAGTTTGATTCCTATTTCAAACACTTACATTCTAATTTGACTAAAGTTACAAAACGAGTTTTAAATAACCGATCTATTTCAGCGAAAAAGTCAATAGAATATGAAGATGCTTTAATTAAAAGCTATAACGAAATTATAAAACAAGTAAATTCATATTTTGAGAATCGAGATAAGCCTAGTTCAATAATCGAAAGTTTGTCAAAGTGCAGAGAACAACTCACTAAATGTTTTTCTAGAATTAACTGCCATATAAAAATACCCAAAGATCTTTTTGAATTAATACAAGAAAGCGAATCAAGTTCTGATTTAGACACTGAGGAAGAATTCTCTGACGCACCGACAACTTCAGCATACAAAGCTAGTATTATTAAAAAAAGTACCGTATCTTTTCTTGAGGATTTCGCTGGATTTTCCAATTCACTTCACAATAATAATTTAGATACAATTAGCGAAGAACAACCAACAATGGCGACTCCAGAGCAAAAGAAAACTTTTATTACTATGTGTGTATCCATAATTAGAGAAAACTACAGCGGCGATCCGCTTTCACTTGCATCCTTTATAGATAAAATAGTTTTGATAGAAGATTTGATGGAAGAAAATTTGACAAATACTTTCATTTCGTTTATAAAATCCAAGCTAGAAGGGAAAGCGCGTGAGGCAATTCCAAATGAAGTAACAACAATTCAACAAATAAAAGATGCGTTAAAAGGTAGAATAAAACCTGACAACTCGAAAGTTGTTGCAGGAAAAATTGCATCTTTAAAAGTTTTTAAAAATAATCATACTGAATTCGCCAAACGTGTTGAGGAACTTTCCGATGCTTTAGAACGATCATTAGTTATAGAAGGAATGACGCAGAAAAAAGCGCACGAGATGGCAGTCGAACAAACCGTCAACGTTTGTCGGCTGAAAACTCGCTCAGACCTAGTAAAGTCTATTTTAGCGTCAACTACGTTTACTGATTCTAAGGATGTAGTTGCGAAAATGATCGTAGAACAAAATAACCAAGCAAGTGAAAGGCAGGTATTAGCGTTTAGATCGCGTTATAACAGGCAAAATAGTAGTTTTCGAGGTAACTTCAGGTCAAATCTATATAATAGGAACAACTTTTCGAGGTACAACAACAATTTTAGCGGAAACAACAATAATCGTTATAGGAACAATAACAACAATAATCATGGCTCGCGAGGTAATGGTAATTATCGTAATAACAATAGTATCAGATCCGCAAACAGAAACAATAATACCAACAATAACAACAAAAATCGACGTTCAAATACAACAAATACCGCTAGTGTTCGGACTTTAAACGCGAACGGCCCTCAGGACGAAGACTGGGGGACCAGAATCTGAATTAAATAACGTTTTACAAATTAAATCAATTTATTGTCTAAATCTGAACTACTCAGATTTTATCGAATTGAATTGCAATGACTCTTTTAAAACATGCACTTTCTTAGTAGATACACAGGCTGATATTTCACTTATAAAACTTTCAAGTTTAAAACAAAATACTCCCATAAATAATAACAATATCATAAATATAACGGGCGTTACGACAGATACAGTTTCAACATTGGGTACTATTAAAACAAAACTTTTTTATTCAAATTTTTCAATTCCACATACTCTAAATGTAGTAGATGACAAATTCAACATACCGTCAGATGGTATTTTAGGCAAAGACTTTTTGAAAAAATACAATTGCATAATAGACTATGCAAATGAGAGCTTAACAATTGGCATTGGCAAAAATATTCATAAAATTTCAATTTTACATAATACAACCGATAATACCTTGGTAGTTCCTCCCAGATGCGAAGTTTATCGCTTATTTAAGCTGAAAAAATCTAAACATCCAGTTTTTATAGACGCACAGGAAATTTGTAGTGGTGTGTTCACCGCAAAGTGTATCGTTGACACTAAAAATCAGATAATAACAGTTTTAAACGTCACTGATGAGGTAAAATACATTAGAAATTGTAACATAGTTACGGATGAAATCACCAACTATAACGTGTCTAAAATTAATGATATTTCAAAAGATCCTACCGCATGTGTGTCGACTTTAGAGCCGTAAACAAAAAATTGAAGGCAGACAAATTCCCACTTGCACGAATAGACGATATTCTTCATAATCTAGGCAGAGCCAAATATTTTTCTACATCGGATTTGTATTCAGGTTTTCATCAAATCCCATTAAATAAAGATTCTAGAGACATCACCTCATTCAGCACTGGTCGTGGTGCTTTTCGATGGAAAGTTTTACCATTTGGTTTAAACATAGCTCCGAATTCATTCTCAAGAACGATGTCAATTGCCTTTTCATGCATTTCTCCCAACCAAGCCTTTCTATATGTCGATGATCGTATAGTCATTGGGTGTAGCGAAGCTCACCATCTTAAAAATTTAGAACAAATCTTTCAAACATGCAAACAATTTAATTTGCGTCTAAATCCCGAAAAATGCAACTTCATGCGCTCAGAAGTCACTTTCCTAGGACACAAATGCTCATCAAAAGGTCTACTTCCAGACAATTCCAAAATAATTGCAATAAAGAAATATCCGAAACCTTGTGATAAAGATGCAGTAAGACGATTCGTGGCATTCGCCAATTAGGTTCATACCAAATTTTGCTTCAATAGCAAATAGCTTTAAATAAACTTAGCAGGAAAAGAGTAGAATTTAAATGGGATAAGTCGTGTGATATAGCATTTGAAAAACTTCGAAAATCTCTAATTTCTCCTCAAATTCTCCAATACCCAGACTTCAAAAAGTAATTTATAATTACAGTTTGTTGTGGTGCCATCTTAAGTCAAAATAAAGATGGCATTGACTTACCAATTTGTTTCGCATCCAAATCATTTAATAATTCAGAACAAAAGAAATCAATAATTGAGTTAGAGCTTTTAGCTATATTTTGTGCAATAAAACAATTCAGACCATACGTTTATGGCACACACTTTACCGTCAAATCCGATCACCGTCCATTAGTTTACTTGTTTAATATGAAAGACCCCTCTTCAAAACTTTCACGCATTAGACTTGAACTCTCAGAATACAACTTTACTATTGAATACATAAAGGGTAAAACGAGCGTAGGTGCAGATGCACTCTCTCGCATCACAATAAAAGAAATTAAAAATTCAGAAAAATCAATTTTAGCGGTACAGATCACAGGCAAAACAAGAACAACTAACGTAACAACAAATAGGCAAAGAAGAAAAAGTAAAGGAAAAGATAAAATTACAAGTTTATGACAATTTTTCAAACAAATTTTCAAAGAAAATACCCAGAGTAAAATCCCAAATAGATTATGACAAAAGTGGTAAAATTACAAATTTTGAGATAAATGCGCATTTAAAACACAAAAAAATTGAGTTAATTAAGGTTGCGTGTGCTAACAAAATAATACATTTAGATGAATTAATTTTGATGCTCCAAAAAGAAGCTGGCAAGCGCAATATTAATATAATTGAATTGCAAAAAAATTATAATCTTTTTAAATATTTTTCGATATCAGATCTGAAAACCACTGGGAATAAAATTTAAAACATTTAGAAATCATCCTAACCGAACCCGTAGAAACTGTGACAGATGAAGACAAAAAACAACAACTGATAACAATTTACCATAACGACCCAATTTTAGGAGGACATTGCGGTAGCAAAAAAGTTTATGCAAAACTCAGAACCAAATATTATTGGAAAGGTATGACGCGCGATATAGCGAAATTTGTTAAAAACTGCGAAAAATGTCTTTTGAATAAAGTTAAGCCAAAAACAAAAGAAAATTTAGTCCTAACCGAAACACCCTGTAAGCCATTCGACATTGTTGTTATTGACACTATAGGGCCTCTACCTCAATCCGATAATGGTAACAAGTTCGCTTTCACCATTATATGCGATCTCAGCAAATACTTATTAACGGTTGCAATACTTGATAAAAGTGCAAAAATGGTTGCATCAGCTATTTTTGAAAATTTCATACTAATATATGCCATTATGAAAACAATTAAAACTGATTTATGTACCGAATACAAAAATGAAATTTTTTCAGGGTTAACAAAATTATTAAAAATACAACATAAATTTTCCACAGCGTACCATCGTGAAACTCTTGGCACAGTAGAACGAAACCACAAAGTGTTCAATGAATATTTAACATCTTTTCTAAATTCAAATTTTTCCGACTGGGATGTTTACTTGAAATATTTCACTTTTCTTCATAACACAACAACAAACACAGTATTCGATAATAAATTCTCACCATATGAATTAGTCTTTGGCAAAGCAGCTAATTTACCAAATGAACTGCAAACCGATAAAGTAGACCCGATTTACAACATAGAAAACTATTCGAAATAAGTTAAATTTCGTTTTCAAAAAACTTACGAATTAGCAAAAAAAACCGTTACAGAACACAAATTAAAAGATCAAATCGGATATAACAAAAGTTCACAACCAATATCTGTCAAAGTGTTTGACAAGGTATTGCTTGAAAAAGAACCCCGCGACAAGCATAGTAATATTTATATTGGTCTTTATACCGTAATAGGTATTGACGGTGTTAACGTCACATTAATTGATGACGAAACGAAAAAGAAAAAAATAGTACATAAAAATAGAATAAGAAAAATTAAGTAAATTAAATTTTTAAATTCAAAGATAATTTGGCCGTTTCTTCTTTTCCAAAGGGGGATGATGTAAGGTAAACCTTATGATAAGTATAACATCAATCATTAAATATTAACCACATCAATTTTTTTGACCACATCAATCACTCACAATGAGAGTTACCTTAGCAAACGTCACTTTGAATGACGCCAGAATTTTTGCGCGTTCAAAGTGTCCGGTCGTAATTTTTTATTGCTCCGCCGATATAAAATATATTGTGACGAAATACCTTAATAAATGCTTCAGTATTTTAATAAAAGTGTCGAGTTTCTTTTTATTTGTTTCGGTACCCGATCATCGCTTTCTTGCCTTTCTTAGAAAGAAATAACAATAGCGTGAGTGCAGACCTGTGGGAGCAAATACCAAATTGGGACAGCATAATACTTGTGGCGAAGCTGCATGTCGGCAGCGCGTGCAATGGTAAGGATAAAAAAAGAGATGACCACGAGGGTCATCTTACACCTTATTAAACAATAAAATGCCTCAATCAACAATAAAGACAGCTTCATCAGTGCCGTTCAATGACGACCCAAGAATCTTAATAATTTTAAAGAAAATAAGTGTTCATGTACTCAATCTTCAGCTAAATAGCTACATATGTACAAAATATTTCCCTCCTGATAAGTACAGGAAAAGATACAATTCAATAGTAATATCATGACTAATACTTCAAAGGTACATAGCAGGAAAATAAAGTGGAAGCATACATTAACCAGCCAATAACAATACTACCAAGAAGAATGGAGAAAATAAAGAGTCACAAGAGAACCTTATAATAGATAAAGCGCTTAATAAATAAATGTGCAATTAGACATGTCCCGCTCGTTTTCATCCAACAGGATAGAAAATTAGTAGCATAATAAATAAAAACAACCAGATTGTTTAGGAAGTTATTAACTTAAGACAATATTCTTGTAAAAGAAAGACAGTTGTCCCTTAGGGGACAAATTGGTCCATAATAATGAATACTCGAGTAAGCAAGTTTAAATAATATAAAAAGGTACCCAATTTCTCAAAGAGTTAACAACCGAATTAACCCTGGAGGTTATGCATGTGACAAATATCGACAAAAATAAAGAAATTCTTCATAAATTTTATGACGATCCCATCTGGGAAGGCCACCCAGGGAATCACCTGACTCATAATATATAATAAAAATATTGCTGGAAAATATAAAAATGGTATGACAAATTTTTTCCATCCACTGTACCCAATGGTTTAACCACTTATCACTATATAACTACTTCTTGCTCTAGCAGCAACTGAATTTACCCAATCCACTGTATATCATACACTCAGAGATCCCGTTTTTTTCTTTAAAACAATGTCAATTTTCAGCCAATGATGACTGTAACAATTATCTTATTCCATACGATTTAATTTTAATAACAATGCAAAAGCTTTGTTTAATAGAAATAGTCAAGGTAAGGAAAACTTAAATATAAGTTTGACCTGCTTCATCTAGGAAAACCTCGCCTTTTAGAGAGGTCATAAGGTAGATAGTAGACATACATATAGGGCCCTGCAGAATATAAAATACCAATAGGAAAAATAATTTTATAACCTGTAGCATAGGAAAAATAATTTTTTCTACCCTATAAGGTAGAAAAGATCGATAAAAATAATAATGTTACTATAACTCCATTTAGAGTAGTAAGGCTCGATAAAAACAATGTAGAAAATAGAAACATAGAAAATATAAATCAAAATAATAATAATAAGAAAATTGTAATACATAAAAATAGACTTAAACTCATAGAATTAGAGCACTTTTAGTTTATAAACACAAAGAACATTTTTATAGTATGCAAAAGAAAAATACAATAATAAAACAAAACAAAAGTAAACTATTCTTTGGAAATCAAGCTAAATGTCATAAAATACTGACACACACAAAAAAAAAACAAGTAAGGAAGGTTAAGTTCGGGTGTAACCGCACATTACATACTCAGCTGAGAGCTTTGGAGACAAAATAAGGGAAAATCACCATTTAGCAAAATAAACCTAGGGTAACCCTGGAATGTGTTTGTATGACGTGTGTATCAAATGAAAGGTGTTAATGATTATTTAAAACGTAGTGGGCATTAGTTCTATAGGTGGACGCCTTTTCGAGGTATCGCAATAAGGATGGACCAGGGGTGACTCTAGAATGTGTTTGTACGATATGGGTATCAAATTAAAAGTATTAATGAGGGTTTTAAAAGGGAGTAGCCCTTAGTTGTATATGTGAAGGCGTTTTCGAGATATCGACCAAAATGTGGACCAGGGTGACCCAGAACATCTTCTGTCGGGTACCGCTACATTATTTATATATGTCATATCAAGAAAAGTATTCCTGCCAAGATTCTAAGGATTTTTGATTTCGCCCTGCAGAGCTTTTTTATTTTCTTCTACTTAATATGGTAGGTGTCACATCCATTTTACAAACTTGTTTCTAAGGTTATATTTTGCGTCAATAAACCAATCCAATTACCATGTTTCATCCTTTTTTTCATATTTGGCACAGAATTATGGCATTTTTTTCATTTTTCGTAATTTTCGATATCGGAAAAGTGGGCGTGGTCATAGTCGGATTTCGGCCATATTTGATACCAAGATAAAGTGACTTCAGATAAGTACGTGAACTAAGTTTAGTTACGATATAACGTTTTTTGCGCAAATTATCGCGTTAGCGGCCGAACGGAAGGACAGACGGTCGACTGTGTATAAAAACTAATTTATAAAAACCGATTTCAAACTGATTTCAAAATTTTAGAAATAAGGTTTTTAAATTAGAAGAAAATTTTTCTAAGCGGGTCGCCCCTCGGCAGCGTTTGGCAAGCGTACATACATACATATATATATGGGGTATTCCATCCCATTTCGACCAATTTTGAACCTGACCCCTTTAGAATTGGCTGAAAGTTTTTCTTCTTTTTCTAGCTTACGAAAGACGTTTTTAAGAATTTTTTCAAATTTTTTCATCCAACTCAAAAAAAGTTATGAATTTAAAAAAACACCGTTTTTGTTTTCAAAATGCTATAACTTTTTCAAAAATTGACCGTTTGGGATCTTTTTTTTTTTTAATTTGTTTTTAAATGTACTTTTCCGAAAAAATACAAAAAAATTTTTAAAGGTTTTTTTTTGTAATTTTTCAGTTTTTCGAGATTTTTCGAACTTCGCCCGGAGTGGGCCGATTATTTTTCTTTTTATTTAATTGAAAAAAAAACTTTTAAATTTTTTTTGTATGTTTTCCGAAAAGTACATTTAAAAACAAATTAAAAAAAAAAGATCCCAAACGGTCAATTTTTGAAAAAGTTATAGCATTTTGAAAAAAACACCGTTTTTTTTTTAAATTCATAACTTATTTTGAGTTGGACACCGTTTTTGTTTTCAAAATGCTATAACTTTTTCAAAAATTTACCGCTTGGTTTTTTTTTCTTTTTTAAAAATGTTGTTTTTAAATGTACTTTTCGGAAAAAATACAAAAAAATGTTTAAAGTTTTTTTTTCAATTAAATAAAAAAAAAATTATAATCGGCCACCTCCGGGATTAGTAGGGATGATTGCAGAATTGATTGAAGTTTTAAAAAAAAAAAAGATCCCAATGGTTCAATTTTTGACAAAGTTAAAGCATTTTCAAAAAAACACCTTTTTTTTTAAATTCATAACTTTTTTTGAGTTGGCTGAAAAAATTTGAAAAAATTCTGAAAAAGTCTTTCGTAAGCTAGAAAAAGAAGAAAAACTTTCAGCCAATTCTAAAGGGGTCGGGTTCAAAATTGGTCGAAATGGGATGCAATACCCCATATATATTTTTAAATTTTGTTGAGACATTTTTTATTGTATATATATGATTTTTGTTTACACTTGTCGTACATGAAATTGTTTATATTCGCGGGAGTTTTAGATTTATCTTTATTTATATTTTTCGCTCTTTTGTTTCTACTAAAATTATGTTGTCATAATTTCTGTTTAGTCGATCATACATATCCATATGTGTAAGTCGTATTTTTGCTACGGAAATGTATGTTTAAAAATGTTAATTGTTTTCTTTTCGTAGATTCTTGATGATGACTTCAGGTTGAAGTCGAAATAGCGAACAAATAAATACATTTTGAATACTACAAAAAAAAAGAAGTTTTATTCAATAATCTGGCCTAAAGCTCATTCAAAATTATCAAATTAATTTAAATATAAATATCTTTATTTGCAATAATGATTGTGCACAAAAATTAATATATACATAAATTTCAGGTTACCTTTTGGTTGAAGCTGGAAACTGCGGCGGGATACGTCCTTTCTACTTGGTGTGTGAAAACAAGTGAAGTAAAAACAAGTAAGGAAGGCTAAGTTCGGGTGAAACCGAACATTACATACTCAGTTGAGAGCTATGGAGACAAAATAAGGAAAATCACCATGTAGGAAAATGAACCTAGGGTAACCCTGGAATGTGGTTGTATGACATGTGTATCAAATGGAAGGTATTAAAGAGTATTTTAAGAGAGAGTAGGCCATTGTTCTATGGATGGACGCCATGTAGGGATATCGCCATAAAGGTGGACCAGGGCTGACTCTAGAATTTGTTTGTACGATATGGGTATCAAATGAAAGTTGTTACTGAGCATTTTAAGAGGGAGCGGGCCTTAGGTCTATCGGTGGACGCCTTTTCGAGATATCGCCATTAAGGTGGGCCAGGGGTGACTCTAGAATGTGTTTGTACGATATGGGTATCAAATGAAAGGTGGTAATGAGTATTTTAAAAGGGAATGGGCTTTTGTTCTATAGGTGAACGCCTTTTCGAGAAATCGCCATAAAGGTGGACCAGGGGTGACTCTAGAATGTGTTTGTACGATATGGGAATCAAATGAAAGGTGTTACTGAGCATTTTAAGAGGGAGTGGGCATTAGGTCTATAGGTGGACGCCTTTTCGAGATGTCGCCATTAGGGTGGGCCAGGGGTGACTCTAGAATGTTTGTACGATATGGGTATCAAACAAAAGGTGTTACTGAGCATTTTAAAAGGGAGTGGGCATTAGGTCTATAGGTGGACGCCTTTTCGAAATATCGCCATTAGGGTGGGCCAGGGGTGACTCTAGAATGTGTTTGTACGATATGGGTATCAAATGAAAGGTGGTAATGAGTATTTTAAAAGGGAATAATCCTTAGTTCTATAGCTGGAAGCCTTTTCGAGATATCGCCATAAAGGTGGACCAAGGGTGACTCTAGAATGTTTGTACGATATGGGTATCAAACGAAAGGTGTTACTGAGAATTTTAAGAGGGAGTGGGTATTAGGTCTATAGGTGGACGCCTTTTCGAGATATCGCCATTAGGGTGGGCCAGGGGTGACTCTAGAATGTGTTTGTACGGTATGGGTATCAAACGAAAGGTGTTACTGAGCGTTTTAAGAGGGAGTGGGCATTAGGTCTATAGGTGGACGCCTTTTTGAGATAGTGCCATTAGGGTGGGCCAGGGGTGACTCTAGAATGTTTGTACGATATGGGTATCAAACGAAAGGTGTTACTGAGCATTTTAAGAGGGAGTGGGCATTAGGTCTATGGGTGGACGCCTTTTCGAGATATCGCCATTAGGGTGGGCCAGGGGTGACTCTAGAATGTGTTTGTACGATATGGGTATCAAATGAAAGGTGTTACTGAGCGTTTTAAGAGGGAGTGGGCATTAGGTCTATAGGTGGACGCCTTTTCGAGATATCGCCATTAGGGTGGGCAGGGGTGACTCTAGAATGTGTTTGTACGATATGGGTATCAGATGAAAGGTGGTAATGAGTATTTTAAGGGAGTAATCCTTAGTTCTATAGGTGGACGCCTTTTCGAGATATCGCCATTAGGGTGGGCCAGGGGTGACTCTAGAATGTGTTTGTACGATATAGGTATCAAACGAAAGGTGTTACTGAGGGTTTTAAGAGGGAGTGGGCATTAGGTCTATAGGTGGACGCCTTTTCGAGATATCGCCATTAGGGTGGGCAGGGGTGACTCTAGAATGTGTTTGTACGATATGGGTATCAAACGAAAGGTGTTACTGAGCGTTTTAAGAGGGAGTGGGCATTAGGTCTATAGGTGGACGCCTTTTCGAGATATCGCCATTAGGGTGGGCCAGGGGTGACTCTAGAATGTTTGTACGATATGGGTATCAAACGAAAGGTGTTACTGAGCGTTTTAAGAGGGAGTGGGCATTAGGTCTATAGGTGGACACCTTTTCGAGATATCGCCATTAGGGCAGGGGTGACTCTAGAATGTTTGTACGATATGGGTATCAAACGAAAGGTGTTACTGAGCGTTTTAAGAGGGAGTGGGCATTAGGTCTATAGGTGGGCGGCTTTTCGAGATATCGCCATAAGGGTGGGCCAGGGGTGACTCTAGAATGTGTTTGTACGATATGGGTATCAAACGAAAGGTGTTACTGCGCGTTTTAAGAGGGAGTGGGCATTAGGTCTATAGGTGGACGCCTTTTCGATATATCGCCATTAGGGTGGGCCAGGGGTGACTCTAGAATGTTTTTACGATATGAGTATCAAACGAAAGGTGTTACTGTGCGTTTTAAGAGGGAGTGGGCATTAGGTCTATAGGTGGACGCCTTTTCGAGATATCGCCATTAGGGTGGGCCAGGGGTGACTCTAGAATGTGTTTGTACGATATGGATGTCAAATTAAAGGATTTCGGCCATTTTTTATACCAAGATAAATTGAGTTCAGGTAAGTACGTGGACTAAGTTTAGTAAAGATATATCGGTTTTTGCTCAAGTTATTGTGTTAACGGCCGAGCAGAAGGCCAGACGGTGGAACGTGTATAAAAACTGGGCGTGGCTTCCACCGATTTCGCCCATTTTCACAGAAAACAGCTACCGTCTTAGAATCTATGCCCCTACCAAATTTAAGAAGGATTGGTAAATTTTTGTTCGACTTATGGCATTAAAAGTATTCTAGACAAACTAAATGAAAATGGGCGGAGCCACGCCCATTTTGAAATTTTCTTTTATTTTTGTATTTTGTTGCATCATATCATTACTGGAGTTGAATTTTGACTTAATTTACTTATATGCAGTAAAGATATTAAATTTTTTGTTAAAATTTGAATTAAAAAATTTTTTTTTTTAAAAAGTGGGCGTGTTCTTCATCAAATTTTGCTCATTTTCATTTAGCACATATATAGTAATAGTAGTAACGTTGCTGCCAAATTTCATCATGATATCTTCAACGACTGCCAAATTACAGCTTGCAAAACTTTTAAAATACCTTTTTGTAAAAGTGGGCGGTGCCACGCCCATTGTCCAAAATCTTACTAATTTTCTATTCTGCGTCATAACGTAAACCCATCTACCAAGTTTCATCGCTTTATCCGCCTTTGGCAATGAATTATCGCATTTTTTCGGTTTTTCGAAATTTTCGATATCGAAAAAATGGGCGTGGTTATATTTCGATATCGTTCATTTTAAATAGCGATCTGAGATGAGTGCCCAGGAATCTACGTACCAAATTTCATCAAGATACCTCAAAATTTACTCAAGTTATCGTGTTAACGATAGACGGACGGACGGACGGACGGACGGACGGACGGACGGACGGACATGGCTCAATCAAATTTTGTTTCGATACTGATGATTTTGATATATGGAAGTCTATATCTATCTCGATTCCTTTATACCTGTACAACCAACCGTTATCCAAAGTTAATATACTCTGTGAGCTCTGCTCAACTGAGTATAAATATATAACAGGTCAATACCGCTTGCCAGTCAAACTGTTTATTTATTCCAGCGATGTTCATTTGTATGGTTAACATAAACAGTTTGACTGGCACTGTTAACCAATATAAGGAAAGTGCGAGGGCGACCTTTTATGTTTGGAGTTTGGGCTGTCGGCCTAAACAGTTAACACGCCCTGAGTTAATTTCTCACCAATAACTGGCGACTTGACACTTACGCTTATTATTGACCAAAAATACAATAATAAAGTAGCAATAAAACAGTAAACAGGAAATTGGTCTTCTTTTTATTAAAATTCGCAAAATTACATTCTAGTTAACACGCGCTGAGCTGATTTCTCACCAATAACTGCCGACTTGACATTTACGCTAATTATTGACCAAAAAGTCAATAATAGCTGTCTCAACATAAATACTAAAGTAGCAATGAAACAAGTAAACAGGAAGTTGGTCTTCTTTTTACTAAAATTTGCAAAATTACATTTTTACCTTTTTGTCAAATTAGCAGCAAACCAATAAACAGGAAGTCGCTGCTACTTGCATTTTTACATTCTTAACAAGTTGTAATAGCTAGTAAACAATTACTTGTATAAAAACCAATAATTTGTAACAATAAGAGAGTTTTTTGATGATTAACTTCGAATAAAGCGGACACGCTGTCCGACTAAAACAAAAATATTAAACATTTGTTTTTTGTTTTGTTCCTTGTGTAACTAAGGAACGTAACTGGCGCCCGAGACAAAAAAGCCGCGCGTTAAAATCCTGAAAAAAAAGTAAGGACTCGCGTCGAGAAAAAAAAGTCCTATAAAAATAAGGACTCGCCCGAGACAAAAAAGTACAGGTAGAATAAACAAAAATCCTTACATCATTTGCAGCATTTGTGCGGCATAGAGAAGTAGAATAATAATAGCCTTACATCATTTGCAACATTTGTGCGGCATAGGGAAATGAAATAAACAACAATCCTTACATCATTTGCAACATTTACGCGGCATAGAGAAGTAGAATAAACAACAATCCTTACATCATTTGCAACATTTACGCCAAATTCAGAGCGGCACAGAGAAGTAGAATAAGCAACAATCCGTGGGCACATCAGCAACACATTTTGGATTTTTCCGACCACAAAAACATTTTCATACCTCAATCAGTTTCGTCAAATGCAGCATTTACGCCAAATAAAATGAGCGGAGGTGAGCAAGGAAAACACAATTTTTTTATCATACCTAAACTTAGAATAAAAGTTACACAGCTAGTTTGAGAAAAAAAAGAGAAAAAAAATATATTATCTTAACTAAAAAGAAGGATTAAGAAATAACAAGTAAGGAAGGCTAAGTTCGGGTGTAACCGAACATTACATACTCAGCTGAGAGCTTTGGAGACAAAATAAGGGAAAATCACCATTTATCAAAATGAACCTAGGGTAACCCTGGAATGTGCTTGTATGACATGTGTATCAAATGAAAGGTGTTAATGATTATTTAAAACGTAGTGGGTCTTAGTTCTATAGGTGGACGCCTTTTCGAGATATCGCAATAAGGGTGGACCAGGGGTGTCTCTAGAATGTGTTTGTACGATATGGGTATCAAATTAAAAGTATTAATGAGGGTTTTAAAAGGGAGTAGCCCTTAGTTGTATATGTGAAGGCGTTTTCGAGATATCGACCAAAATGTGGACCAGGGTGACCCAGAACATTTTCTTTCGGTACCGCTAATTTATTTATATATGTCACACCACGAACATTATTCCTGCCAAGATTCCAAGGACTTTTGATTTCGCCCTGCACAACTTTTTCATTTTCTTCTACTTAATATGGTAGGTGTCACACCCATTCTACAAAGTTTTTTCTAAAGTTATATTTTGCGTCAATAAACCAATCCAATTACCATGTTTCATCTCTTTTTTCATATTTGGTACAGAATTATGGCATTTTTTTCATTTTTCGATATCGGAAAAGTGGGCGTGCTCATAGTCGGATTTCGGCCATATTTTATACCAAGTTATCGTGTTAACTGCCGAGCGGAAGGACAGACGGTCGACTGTGTATAAAAACGGCGTGTGACTTCAACCGGTTTCGTCCATTTTCACAGAAAAGAGTTATCGTTATAGAATCTATGTCCCTACCAAATTTCACAAGGATTGGTAAATTTTTGTTCGACTTATGGCAATAAAAGTATTCTAGACGAATTAAATGAAAAAGGGCGGAGTTACGCCCATTTTGAAATTTTCTTTTATCTTTGTATTTTGTTGCACCATATCATTACTGGAGTCGAATGTTGACATAATTTTCTTTTATACTGTAAAGATATTATATTTTTTGTTAAAATTTGACTTAAAAAAATTTTTTTTTAAAGTGGGCGTGTTCGTCATCCGATTTCGCAAATTTTTATTTAGCACAGTAAGGTGCCTACCAAATTTCCTCATTATATCTTCAACTACTGCCAAAATACAGCTTGCAAAAGTTTTAAATTATCTTCTTTTAAAAGTGGGCGGTGCCACGCCCATTGTCCGAAATTTTACTAACTACTACTTTCTCTTTTACGTCATAAGGTCAACGCACCTACCAGGATTCATCGCTTTATCCGTCTTTGGTAATGAATTATCGCACTTTTTCGGTTTTTCGAAATTTTCGATATCGAAAAAGTGGGCGTGGTTGTAGTCCGATTTCGTTCATTTTAAATAGCGACCTGAGATGAGCGCCCTGGAACCCACATACCAAATTTCATCAAGATACCTCAAAATTTACTCAAGTTATCGTGTTTACAGACGGACGGATGGACGGACATGGCTAAATTAATTTCTTTCTTCACCCAGATCATTTTGATATATAGAAGTCTATATATATCTCGATTAGTTTATGCCATTACGGATTACCGTTATGCGAACAAAGTTAATATACTCTGTGAGCTCTGCTCAGCTGAGTATAAAAAAATAATTAATACTCATAAATATCGAAATGGCAAATTCTAATAACTTAATCCGTCCTCAAGTACATTCCCAAAATTATTATGCAGATAAAAGAGATATTTCCACTTTGGAATATCATCTAACCACTTTAGTCCAAGGTAACAAATACATAGCGGAATTCTACCAGCAAGTTTACAAATACCTTTCTTTAATACTTAATATTATTAGGATGTGTAGAAATGAGTAGCGAATCTCTTCGCATGATGACTCAATCGTATCGAGGCAAAGCACTTGATACATTCGTCAGGGGGCTGAATGGGGACCTACCACAGTTACTAGGTATCAGAGAGCCAGCCGATCTTCCCCAAACTCTCTATTTATGCATGAAATTAGACAACCAGAATTACCGGACAAATCATGCACAGAATATTAAAAAGGGATATCCAAATGCGAGGAAATACCCTGCACAACAGCAGTCCTTTTATCCACAACTGGCATACGAGCCACAAACAAGCCAACCAAGGGGAAAAGACAGACCACAGTCCCCCAACCAAAAGCAATTCACAAGTGCTCCTCCAAGGCCACCGAAGCCTCAACCGAAGCCAGAACCTATGGAAGTGGACCAGAGCCTACATTCAAGGAGAATTAATTACATGAACAGGCCACCTCAAAACCAGTTCCAAGGCAAAAGACCCCCATCGGTTAACAATTACCCACCCACGAAAAACCAAAGGACGTTTCATATAGAGACAGAAGGACAGGAAAACCAAGTCGGAAAGGAAGACTACACACATGCAGAGTGTAACGACGTCCATTTTTTAGCATAATTAGCTCTTCGCTTCCATACGTAGAAGTGAAGACGGAGAGCGGCAAGGTTTTGAGATTTCTAATAGACACAGGCTCTAGTAAGAATTATGTTAATCCAAATCTAGCGAAAAGCGAATAAAAATGAAAAGCCTTTTTACGTAAAATCAATTGTAGGAGATGTTAAAATAATAGAGCACACTTATGTAAAGCTCTTTAATATAGAAGAAAAAATTAAATTCTTCCTAATGCCCTTATTAAAGTCGTTCGATGCCATTTTGTGAAACGACACGCTTAGAGCAATGAAAGCAGTAATATATACCGCAGAAAATAAAATGATATTGGGAAATGGCCGCATGGTCAGATTAAAGCAACAAGCTTCACATAGCATAAATGCTATAAATATAAAAGAGGAAGATTTATCTTCCAAACGAAAGGATATTATGAGGGACATGGTAAATACAAACCCCAATCTTTTCTCTGAACCCTATGAGAAGCTTACATATACGACGAGGGTTTTAGGGCAAATTAGAACAATAAACGACTCCCCTGTATATTTAAAGTTCTTTCCTTACCCGGCATCTTTAAAAGGTGAGGTGGAATTACAGGTACAAACTATTGAATGATGGTATTATAAGACCATCCAGATCTCCTTACAATTCACCCGTATGGGTGGTACCTAAGAAGCCAGACTCAGAATATAACAAACAATATCGAAAAACGATACCCGAGATATCGGAAGTTATTTCCAACCTCGGCGAAAGCAAATATTTTTCTGTACTAGATTTGAAAAGCGGTTTCCACCAGATTCCTCTAAAGGAATCTGATATCGAAAAAACGGCATTTTCAATAAAATCTGTCAAATACGAATTTACTCATTTGCCTTTTGGGCTTAAAAATGCCGCATCCATCTTTCAGAGAGCTCTGGACGACATAGTTCGCGAACACATATGGAAGTATTGTTACGTCTATATAGACGACATTATTATTTTCAGTAAAACTGACGATGAACACCTCAATCATATAAGGAAAATGCTTGCAACCTTGGAAGAGACTAATATGAAAGTTCAGTTGGACAAATGTAAATTTTTTAAAAAGGAAGTGGAGTTCCTGGGATCCGTTATATCCCCAAATGGCATAAAAACAAATCCTGAAAAGGTCGAAGCAATTGCGAATTTCCCGCAACCTAAAACTCTAAAAGAGCTTGGAAGCCTTCTTGGTATGTCAGGATATTATCGTAGATTTATGAAAGACTACGCAAAGCTAGCGAAACCCCTTACATCTCTTCTAAGAGGAAAAGAAGGGAGAATATCAAAGAATAAATCTTCAAAAGTAAAAATTTTAAATGAAGAAGCCACGAGGGCTTTCGAAAACATAATCCATTCACTCACTTCTGAGGACATAGCACTCGCATATCCAGACTACAATAAAAGTTTTCAGTTAGTGACAGATGTCCCAAAATTTTCTCTTGGAGCCGTCTTATCACAAGACACTAAGCCGTTAGCGTTCATCTCAAGAACCCTAAGTAGAGCCGAAGACCACTACGCGGCCAACGAAAAGGAGATGTTAGCCATAATTTGGGCTTTAAACTCTTTTAGGAACTTTTTGTATGGCCCAGCAAAGGTGGACATTTTTACCGACAACAAACCTCTCACAGACGCGCTTAGCAATAAGAATAACAATTCGAAAATGAAAAGATGGAAGGCAGCTCTGGAGGAATACTCTTACGAGCTTTTTTACAAACCAGGAAAACAGAATGTTGTCGCTGACGCATTATCAAGGATAACTGTTAGAGAGTCACAAATTAACAGCTTATCCGTAGCATCTCGATCAGATGACAGCTCATCGCATAATTTAATTTACAGTGTCGAAGGATCAATAAATGCCTTCAAAAACCAAATTTTTTAAAAATTTGATAGCAGGCCATCCTACGAGTTTAAAATCGTTTTCCCCACATATCACCGGATTATTCGGAACAGATTTTAATATCAATTCTAAAAAAAATATTTGAACCCTTCAGTAATTAATTGCGTAAAAACTGAAGAATTCATAATGGGGAAAATACAAAGGCTTTACCCGCTGCATTTCAGCAAATACAAAATAAGGTTCACTCAAAGAATAGTGGAAGATATACCTGATAACCATAGAAAGCAGGAGATAATAATTAGAGAGCATATGAGTGCTCATAGAAACTGTAAGGAAAATAAGGCTCAAATTTTGGAAAAATACTACTTCCCGAGAATGGCAAACAAAATTAAAAAAATTATCAAATCATATGTTACGTGCAAAGAAAATAAATACGAGCGTAACCCACCAAAACCCCAAAATCAAGCTACACCCATACCTCAGTTTCCAGGAAAAATAATCCATATAGATATCTTACTGATGGGTAAGCAGCTTATTTTAACTGCCGTAGATAAATTCGCAATGGCAAAAGTAATTCGTTCCAGAGCAAGTGAAGACATTAGACAATCTTTTTGCCTTAGTACCGGAAACGATAGTTATGGACAACGAAAGGTCATTTAACTCGGAATCAATAAACGTTATGATATATAATGAATTTGGCATAGAAATATATTGAACACCCCCATACACGACCCTGTAGTCAAAATCCCAAGTAGTCAGCAAACATTCTAGTTCATTGACTAGAATTTTGTGGGGTTATTCATACTAGTCAGCTTTTGACTAGTTCATTGACTATAATTTGGGGTGTTATTCATAATAGATAGTGTATGAGTAGTTAATTGACTAGAATTTTTTGGCGTTCATCATACTAGTCAATTTTAGAATGGTTCATTGACTATGATTTTGTGGTGTTATTCAGAGTAGTTAGTATTTGAGGAAATGTGCGAGTGCCTTCTGTAGACAGTTTGCAATGCATACTTCAGTCGACAATGCTGGATATCGTCCAAATCAACGAAAAGGCCAAGCCTTCCATATCAATAGTCTCAGACGGAAATCCTATGCCAATGCCAAAACCCCTTGGCCATGAGGGCATCAGCAGCCTAGCATATTTTTTCTACTTGTCGTCAAAAACCTTTGCAATTCCAGAATAACGGATAATGGTAAGGATAGGAAGACACAAGACCGGAAACCCAGCCAGTGCCTACCTTTGGTCAGTAACGAAAACGTTTAAAGCCGTTATTGTTCCCCCAATTAAATGAAATTCTTCGGTAATCCAGCCATCATCATGACTTTCGTAAAGTGCATATCACTACCACCGTTCTGAACTCCATTAACACTCATCATGAGATGGTGTTAGTGCAGCTTGGCCTGTTTTGACATAGTCAACCACGATTGGTTCGTCCTTCTCCGTTAGATAGATAGATAATTTATTGAAGATTGCACTGCGACTATTGGTGTATTGTGCCCTCACCTCCTTCACAACACATCATCCAAGCCGACTTCCTTGATGAACCCTAGCAGTTCTCTCGGCTTGAGGGATTTAAGGCGGGAATTTTCTGGCCATGGTGAGCCCATAAACTAAGCCCTGCGTCTTGATATTGTGTCACATTCCAGGAGGATATGGTCCGCCATCTCCGCTGATCGATCACAAAATCGGCATGTGTTATTCCGTTACTTTTTAGGTTTTATATATGTTTACGTATTTTTATTAAAATGTATTCCAACGTATAATGTATTGAAGTGATAAATTTGAAATTGATATAAAAAAAAATAAAATAAATGTAAGGCGCGATAACCTCCGAAGAGATCTAAGGCCGAGCTTCTCTTCCAATTTGCGTCGTGCTCCTCTTGATTTTCCCTACAAATTGGACGGACGGGACCTACTTGTTTTACGCCGACTCCGAACGGCATCTGCAAGGCAGATGAGTTTTCACTGAGGGCTTTTCATGGCAGAAATACACCCGGAGCGCTTGCCAAACACTGCCGAGGTGCGACCCCGCTTAGAAAAATTTTCTTCTAATTGAAAAACCTTATTTCTAAAATTGTTTGATGTTGCTTTGCCCGGGGTTTGAACCCAGGGCATCCGGTGTGGTAGGCGGAGCACGCTACCATCACACCACGGTGGCCGCCAAATTGATAAATTGATATATGTATATATAAATTAGGGTGGGTCGATTTTTATGGGCGAAAGTTAACCGATATCGCGCCATCGATTTTTCGATAGGATTTGGGCACAGGAAAAAAAGTTCCACTACGCATACCCGAAAATAATTTTTAATTTTTTTTCGACTTTGATTTTTAAGGCTTTTTTCATGACCTACTAAAAAATTTTCATTGTATACCCTGACCGATCCAAAAATGTCCGCTAAAAACGTTGTTGATAACAGTTTAAAAAAAAAAATTTTTTAGGGGACATTTTTGGGTCGGACAGGGTATACATGAAAATTTTACAATCAAATGAAATTTTTTTTAGTAGGTCATGAAAAAAACCTTAAAAAGCAAAGTCGAAAAAAAGTAAAAAAATAAAATTTCGTAGTCTCAATATTATTTTTTTGGGTACGCGTGGTGGAACTCTTTTCCTGAGCCCAAATCCTATCGAAAAATCGATGGCGCGATATCGGTTAATAAATCGACCCAGTCTAATATACATACTTTTTCTATATATTAAATATAATGAATAAAACAAATTTGAGCTAATTTATAAATTTTCAAGTAATTTTTCAACCCAACTAGGACTAGTATATTAACTAGTAGGATGCTGATGCAAATAACCACTAGTATGACAACTGGTATTACAATGATGCATACACTGAGTGGTATGCCAACTGGTATGTTGATAATGAATACACTAACTAGTATGTCACAGTTGGTATGATATGACCCTGCAGTCAAAAGCCAAAGTAGTCAGCAAACATTCTAGTTCATTGACTAGAATTTTGTGGGTTTATTCATACTAGTCAGCTTTTGAATATTTCATTGACTATAATTTTGTGGTGTTATTCATACTAGTTAGTGTATGAGTAGTTAATTGACTAGAATTTTGTGGCGTTCATCATACTGGTCAGTTTTAGAACGGTTCATTGACTTTGTGGTGTTATTAATACTATTTAGTATTTAATTAATTCATTTCCCTTTATTCGGTAACGAAAACATTTAAAGCCGTTATGATTCCCTCAATTAAATGAAATTGTTGGGTTATCCAGCCATAAGCATGACTTCCGCAAAGTGCATATCAATACCACCATTCTGAACTCCATTAACACTCATAACAGGACGGCGGTAGTGCAGCTTGGCCTGTTTTGACACAGTCAACCACTACTGGTTCGTTCCTTCTCCGTTAGATAGATAGATAATTTATTGAGGATTGCACTGCCACCATTGGTCAGCACCTCATCCCATCCGACTTCCATGATGAACCCTAGCAGTTCTCTTGGCTTGACGGATTTAATGTGGTAATGTTCTGGCCATGGTGAACCCATAAACTTAGCCCTGCGTCTTGAGATTGCGTCACATTCATGTGTTATTCCGTTGCTTTTTAGTTTTCATATATATGTACGTATTTTTATTAAAATTTATTCCAAAGTATAATGTATTGAAGTGATAAATTTTAAAGTTATATACATATATATATACATACCTTTTATATATATGAAATATAATGAATAACATAAATTTGAGCTACTTTATCAATTTCCAAGTAATTTTTCAACCCAACTGAGACTAGTATATTAAATAGTATGATGCTGATGCAAATATCGACTAGTATGTCAACTGTTATTACAATGATGCATAGACTGAGTAGTATTTCAACTGGTATGTTGATGTTGAATACACTGACTAGTATGTCAATTGTTGTATATAATAACTAGTATGCCATCTGGTATAATGCTGGCGCAAAGGCTGACTAGTATGTTAATTGGTATGAGTCTAATGGGTATGCTGATTAGTATGTCATCTGGTATGATGTTGGTGTATATAATGACTAGTTTGTCAATTGGTATGATGCTGATGCAGAGGCTGGCAATTGATATTTCGTAGGACATCGCCGTGTTAAAAATACCAGTTGCTAATATGGAAAAAAGACAGAACTCACACTAGTTGGGATTTTTGGCAAACTAGTGTTCTTCTAGTATATAACTAGTTGGTTTGACTGCAGGGGATGTATATAATAACTAGTATGCCATTTGGTATAATGCTGGCGCAAAGGCTGACTAGTATGATAATTGGTATGACCTTGATGGGTATGCTGACTGGTATGTCATCTGGTATGATGTTGGTGTAAATAATGACTAGTTTGTCAATTGGTATGATGCTGATGCAGAGGCTGGCAATTGATATTTCGTAGGACATCGCCGTGTTAAAAATACCAGTTGCTAATATGGAAAAAAGACAGAACTCATACTAGTTAGGATTTTTGGCAAACTAGAATTCTTCTAGTATACAACTAGTTGGTTTGACGGCAGGGGAGCTCTTCAAAAGGACAGGTAGAACGCTTTCACTCCACTCTACAGGAGATAATGCGCTGTCTTCAAGTTGAAAAGTGCCACCGATCTTTTAGCGAATTGTTATGGAAAGCCGTCAAAGAATACAACTACTCTGCACACTCCACCACAGGGAAAAGACCAATCGAAACGTTATTTGGGAGAAGAATTAGCACCGATCCCAACCTCCTAGAGAAGGATAGATAGGAAATCAGGGAAAAATTGCAAAATAAACAAGAACAGGACCTTTGTTATCACAACAAAGATAGACAAGCCACAAAAACGTTTTCGGAAGGAGAAATTATATACGGGGTAAAGTATATCAACCGTTCCACTTAAAGAGCTTCATCGCTTCGATTTGAATGAAATTTGGTGAAATTGCTGTGCTATATAGTAGTGTGAATTTCACTTAAGTACGCTCCTAAATTTTGGATGGTTACGGAGATATAAGCGTCTGAATTCTCAATTTTTTTTGTGGAAGCCTTTTTCTATAAATCATAAGTCGTGTAATTGGCTTTCTAAGAAGAAATGAATAAAACGGTTTCTAAAGTATTTGGCGGCCACCGTGGTGTGATGGTAGCGTGCTCCGCCTATCACACCGTATGCCCTGGGTTCAACTCCCGGGCAAAGCAACATCAAAATTTTAGAAATAAGGTTTTTCAATTAGAAGAAAATTTTTCTAAGCGGGGTCGCCCCTCGGCAGTGACTGGTAAGCGCTCCGAGTGTATTTCTGCCATGAAAAGCTCTCAGTGAAAACTTATCTGCCTCGCAGATGTCGTTCGGAGTCGGCATAAAACATGTAGGTCCCGTCCGGCCAATTTGTAGGGAAAATCAAGAGGAGCACGACGCAAATTGGAAAAGAAGCTCGGCCTTAGATCTCTTCGGAGGTTATCGCGCCTTACATTTATTTATTTAAAGTATTTTTTCCATTCTTTTCGAATATAAATATAAAAAAAAAATTTAGAAAAATTTTAGTATTTTTTCTTTAAAATGATACCTATTTTATTTTGGCACACGAAAATTTTTTTAATACATTTTTATTTTAAAAATATAGAGTTCCAGCCAAAATTCAACCATAAATTTTTTAATTTTTATTTTTTTTTCAAGTGTGAACATTTTATGTATTTTTATTTCTATTTTTAAATAAAAGCTTGATATTTTTCCTTTAAAATGATACCTATCTTTTTATGCTGCCCGAAAATTTCTTTGATAAATTTTTTTTTAACCCACATAATGCCATTATATTAAATTTATAATCACTTGAACACCTATATATTATTCTGTGTATAAAACCATTTTATTTATTTCATTCTACAGGTTGTACTTACAGACTATTGCTAGTTTAGTGAATAAATTTTATCTAAAATTATACATACTGGCAGTAAAATATATTCAGTTCAAAGTCAATATAATAGAGTTGTATATACTAATGTTTTGTTTTTTTTTTTTGGTTTTTGGAAATTCTTGGCTGCTAGTATGAAGGGAAAATCTCTTTACTTCAAGCTGTGTTGTAGAAGCAGGAATAATTGAATGAAATTTCTATCTTTCTATCTGAACGATCGGTTGTATGGGATAGGTATATACTATATACATATATATTGCAAATTAAGGGAGAAATGGCTAAAAATCTTTCTATCCGAACGATCGGTTGTATGGGATATATATTATATATAGCTCCGATCGAAATGATTTTTTCATGAAATCTTCTATGATATATTAGAGTAAATATCACCAAGTTTAACGCTTTTATATTGGAAATTAAGGGAGAAATTGCCATATATCTTTCTATCTGAGCGATCGGTTGTATGGGATATATATTATATATAGCTCCGATCGAAATGATTTTTACAGGAAATCTATTATATATTAGAATATATATAACCAAGTTTCACGTTTTTATATTGGAAACTAAGGGAGAAATGGACAAAAATCTTTCTATATGAACAATCGGTTGTATGGGATAGGTATATACTATATACATATAGCTCTGATCAAAGTGATTTTTTCGGGAAATCTTCTATGATATTTAGAATATATATCACCAAATTTCGCATTTTTTATTGGAAACTAAGGGAGAAATGGCCAAAAATCTTTCTATCTGAACGATCGGTTGTATGGGATATATACTATATATTGGATATCTTCTATAATATATTACAATATATATCACCGAGTTTAACGTTGATACTTTTTAAATTGCGGCAGGAATGACCAAAACCGTCTTATCTGAACGATATGTATATGTTATAGTGATATGGATCTTACCGGATCCGACAAATGTCTAATATAATACAAAAATACATCCTTGTGCCAAATTTCATCGAGATATCTCAAAATTTGAGGGACTAGTTTGGGTTCAAACAGACAGACGGACGGACGGACGGACGGACGGACATGGTTATATCAACTCAGTTCGTCGCCCTAATCAATTCGGTATACTTAATGGTGAGTCTATCTTCTATATTTCTCAACATTACAAACATTGGACCAAAGTTAATATACCATTTCAAGTTCATGAAACGTATAAATATAGGTAGGTACTTTGTGTGAGGATGCAAAGCTTCACGTTTTTTGTGGTCTGCATGTAAAAACTATGACTACGTATCACGTATTTCAAAAATATATGACGAAAACGTAACTATTTGATGAAATTTGATGAACACAAAATAAATAAGACGATACATATTACAAAAATGTTTATTGCGAAAAGTTACATGAACTAACATCTAATTTAATTTTGCCATTATTTCAAAAAAATTTACAAAAACTACAAAAAAAAAAAATACAAGAATATATAAAATTCCAAAAAAAAGGTACATAAAATCTCAAAAACACAAAAAAAAAAGTTATAAAATTACAAAATTTCAAAAAATACAAAAAAAATTATAAAATTATAAAAAGCCTAAAAAAAATTTACAAAATTCCAAAAAGACTAAACAAAAAATTACAAAACTTCAAAAAGACTACAAACAATTTTTAATAAAATTTCAAAAACTACAAAAAAATATAAAATTTCAAAAACTACAAAAAAAGTATAAAATTTCAAAATCTACAAAAAAAAATCATTAAATTTCAAAACCTACAAAAAAAAGTATAAACTACAAAAATTAATACAATTTCAAAAAAAAAAAAAAAACTTGTAAATGGTAAATAAAAACCAAAATTACATATAAAAGGGGACTTTTACAAAAGAAACCTATAAACAAAAGTTGCGGTGGTACATGCATAAATACATATATATGAACAGAAATTTTGAACTTTTGAAAATTCTGTACCACGCCATAAATCATAAATAACCACCCGCTACGTCTTTAAAACGCACTATCGTTAATAGCGGTAAAATCACGCCATTTACTCAACGCCATCAACACAAACAGAAAACCCTACATAGCGAAAGTAAGAGAGGAAGAAAAACCAGTTGGCACCAGCATCAACTTGGACGGCAACAGCTACATCAGCAAGAAGCGAAAAAAATACCAACAACAACTTACACCAGCAAGCGGATAATACAAAGAGCGGTACAGTAGAGTAGATTAGTATATACGTATATATCTAATATTTGATTTCTGTGTATAAGTAGACACTTTCCTTCTGTTTGTAATCTTCTTCAATATTTGAATACTATGCATGTAGCAAATCAATTTGACACTTTTGCCTTTGTACATACATATGTACCTTTTCTATAAACATTTGCATACTATGCATATAGCAACAAAAATTGACACTTTGTTTCTAAACATATCTTTCCTATAAACAATTTTATACTGCGCATGTAACAACACATTTTTTTCTCACACTTTAATACAAACTAGTATCGCCTGTGGTCGAAATTCGACCAACTCTTATTTTTTTCAACTCAGTCTATGCATCCAGTGTTGGGGGTAGTGAAATAATGCGTTAATAGTTAAGCAGTGAGCGGAAATATAGCAAACTGGTCTGACTTACTTAAATTTTTCATTAAGACATTGTAATTTTTATTGTATTTTCCTAAATTTTCTACAAAATTTTCAAATGTAATTATAACCTTTTGGTATGGAGCTCCTTAAACAAAAATATAAAAAATATGTAAAATCAAAAGAAATTGACAAAGAATTAAGGTGAAATTACTTGACATTAAATTGAAAAATAGGTTTTTCCACACCACCCCGGAGGTCCCCGTTGGGGCGCTACCGAGGTTACTTTTGTGTGCTCGGTTCCCCAGTAGGCCTATATCTCCCATATACATATATCGCCCATTTACTTCAATAGTGTCATAATTCAAAAACACGAACTTTTAGTTAAAAACGAAGAAATGTGCTTAAGGAATTTAGCCTATTTCACGCCACCCGTTAGGTATGCAATTGGCGCTTTACCGAGTTTAATTTTGTATAAATACATATTTAGTAAGTGTGACACAAAACCAAAATTTCGAATAGAATAGGGGATACCTCCATAAAAAATAAAAATATAAAAAAATTATGTAATGAGAAAGAAGGCAGAGTTTACTAAAAAAATTTAAATGAAAGAAAAAAAATAAAGCACTTAAAGTGCGAAAAAATTAAGTGATGTGAATAAACAGTTCCATATAAAAATGCAATAATTGCACTTGGACCTTTTTCCGGGTTTTAATCTTATCATTGTGGAAATATGAAGATTCTAATATTCGGATATTTAATGTTGGGATTCCCATTGAGATCTATGTACGTAATTAATTTGTATTGAATTTGTAAACATTGATATTCATGAAATGGAGATGAATATATATGACCATATCTACCATAAAATAACGTCTGTGAACGATATAATACTAAGATATAGCAAAGCAGAATAAATTATAAAAAAAAAGAAAAAGAAAAACATTGAAATTATTGACGCAAACATATTTACTAAAATAAAATTGATTTCATAATTTTAAGCGACATAAACAAATTAGGATTATGGGATCTAAGCATCCGATTAATGGGCATATAATCAAACAAAGTTAGCCTAATAATAAATATAGTGGGTTATATACTGCCTATGCAATATTTCAAATTAAAATCGAAAACGTTTTTGGGTCGTTTTTTTTCGTTTAATATACAACGAAATTTTCCGATTCAATCAAGTTGCATTTAAATAATAATAAACTAAGTTGAAATAAAAGATAATATAATAAAATAAAATAAGAAATATCAAAATAAATTAGCATAAAAGACAATATACAAATTTTAATGTAATATCTTTGTAGCAAATTTAATATGCAACGTGATAAAAGATAATATAATAAAATAAAATAAGAAATATCAAAATAAATTAGCATAAAAGACAATATACAAATTTTTATGTAATATCTTTGTAGCAAATTTATTTATTTTTTGTTCACTATAAGACGTGCTATATCTAAAATGAGCACAAAATCTGGAAATGCAAAAAACATTTGGGTCAAATTTGCAATTAATTGTTATAAATAAATAAATTTAGTGAGTTTGAACAAAAGTTGACTCATTATTTCTGATATCATTTTTTTAAAGCACCTAAAATGAAAAACAAAGAATCTGTTAAATAAAGACCTATGCTTTTACGTGTAAGTAAAATTTGTCCAAAAAAATAGGCCGGTTAAGTTATTACTTCTCTTTAAAGTTTTTTTGTGCACTAATAATTATTTTAGAACAATTTTTTAAGGATTTTGTACAAACCGATATAGGTAATTGGAAACAATGGGAAACAATATTTTATTTCAACAGAAAATGAGCGAAGCAGTAGTTCTCTCACCGTTTGGCGTGTACAAATAAATACATATGTAGAGATGAAACATTTGAGCAACGCAACAATTGAGAATTTGGGGGTATGTACTCAGGGGGGTTTGTGAACGTAATGCGTCCTACAGATGGCAATTTCGATAGTTGCACAGATTTTCGAATTTACAAAAAAATTTTTCTATTAATTATAAACAAATAGCGTAATATTTGTTAACAAAGATAGGCCTATGCACTGCGGCTGATCAATATGAATCGATTCATATAACTTTTATATGATTTTACGTATGCTAAGTATGCGAAACAGCCTGTAAATTGATTGTATGGAAATTTTGTTAGCGTATTAATATATAGATAGTGGGTAATATACTGCCTATGCAATATTTCGACCTAAATCGAAAACGTTTTTGGGTCGTTTTTTTCGTTTAATATACAACGTGAAATTTTCCGATTGAATCAAGTTGCATTTAATAATAATAAACTAAGTTGAAATAAAAGATAATATAATAAAACAAAATAAGAAATATCAAAATAAATTAGCATAAAAGACAATATACAAATTTTAATGTAATATCTTTGTAGCAAATTTAATATAGAACGTGACAAAAGATAATATAATAAAATAAAATAAGAAATATCAAAATAAATTAGCATAAAAGGCAATATACAAATTTTAATGTAATATCTTTTTAGCAAATTTATTTATTTTTTGTTCACTATAAGACGTGCTATATCTAAAATGAGCATAAAATCTGGAAATGCAAAAAACATTTGGGTCAAATTTGCAATTAATTGTTATAAATAAATAAATTTAGTGAGTTTGAACAAAAGTTGACTCATTATTTCTGATTTCATTTTTTTTAAAGCACCTAAAATGAAAAACAAAGAATCTTTTAAATAAAGACCTATGCTTTTACGTGTAAATAAAATTTGTCCAAAAAAATAGGCCGGTTAAGTTATTACTTCTCTTTAAAGATTTTTTGTGCGCTAACAATTATTTTAGAACAATTTTTTAAAGATTTTTAGAAAATTACCAATATAGGTAATTGGAAACAATATTTTATTTCAACAGAAAATGAGCGAAGCAGTAGTTCTCTCACCGTTTGGCGTGTACAAATATATACATACGTAGAGATGAAAAATTTGAACAACGGAACAATTGAGAATTTGGAGCTATGTACTCAGGGGGGGGGGGGGGGGGGGGGGTTTGTGAACATAATGCGTCCTACAGATGGCAATTTCGATAGTTGCACAGATTTTCGAATTTACAAACAACTTTTTCTATTAATTATAAACAAATAGAGTAATATTTGTTAACAAAAATAGGCCTATGCAATGCGGCTGATCAATACGAATCGATTCATATAACTTTTATGTGATTCTACGTATGCTAAGTATGCGAAACAGCCTGTCAATTGATGGTATGGAAATTTCGTTAGCGTATTAATATATAGATATTTGAAATATAAACATTTAAATATGGAAAAAATTTTGAATGTACATTAAAAATAATAATTTTAAATATACGGCCACCGCACGCATATTATCACGCATATATTACTATATTCTTTCTTTTTCGATCATTAATATGGAACTTGAATTTTTTATTTAAAATGGCATCATTGCTTCGTAATAAATACAATCGGAAAAATATTTTTTCAAATTTATACATTAAAAAAAAAAACCTGAAATGCAAATTATACATCAATCTTATATGTATAATATCAAAAATTTATCAAATCTTTTTGCCTAAATTTTGCAATAATCATTAAACCTAATCAATTTTTAAAAAAAATTCTCAATGATTTTAAATATCAACATAGACGGGTTACAGTCAATCAGAGTAATGTTGAAAATTTATTTTTATCGGTGAAAACTTACTTTTTCTCTTATTCCAATTATTTCTTCGGAAATTAAACATCTTAGATGTCACAAATATTTACTTCTCTCAGCGAATACAGTGCTTTATATATATTTTCCAAATCAATTTTGAAAACCATTCGACGAATACAGTGCTCTAGATATATTTTCCAAATCCCTTTCTAAAACGACAATACAGTATTTTTTTAAATATTTCAAAATTTTTGCTCAAATGAAAGGAGCTATAATTCCATTTATTCAATGAATACAGTGCCATCCAAATATTTCAAAAATTCCTTCGAAGTATCACACGAATACATCGTCTTTCAAATATTTCAACATCCTTTTACGGTTCTTTTCAAACTATGCATCAAATACAGTGTCTTTCAAATACTCCAACAGTTTATTTGAATTATTAAACGAATACAGTGCGGCTTAAATATTTCAACATTCACTTGCATTTACAATTCCTTCAAACTAAAACACGAATACAGTGCCTTTCGAATATGTGGACATTCTTACCACTTACCAATTAACTCATCGATTTTGAATATTTCGAATCTTCTCTGATTTACAAAAAAAAATTTTTAATTGTATACTAAAATTACCGAGTGAATGAATAGTTTAAACCTAATTTTTGTATAAACAGAGCCTATCAGCGTTAACCTTAAAATGTTTCGATTTTTTTTTACAAAACAACTTGTATACCTCCAAAATATTTTCAATAAATATAATAAAGTTTTCAGATGTCAGTTGTCAAATGTCAGAGCTTGATTCCTATTTCAAACACTTACATTCTAATTTGACTAAAGTTACAAAACGAGTTTTAAATAACCGATCTATTTCAGCGAAAAAGTCAATAGAATATGAAGATGCTTTAATTAAAAGCTATAACGAAATTATAAAACAAGTAAATTCATATTTTGAGAATCGAGATAAGCCTAGTTCAATAATCGAAAGTTTGTCAAAGTGCAGAGAACAACTCACTAAATGTTTTTCTAGAATTAACTGCCATATAAAAATACCCAAAGATCTTTTTGAATTAATACAAGAAAGCGAATCAAGTTCTGATTTAGACACTGAGGAAGAATTCTCTGACGCACCGACAACTTCAGCATACAAAGCTAGTATTATTAAAAAAAGTACCGTATCTTTTCTTGAGGATTTCGCTGGATTTTCCAATTCACTTCACAATAATAATTTAGATACAATTAGCGAAGAACAACCAAAAATGGCGACTCCAGAGCAAAAGAAAACTTTTATTACTATGTGTGTATCCATAATTAGAGAAAACTACAGTGGCGATCCGCTTTCACTTGAATCCTTTATAGATAAAATAGTTTTGATAGAAGATTTGATGGAAGAAAATTTGACAAATACTTTCATTTCGTTTATAAAATCCAAGCTAGAAGGGAAAGCGCGTGAGGCAATTCCAAATGAAGTAACAACAATTCAACAAATAAAAGATGCGTTAAAAGGTAGAATAAAACCTGACAACTCGAAAGTTGTTGCAGGAAAAATTGCATCTTTAAAAGTTTTTAAAAATAATCATACTGAATTCGCCAAACGTGTTGAGGAACTTTCCGATGCTTTAGAACGATCATTAGTTATAGAAGGAATGACGCAGGAAAAAGCGCACGAGATGGCAGTCGAACAAACCGTCAACGTTTGTCGGCTGAAAACTCGCTCAGACCTAGTAAAATCTATTTTAGCGTCAACTACGTTTACTGATTCTAAGGATGTAGTTGCGAAAATGATCGTAGAACAAAATAACCAAGCAAGTGAAAGGCAGGTATTAGCGCTTAGATCGCGTTATAACAGGCAAAATAGTAGTTTTCGAGGTAACTTCAGGTCAAATCTATATAATAGGAACAACTTTTCGAGGTACAACAACAATTTTAGCGGAAACAACAATAATCGTTATAGGAACAATAACAACAATAATCATGGCTCGCGAGGTAATGGTAATTATCGTAATAACAATAGTATCAGATCCGCAAACAGAAACAATAATACCAACAATAACAACAAAAATCGACGTTCAAATACAACAAATACCGCTAGTGTTCGGACTTTAAACGCGAACGGCCCTCAGGACGAACACTGGGGGACCAGAATCTGAATTAAATAACGTTTTACAAATTAAATCAATTTATTGTCTAAATCTGAACTACTCAGATTTTATCGAATTGAATTGCAATGACTCTTTTAAAACATGCACTTTCTTAGTAGATACACAGGCTGATATTTCACTTATAAAACTTTCAAGTTTAAAACAAAATACTCCCATAAATAATAACAATATCATAAATATAACGGGCGTTACGACAGATACAGTTTCAACATTGGGTACTATTAAAACAAAACTTTTTTATTCAAATTTTTCAATTCCACATACTCTAAATGTAGTAGATGACAAATTCAACATACCGTCAGATGGTATTTTAGGCAAAGACTTTTTGAAAAAATACAATTGCATAATAGACTATGCAAATGAGAGCATAACAATTGGCATTGGCAAAAATATTCATAAAATTTCAATTTTACATAATACAACCGATAATACCTTGGTAGTTCCTCCCAGATGCGAAGCTTATCGCTTATTTAAGCTGAAAAATCTAAACATCCAGTTTTTATAGACGCACAGGAAATTTGTAGTGGTGTGTTCACCGCAAAGTGTATCGTTGACACTAAAAATCAGATAATAACAGTTTTAAACGTCACTGATGAGGTACATTAGAAATTGTAACATAGTTACGGATGAAATCACCAACTATAACGTGTATAAAATTAATGATATTTCAAAAGATTTGAAAAGGTCAGAGGAATTAAAGTAAATTTTAGAAAAACAAATGCCAAATTATGTCAAGCCAAAACTTCTCGATTTATGTTTAAAATATGATGACGTGTTTGCACTAAAGACCGATCGTATGACGCTTAGCAACTTTTATGAACAGAAACTACGATTAAGAGATAAAAATCCTGTTTACATAAAAAATTACCGCTTACCATATTGTCCGAGAGAGGAAATTAATAGACAAGTTGATAATTTATTACAAAATGATCTTATAGAACACAGTTATTCCAACTATAATAGCCCATTGATACTTGTGCCAAAGAAAAATCCAAATGGACAGAAATCCTACCGCATGTGTGTCGACTTTAGAGCCGTAAACAAAAAATTGAAGGCAGACAAATTCCCACTTGCACGAATAGACGATATTCTTCATAATCTAGGCAGAGCCAAATATTTTTCTACATCAGATTTGTATTCAGGTTTTCATCAAATCCCATTAAATAAAGATTCTAGAGACATCACCTCATTCAGCACTGATCGTGGTGCTTTTCGATGGAAAGTTTTACCATTTGGTTTAAACATAGCTCCGAATTCATTCTCAAGAACGATGTCAATTGCCTTTTCAGGAATTTCTCCCAACCAAGCCTTTCTATATGTCGATGATCGTATAGTCATTGGGTGTAGCGAAGCTCACCATCTTAAAAATTTAGAACAAATCTTTCAAACATGCAAACAATTTAATTTGCGTCTAAATCCCGAAAAATGCAACTTCATGCGCTCAGAAGTCACTTTCCTAGGACACAAATGCTCATCAAAAGGTCTACTTCCAGACAATTCCAAAATAATTGCAATAAAGAAATATCCGAAACCTTGTGATAAAGATGCAGTAAGACGATTCGTGCCATTCGCCAATTAGGTTCATACCAAATTTTGCTTCAATAGCAAATAGCTTTAAATAAACTTAGCAGGAAAAGAGTAGAATTTAAATGGGATAAGTCGTGTGATACAGCATTTGAAAAACTTCGAAAATCTCTAATTTCTCCTCAAATTCTCCAATACCCAGACTTCAAAAAGTAATTTATAATTACAGTTTGTTGTGGTGCCATCTTAAGTCAAAATAAAGATGGCATTGACTTACCAATTTGTTTCGCATCCAAATCATTTAATAATTCAGAACAAAAGAAATCAATAATTGAGTTAGAGCTTTTAGCTATATTTTGTGCAATAAAACAATTCAGACCATACGTTTATGGCACACACTTTACCGTCAAATCCGATCACCGTCCATTAGTTTACTTGTTTAATATGAAAGACCCCTCTTCAAAACTTTCACGCATTAGACTTGAACTCTCAGAATACAACTTTACTATTGAATACATAAAGGGTAAAACGAGCGCAGGTGCAGATGCACTCTCTCGCATCACAATAAAAGAAATTAAAAATTCAGAAAAATCAATTTTAGCGGTACAGATCACAGGCAAAACAAGAACAACTAACGTAACAACAAATAGGCAAAGAAGAAAAAGTAAAGGAAAAGATAAAATTACAAGTTTATGACAATTTTTCAAACAAATTTTCAAAGAAAATACCCAGAGTAAAATCCCAAATAGATTATGACAAAAGTGGTAAAATTACAAATTTTGAGATAAATGCGCATTTAAAACACAAAAAAATTGAGTTAATTAAGGTTGCGTGTGCTAACAAAATAATACATTTAGATGAATTAATTTTGATGCTCCAAAAAGAAGCTAGCAAGCGCAATATTAATATAATTGAATTGCAAAAAAATTATAATCTTTTTAAATATTTTTCGATATCAGATCTGAAAACCACTGGGAATAAAATTTAAAACATTTAGAAATCATCCTAACCGAACCCGTAGAAACTGTGACAGATGAAGACAAAAAACAACAACTGATAACAATTTACCATAACGACCCAATTTTAGGAGGACATTGCGGTAGCAAAAAAGTTTATGCAAAACTCAGAACCAAATATTATTGGAAAGGTATGACGCGCGATATAGCGAAATTTGTTAAAAACTGCGAAAAATGTCTTTTGAATAAAGTTAAGCCAAAAACAAAAGAAAATTTAGTCCTAACCGAAACACCCTGTAAGCCATTCGACATTGTTGTTATTGACACTATAGGGCCTCTACCTCAATCCGATAATGGTAACAAGTTCGCTTTCACCATTATATGCGATCTCAGCAAATACTTATTAACGGTTGCAATACTTGATAAAAGTGCAAAAATGGTTGCATCAGCTATTTTTGAAAATTTCATACTAATATATGCCATTATGAAAACAATTAAAACTGATTTATGTACCGAATACAAAAATGAAATTTTTTCAGGGTTAACAAAATTATTAAAAATACAACATAAATTTTCCACAGCGTACCATCGTGAAACTCTTGGCACAGTAGAACGAAACCACAAAGTGTTCAATGAATATTTAAAATCTTTTCTAAATTCAAATTTTTCCGACTGGGATGTTTACTTGAAATATTTCACTTTTCTTCACAACACAACAACAAACACAGTATTCGATAACAAATTCTCACCATATGAATTAGTCTTTGGCAAAGCAGCTAATTTACCAAATGAACTGCAAACCGATAAAGTAGACCCGATTTACAACATAGAAAACTATTCGAAATAAGTTAAATTTCGTTTTCAAAAAACTTACGAATTAGCAAAAAAAACCGTTACAGAACACAAATTAAAAAATCAAAGTGTTTGACAAGGTATTGCTTGAAAAAGAACCCCGCGACAAGCATAGTAATATTTATATTGGTCTTTATACCGTAATAGGTATTGACGGTGTTAACGTCACATTAATTGATGACGAAACGAAAAAGAAAAAAATAGTACATAAAAATAGAATAAGAAAAATTAAGTAAATTAAATTTTGAAATTCAAAGATAATTTGGCCGTTTCTTCTTTTCCAAAGGGGGATGATGTAAGGTAAACCTTATGATAAGTATAACATCAATCATTAAATATTAACCACATCAATTTTTTTGACCACATCAACCACTCACAATGAGGGTTACCTTAGCAAACGTCACTTTGAATGACGCCAGCATTTTTGCGCGTTCAAAGTGTCCGGTCGTAATTTTTTATTGCTTCGCCGATATAAAATATATTGTGACGAAATACCTTAATAAGTGCTTCAGTATTTTAATAAAAGTGTCGAGTTTCTTTTTATTTGTTTCGGTACCCGATCATCGCTTTCTTGCCTTTCTTAGAAAGAAATAACAATAGCGTGAGTGCAGACCTGTGGGAGCAAATACCAAATTGGGACAGCATAATACTTGTGGCGAAGCTGCATGTCGGTAGCGCGTGCAATGGTAAGGATAAAAAAAGAGATGACCACGAGGGTCATCTTACACCTTATTAAACAATAAAATGCCTCAATCAACAATAAAGACAGCTTCATCAGTGCCGTTCAATGACGACCCAAGAATCTTAATAATTTTAAAGAAAATAAGTGTTCATGTACTCAATCTTCAGCTAAATAGCTACATATGTACAAAATATTTCCCTCCTGATAAGTACAGGAAAAGATACAATTCAATAGTAATATCGTGACTAATACTTCAAAGGTACATAGCAGGAAAATAAAGTGGAAGCCAATAACAATACTACCAAGAAGAATGGAGAAAATAAAGAGTCACAAGAGAACCTTATAATAGATAAAGCGCTTAATAAATAAATGTGCAATTAGACATGTCCCGCTCGTTTTCATACAACAGTATAGAAAATTAGTAGCATAATAAATAAAAACAACCAGATTGTTTAGGAAGTTATTAACTTAAGACAATATTCTTGTAAAAGAAAGACAGTTGTCCCTTAGGGGACAAATTGGTCCATAATAATGAATACTCAAGTAAGCAAGTTTAAATAATATAAAAAGGTACTCAAGTTCTCAAAGATTTAACAACCGAATTAACCCTGGAGGTTATGCATGTGACAAATATCGACAAAAATAAAGAAATTCTTCATAAATTTTATGACGATCCCATCTGGGATTGCTGGATATTGCTGGAAAATATAAAAATGGTATGACAAATTTTTTCCATCCACTGTACCCAATGGTTTAACCACTTATCACTATATAACTACTTCTTGCTCTAGCAGCAACTGAATTTACCCAATCCACTGTATATCATACACTCAGAGATCCCGTTTTTTTCTTTAAAACAATGTCAATTTTCAGCCAATGATGACTGTAACAATTATCTTATTCTATACGATTTAATTTTAATAACAATGCAAAAGCTTTGTTTAATAGAAATAGTCAAGGTAAGGAAAACTTAAATATAAGTTTGACGTGCTTCATCTAGGAAAACCTCGCCTTTTAGAGAGGTCATAAGGTAGATAGTAGACATACATATAGGGCCCTGCAGAATATAAAATACCAATAGGAAAAATAATTTTATAACCTGTAGCATAGGAAAAATAATTTTTTCTACCCTATAAGGTAGAAAAGATCGATAAAAATAATAATGTTACTATAACTCCATTTAGAGTAGTAAGGCTCGATAAAAACAATGTAGAAAATAGAAACATAGAAAATATAAATCAAAATAATAATAATAAGAAAATTGTAATACATAAAAATAGACTTAAACTCATAGAATTAGAGCACTTTTATTTTATAAACACAAAGAACATTTTTATAGTATGCAAAAGAAAAATACAATAATAAAACAAAACAAAAGTAAACTATTCTTTGGAAATCAAGCTAAATGTCATAAAATACTGACACACACAAAAAAAAAACAAGTAAGGAAGGTTAAGTTCGGGTGTAACCGCACATTACATACTCAGCTGAGAGCTTTGGAGACAAAATAAGGGAAAATCACCATTTAGCAAAATGAACCTAGGGTAACCCTGGAATGTGTTTGTATGAATTGTGTATCAAATGAAAGGTGTTAATGATTATTTAAAACGTAGTGGGCATTAGTTCTATAGGTGGATGCCTTTTCGAGGTATCGCAATAAAGATGGACCAGGGGTGACTCTAGAATGTGTTTGTACGATATGGGTATCAAATTAAAAGTATTAATGAGGGTTTTAAAAGGGAGTAGCCCTTAGCTGTATATGTGAAGGCGTTTTCGAGATATCGACCAAAATGTGGACCAGGGTGACCCAGAACATCTTCTGTCGGGTACCGCTACATTATTTATATATGTCATACCAAGAAAAGTATTCCTGCCAAGATTCGAAGGGTTTTTGATTTCGCCCTGCAGAACTTTTTCATTTTCTTCTACTTAATATGGTAGGTGTCACATCCATTTTACAAACTTGTTTCTAAGGTTATATTTTGCGTCAATAAACCAATCCAATTACCATGTTTCATCCTTTTTTTTCATATTTGGCACAGAATTATGGCATTTTTTTCATTTTTCGTAATTTTCGATATCGGAAAAGTGGGCGTGGTCATAGTCGGATTTCGGCCATATTTTATACCAAGATAAAGTGACTTCAGATAAGTACGTGAACTAAGTTTAGTTACGATATAACGTTTTTTGCGCAAATTATTGCGTTAGCGGCCGAACGGAAGGACAGACGGTCGACTGTGTATAAAAACTAATTTATAAAAACCGATTTCGCCCATTTTCACAGAAAACAGTTATCGTCACAGAATCAATGTCCCTACCAAATTTCACAAGGATTGGTAAATTTTTGTTCGACTTATGGCATTAAAAGTATTATAGACGAATTAAATGAAAAATGGCGGAGTTACGCCCATTTTGAAATTTTCTTTTATCTTTGTATTTTGTTGCACCATATCATTACTGGAGTCGAATGTTGACATAATTTACTTATATACTGTAAAGATATTAATTTTTTTTGTTAAAATTTGACTTAAAAAAAAATTCTTTTTAAAAGTGGGTGTGTTCGTCATCCGATTTCGCTAATTTTCATTTAGCACACATATAGTAATAGGAGTAACGTGCCTACCAAATTTCCTCATGATATCTTCAACGACTGCCAAATTACAGCTTGCAAAACTTTTAAATCACCTTCTTTTAAAAGTGGGCGGTGCCACGTCCATTGCAACCTACCAGGATTCATCGCTTTATCCGTCTTTGGTAATGAATTATCGCACTTTTTCGGTTTTTCGAAATTTTCGATATCGAAAAAGTGGGCGTGGTTGTAGTCCGATTTCGTTAATTTTAAACAGCGATCTGAGATGAGCGCCCAGGAACCAACACACTAAATTTCATCAAGATACCTCAAAATTTACTCAAGTTATCGTGTTTACAGACGGACGAACAGACGGACATGGCTAAATGAATTTCTTTTTTCACCCAGATCATTTTGATATATCTATCTCGATTAGTTTATGCCGTTACGGATTACCGTTATGCGAACAAAGTTAATATACTCTGTGAGCTCTGCTCAGCTGAGCACCGTGCACCGTGGTAACCTGAACCATGGTATGCTACTATTTGGAGCTTGTTCGCGACAAGCCTTTACCTGTAGACAAATTGTTAACATGATTCATTTGTGCTTACGTTGCAGATTCCACAGCTAATTTTATTTGTGTTTATAGGTATTAGTGTAAGTAAGTATTTTAGCTCATAGAAATTTTGTATAAAAGAAAACAACTTTTGGATAAGAATTTAATTCAATCTGCTGCCGCTTCAATGGCAGTTAATTCTATCTGGTGCTGCTAAATGGGCACTGCAACCTAAATTACGTTATTCTCATTATCTCAAATCTTACAGTATCACAAGGTGCTAAGTGCAAGTTGCGTGGTGTGAAGGCAGCATCATTTTCCTTCTCTGCCTTCTCAAAATTTTCCGCCAGGTCAATAATTTTTGTCATGCACCGCATAAAAACGGTATAGCATTGATTTGTTTTTCTTTCTTATTGCAGTAACGTCTTTAGCGGTAATGTCGTCCGTCACTAGCAGATCATCGAAAGCAGCTTTGGCTTTATCCCACATGGACTCCAACCCCTGCTGCTGAATTTTCAGCGAATTTTTGGAGTGAATTCAATTACGGTGTCTGCCGGGCGGTTATATGCTTCCATATTGAAAATTTTTTAAAAATTAGAAACAATGAGTATTTCCAAAAATATTAAATACACAGAGTCAGTGTCTGTGGAATACCCCAAAAATATAAATTATTTAACGCTTTCCACCAACAAAATCAACCCAACAAAATAAATGAAATTCTAATGAATTTTGTATAAAATCGCAAATGTGAAAATTTATTTTAAAGAAAATAAAATCAAAATTTAATACTTTATTGTGAAAAAACAGTGGACTGTATGTAAAATATACGTACGTGTAAATATACGTGTCAAAAAATTATTGCTTGCCAACAACTATATTTATGTACATGTGCGTGTATATATGTATATAGCACAGTATTAATTTAAAGAAAACGCAAGTGAAAAACTGAGCAAGAGTTGGAAGAAAAATGTTCCGTCCACTAAAATGATGCTCAAATAAATTGTTTTTTTTTTAAAGTGAATTTAAAAGTTAAGGCCAAGTGATTTTTGTGAAACTAATTTTACTTTAATTAAACTGTTATGAACCAAAACTCAAAGTGAGATTAATTACACAGTGCAGTGTTGTTGTTGTGGGCTGTTAATAACAGAGAAGTGCAAGTCATACAAATGTTAATCGAATTAATCTATTTCTGAAAAATTACTTGCACTTTTCTATTAAATTATGCCCAAACACTGTTTGTACAAATAATTGTGTGCAATAATGCAGCGAAGACCCTTAAGCCGTGTCAAGTATTATTTACCGTCGGCGGCAAGCTATACTTGATGGACAATTGTAGATGTGTTCTTGATGCAGTGGATTAAATAATATATAAACAAATGGCTTTTATAAATTGTTGTGTAATTTGTTGGATGAAAGTTGATGTTGCTGCTGCTGATGTTGCCGCAAATAACTCCTCACGAATAACTCCTCGAAAAATATCAAGTATATTGAATTTCCGCTGCTATTGACACGCAATTAAATATTTAAAACACTGTGTTGTTGTTGGTACGCAAAATGGTCGCTTATGATGGTCGCTGGATATAAAAAGATGGATTGAAAGGACCAATGTCTTGGCCGGGCCACAGCTCAAGGATGGTGCCGGTCAAGATATAGTGTAGAAAAGAACAAGAAAAGTTGGTATTAGAATTTCTAATTTAAATATATTTTCCCAGGTCCCTTATAAACAAACTGATTCATAAACATCACACAGCGAACGCCAATAATAATACAACCGAGAAAGGTGATAAAATTTATAAATCAATGACATATATCCCAGGAGTGTCTGAAAGAATCAAGGGTTCAAATTTATATGACAAAGAGAAATATGAAATCGCGTTTACTTACAACAACACTCTACGACTAATTTATAGTAATTTAAGGGACAAAATACCAAATCATGATAAATCCAACGTGGTGTACAAAATTCGATGCACGGCGACGGGCCCCACGTATGCGAACAAGTATATGTAGGGACAACTAAACTTAAACTAAAGACGAGGCTTTCCGCCCACAAATCGAATAATAAATTGAGAAATAATAATCCAGAAAACAAGACAGCATTGGCTGCGCATTGCAAAGACACGGGACACTATCCAGATTTTGAAAACGTAACCATTCTGGAACATGAAAAACATTATAATAAGCGCTTCATTTTAGAAACCTTACACATTTTGAACACCCCTAATGGCCCTGGCGGCCACCGCGGTGTGATGGTAGCGTGCTCCGCCTACCACACCGTATGCCCTGGGTTCGCACCCCGGGCAAAGCAACATCAAAATTTTAGAAATAAGGTTTTTAAATTAGAAGAAAATTTTTCTAAGCGGGTCGCCCCTCGGCAGCGTTTGGCAAGCGCTCCGGGTGTATTTCTGCCATGAAAAGCTCTCAGTGAAAACTCATCTGCCTTGCAGATGCCGTTCGGAGTCGACATAAAACATTTAGGGGTCCGGCCAATTTGTAGGGAAAATCAAGAGGAGCACGACGCAAATTGGAAGAGAAGCTCGGCCTTAGATCTCTTCGGAGGTTATCGCGCCTTAAATTTATTTTATTTTAATGATATAAAAATGAATTTTTAATCAGATATAGACCACTGTGCACAAACCTACAGAAATTTGGTCTTAAAACAACAACATCACGCTGCTGTCAGTTAAGCACACTCACTTAAGCTGGAACAATAACTCTAGCAATGCTGAGAGCATAACATACATTAAATACGTACATACATACATATATATATGGGGTATTCCATCCCATTTCGACCAATTTTGAACCTGACCCCTTTAGAATTGGCTGAAAGTTTTTCTTATTTTTCTAGCTTACGAAAGACGTTTTTCAGAATTTTTTCAAATTTTTTCATCCAACTCAAAAAAAGTTATGAATTTAAAAAAACACCGTTTTTGTTTTCAAAATGCTATAACTTTTTCAAAAATTGACCGTTTGGGATCTTTTTTTTTTTTTTTAATTTGTTTTTAAATGTACTTTTCCGAAAAAATACAAAAAAATTTTTTAAGGTTTTTTTTTGTAATTTTTCAGTTTTTCGAGATTTTTCGAACTTCGCCCGGAGTGGGCCGATTATTTTTCTTTTTATTTAATTGAAAAAAAAACTTTAAAATTTTTTTTTGTATGTTTTCCGAAAAGTACATTTAAAAACAAATTTAAAAAAAAAGATCCCAAACGGTCAATTTTTGAAAAAGTTATAGCATTTTGAAAAAAACACCGTTTTTTTTTTAAATTCATAACTTATTTTGAGTTGGACACCGTTTTTGTTTTCAAAATGCTATAACTTTTTCAAAAATTTACCGCTTGGTATCTTTTCTTTTTTAAAAATGTTGTTTTTAAATGTACTTTTCGGAAAAAATACAAAAAAATGTTTAAAGTTTTTTTTTCAATTAAATAAAAAAAAAATTATAATCGGCCACCTCCGGGATTAGTGGGGATGATTGCAGAATTGATTGAAGTTTTACAAAAAAAAAAAGATCCCAAAGGGTCAATTTTTGACAAAGTTATAGCATTTTCAAAAAAACACCTTTTTTTTAAATTCATAACTTTTTTTGAGTTGGCTGAAAAAATTTGAAAAAATTCTGAAAAAGTCTTTCGTAAGCTAGAAAAAGAAGAAAAACTTTCAGCCAATTCTAAAGGGGTCGGGTTCAAAATTGGTCGAAATGGGATGCAATACCCCATATATATTTTTAAATTTTGTTGAGACATTTTTTGTTGTATATATATGATTTTTGTTTACACTTGTCGTACATGAAATTGTTTATATTCGCGGGAGTTTTTGATTTATCTTTATTTATATTTTTCGCTCTTTTGTTTCTACTAAAATTATGTTGTCATAATTTCTGTTTAGTCGATCATACATATCCATATGTGTAAGTCGTATTTTTGCTACGGAAATGTATGTTTAAAAATGTTAATTGTTTTCTTTTCGTAGATTCTTGATGATGACTTCAGGTTGAAGTCGAAATAGCGAACAAATAAATACATTTTGAATACTACAAAAAAAAGAAGTTTTATTCAATAATCTGGCCTAAAGCTCATTCAAAATTATCAAATTAATTTAAATATAAATATCTTTATTTGCAATAATGATTGTGCACAAAAATTAATATATATATAAATTTCAGGTTACCTTTTGGTTGAAGCTGGAAACTGCGGCGGGATACGTCCTTTCTACTTGGTGTGTGAAAACAAGTGAAGTAAAAACAAGTAAGGAAGGTTAAGTTCGGGTGAAACCGAACATTACATACTCAGTTGAGAGCTATGGAGACAAAATAAGGAAAATCACCATGTAGGAAAATGAACCTAGGGTAACCCTGGAATGTGGTTGTATGACATGTGTATCAAATGGAAGGTATTAAAGAGTATTTTAAGAGAGAGTAGGCCATAGTTCTATGGATGGACGCCATGTAGGGATATCGCCATAAAGGTGGACCAGGGCTGACTCTAGAATTTGTTTGTACGATATGGGTATCAAATGAAAGTTGTTACTGAGCATTTTAAGAGGGAGCGGGCCTGAGGTCTATCGGTGGACGCCTTTTCGAGATATCGCCATTAAGGTGGGCCAGGGGTGACTCTAGAATGTGTTTGTACGATATGGGTATCAAATGAAAGGTGGTAATGAGTATTTTAAAAGGGAATGGGCTTTTGTTCTATAGGTGAACGCCTTTTCGAGAAATCGCCATAAAGGTGGACCAGGGGTGACTCTAGAATGTGTTTGTACGATATGGGAATCAAATGAAAGGTGTTACTGAGCATTTTAAGAGGGAGTGGGCATTAGGTCTATAGGTGGACGCCTTTTCGAGATGTCGCCATTAGGGTGGGCCAGGGGTGACTCTAGAATGTTTGTACGATATGGGTATCAAACAAAAGGTGTTACTGAGCATTTTAAAAGGGAGTGGGCATTAGGTCTATAGGTGGACGCCTTTTCGAAATATCGCCATTAGGGTGGGCCAGGGGTGACTCTATAATGTGTTTGTACGATATGGGTATCAAATGAAAGGTGGTAATGAGTATTTTAAAAGGGAATAATCCTTAGTTCTATAGCTGGAAGCCTTTTCGAGATATCGCCATAAAGGTGGACCAAGGGTGACTCTAGAATGTTTGTACGATATGGGTATCAAACGAAAGGTGTTACTGAGAATTTTAAGAGGGAGTGGGTATTAGGTCTATAGGTGGACGCCTTTTCGAGATATCGCCATTAGGGTGGGCCAGGGGTGACTCTAGAATGTGTTTGTACGGTATGGGTATCAAACGAAAGGTGTTACTGAGCGTTTTAAGAGGGAGTGGGCATTAGGTCTATAGGTGGACGCCTTTTCGAGATATCGCCATTAGGGTGGGCCAGGGGTGACTCTAGAATGTTTGTACGATATGGGTATCAAACGAAAGGTGTTACTGAGCATTTTAAGAGGGAGTGGGCATTAGGTCTATGGGTGGACGCCTTTTCGAGATATCGCCATTAGGGTGGGCCAGGGGTGACTCTAGAATGTGTTTGTACGATATGGGTATCAAACGAAAGGTGTTACTGAGCGTTTTAAGAGGGAGTGGGCATTAGGTCTATAGGTGGACGCCTTTTCGAGATATCGCCATTAGGGTGGGCAGGGGTGACTCTAGAATGTGTTTGTACGATATGGGTATCAGATGAAAGGTGGTAATGAGTATTTTAAGGGAGTAATCCTTAGTTCTATAGGTGGACGCCTTTTCGAGATATCGCCATTAGGGTGGGCCAGGGGTGACTCTAGAATGTGTTTGTACGATATAGGTATCAAACGAAAGGTGTTACTGAGGGTTTTAAGAGGGAGTGGGCATTAGGTCTATAGGTGGACGCCTTTTCGAGATATCGCCATTAGGGTGGGCAGGGGTGACTCTAGAATGTGTTTGTACGATATGGGTATCAAACGAAAGGTGTTACTGAGCGTTTTAAGAGGGAGTGGGCATTAGGTCTATAGGTGGACGCCTTTTCGAGATATCGCCATTAGGGTAGGCCAGGGGTGACTCTAGAATGTTTGTACGATATGGGTATCAAACGAAAGGTGTTACTGAACATTTTAAGAGGGAGTGGGCATTAGGTCTATAGGTGGACACCTTTTCGAGATATCGCCATTAGGGTGGGCCAGGGGTGACTCTAGAATGTTTGTACGATATGGGTATCAAACGAAAGGTGTTACTGAGCGTTTTAAGAGGGAGTGGGCATTAGGTCTATAGGTGGGCGGCTTTTCGAGATATCGCCATAAGGGTGGGCCAGGGGTGACTCTAGAATGTGTTTGTACGATATGGGTATCAAACGAAAGGTGTTACTGAGCGTTTTAAGAGGGAGTGGGCATTAGGTCTATAGGTGGACGCCTTTTCGAGATAACGCCATTAGGGTGGGCCAGGGGTGACTCTAGAATGTTTGTACGATATGGGTATCAAACGAAAGGTGTTACTGTGCGTTTTAAGAAGGAGTAGGCATTAGGTCTATAGGTGGACGCCTTTTCGAGATATCGCCATTAGGGTGGGCCAGGGGTGACTCTAGAATGTGTTTGTACGATATGGATATCAAATTAAAGGTATTAATGAGGGTTTTAAAAGCGAGTGGCCCTTAGATGTATATGTGAAGGCGTTTTCGCGATATCGACCAAAATGTGGACCAGGTGATTCAGAAAATCATCTGTCGGGTACTGCTAATTTATTTATATATGCAATACCGCTAACAGTATTCCTGCCAAGATTCCATACGCTGTTGATTTCTCCTTGTAGAACTTTTTCATTTTCTTCTACTTAATATGGTAGGTGTCACACCCATTTTACAAAGGCTAAGTTCGGGTGTAACCGAACATTACATACTCAGCTGAGAGCTTTGGAGACAAAATAAGGGAAAATCACCATTTATCAAAATGAACCTAGGGTAACCCTGGAATGTGCTTGTATGACATGTGTATCAAATGAAAGGTGTTAATGATTATTTAAAACGTAGTGGGTCTTAGTTCTATAGGTGGACGCCTTTTCGAGATATCGCAATAAGGGTGACCAGGGGTGTCTCTAGAATGTGTTTGTACGATATGGGTATCAAATTAAAAGTATTAATGAGGGTTTTAAAAAGGAGTAGCCCTTAGTTGTATATGTGAAGGCGTTTTCGAGATATCGACCAAAATGTGGACCAGGGTGACCCAGAACATTTTCTTTCGGTACCGGTAATTTATTTATATATGTCACACCACGAACATTATTCCTGCCAAGATTTCAAGGACTTTTGATTTCGCCCTGCACAACTTTTTCATTTTATTCTACTTAATATGGTAGGTGTCACACCCATTCTACAAAGTTTTTTCTAAAGTTATATTTTGCGTCAATAAACCAATCCAATTACCATGTTTCATCTCTTTTTTCAGGTTTGGTACAGAATTATGGCATTTTTTTCATTTTTCGATATCGGAAAAGTGGGCGTGCTCATAGTCGGATTTCGGCCATATTTTATACCAAGTTATCGTGTTAACTGCCAAGCGGAAGTTAGTATTTGAGGAAATGTGCGAGTGCCTTCTGTAGACAGTTTGCAATGCATACTTCAGTCGACAATGCTGGATATCGTCCAAATCAACGAAAAGGCCAAGCCTTCCATATCAATAGTCTCAGACGGAAATCCTATGCCAATGCCAAAACCCCTTGGCCATGAGGGCATCAGCAGCCTAGCATATTTTTTCTACTTGTCGTCAAAAACCTTTGCAATTCCAGAATAACGGATAATGGTAAGGATAGGAAGACACAAGACCGGAAACCCAGCCAGTGCCTACCTTTGGTCAGTAACGAAAACGTTTAAAGCCGTTATTGTTCCCCCAATTAAATGAAATTCTTCGGTAATCCAGCCATCATTATGACTTTCGTAAAGTGCATATCACTACCACCGTTCTAAACTCCATTAACACTCATCATGAGATGGTGTTAGTGCAGCTTGGCCTGTTTTGACATAGTCAACCACGATTGGTTCGTCCTTCTCCGTTAGATAGATAGATAATTTATTGAAGATTGCACTGCGACTATTGGTGTATTGTGCCCTCACCTCCTTCACAACACATCATCCAAGCCGACTTCCTTGATGAACCCTAGCAGTTCTCTCGGCTTGAGCGATTTAAGGCGGGAATTTTCTGGCCATGGTGAGCCCATAAACTAAGCCCTGCGTCTTGATATTGTGTCACATTCCAGGAGGATATGGTCCGCCATCTCCGCTGATCGATCACAAAATCGGCATGTGTTATTCCGTTACTTTTTAGGTTTTATATATGTTTACGTATTTTTATTAAAATGTATTCCAACGTATAATGTATTGAAGTGATAAATTTGAAATTGATATAAAAAAAAATAAAATAAATGTAAGGCGCGATAACCTCCGAAGAGATCTAAGGCCGAGCTTCTCTTCCAATTTGCGTCGTGCTCCTCTTGATTTTCCCTACAAATTGGACGGACGGGACCTACTTGTTTTACGCCGACTCCGAACGGCATCTGCAAGGCAGATGAGTTTTCACTGAGGGCTTTTCATGGCAGAAATACACCCGGAGCGCTTGCCAAACACTGCCGAGGGGCGACCCCGCTTAGAAAAATTTTCTTCTAATTGAAAAACCTTATTTCTAAAATTGTTTGATGATGCTTTGCCCGGGGTTTGAACCCAGGGCATCCGGTGTGGTAGGCGGAGCACGCTACCATCACACCATGGTGGCCGCCAAATTGATAAATTGATATATGTATATATAAATTAGGGTGGGTCGATTTTTATGGGCGAAAGTTAACCGATATCGCGCCATCGATTTTTCGATAGGATTTGGGCACAGGAAAAAAAGTTCCACTACGCATACCCGAAAATAATTTTTAATTTTTTTTCGACTTTGATTTTTAAGGCTTTTTTCATGACCTACTAAAAAATTTTCATTGTATACCCTGACCGATCCAAAAATGTCCGCTAAAAACGTTGTTGATAACAGTTTAAAAAAAAAAAATTTTTAGGGGACATTTTTGGGTCGGACAGGGTATACATGAAAATTTTACAATCAAATGAAATTTTTTTTAGTAGGTCATGAAAAAAACCTTAAAAAGCAAAGTCGAAAAAAAGTAAAAAAATAAAATTTCGTAGTCTCAATATTATTTTTTTGGGTACGCGTGGTGGAACTCCTTTCCTGAGCCCAAATCCTATCGAAAAATCGATGGCGCGATATCGGTTAATAAATCGACCCAGTCTAATATACATACTTTTTCTATATATGAAATATAATGAATAAAACAAACTTGAGCTAATTTATAAGTTTTCAAGTAATTTTTCAACCCAACTAGGACTAGTATATTAACTAGTAGGATGCTGATGCAAATATCCACTAGTATGACAACTGGTATTACAATGATGCATACACTGAGTGGTATGCCAACTGGTATGTTGACAATGAATACACTAACTAGTATGTCACAGTTGGTATGATATGACCCTGCAGTCAAAAGCCAAAGTAGTCAGCAAACATTCTAGTTCATTGACTAGAATTTTGTAGGTTTATTCATACTAGTCAGCTTTTGAATATTTCATTGACTATAATTTTGTGGTGTTATTCATACTAGTTAGTGTATGAGTAGTTAATTGACTAGAATTTTGTGGCGTTCATCATACTGGTCAGTTTTAGAACGGTTCATTGACTTTGTGGTGTTATTAATACTATTTAGTATTTAAATAATTCATTTCCCTTTATTCGGTAACGAAAACATTTAAAGCCGTTATGATTCCCTCAATTAAATGAAATTGTTGGGTTATCCAGCCATAAGCATGACTTCCGTAAAGTGCATATCAATACCACCATTTTGAACTCCATTAACACTCATAACAGGACGGCGGTAGTGCAGCTTGGCCTGTTTTGACACAGTCAACCACTACTGGTTCGTTCCTTCTCCGTTAGATAGATAGATAATTTATTGAGGATTGCACTGCCACCATTGGTCAGCACCTCATCCCATCCGACTTCCATGATGAACCCTAGCAGTTCTCTTGGCTTGAGGGATTTAATGTGGTAATGTTCTGGCCATGGTGAACCCATAAACTTAGCCCTGCGTCTTGAGATTGCGTCACATTCATGTGTTATTCCGTTGCTTTTTAGTTTTCATATATATGTACGTATTTTTATTAAAATTTATTCCAAAGTATAATGTATTGAAGTGATAAATTTTAAAGTTATATACATATATATATACATACCTTTTATATATATGAAATATAATGAATAACATAAATTTGAGCTAATTTATCAATTTCCAAGTAATTTTTCAACCCAACTGAGACTAGTATATTAAATAGTATGATGCTGATGCAAATATCGACTAGTATGTCAACTGTTATTACAATGATGCATAGACTGAGTAGTATTTCAACTGGTATGTTGATGTTGAATACACTGACTATTATGTCAATTGGTGTATATATTAACTAGTATGCCATCTGGTATAATGCTGGCGCAAAGGCTGACTAGTATGTTAATTGGTATGAGTCTAATGGGTATGCTGATTAGTATGTCATCTGGTATGATGTTGGTGTATATAATGACTAGTTTGTCAATTGGTATGATGCTGATGCAGAGGCTGGCAATTGATATTTCGTAGGACATCGCCGTGTTAAAAATACCAGTTGCTAATATGGAAAAAAGACAGAACTCACACTAGTTGGGATTTTTGGCAAACTAGTGTTCTTCTAGTATATAACTAGTTGGTTTGACTGCAGGGGATGTATATAATAACTAGTATGCCATTTGGTATAATGCTGGCGCAAAGGCTGACTAGTATGATAACTGGTATGACCTTGATGGGTATGCTGACTGGTATGTCATCTGGTATGATGTTGGTGTAAATAATGACTAGTTTGTCAATTGGTATGATGCTGATGCAGAGGCTGGCAATTGATATTTCGTAGGACATCGCCGTGTTAAAAATACCAGTTGCTAATATGGAAAAAAGACAGAACTCATACTAGTTAGGATTTTTGGCAAACTAGAATTCTTCTAGTATACAACTAGTTGGTTTGACGGCAGGGGAGCTCTTCAAAAGGACAGGTAGAATGCTTTCACTCCACTCTACAGGAGATAATGCGCTGTCTTCAAGTTGAAAAGTGCCACCGATCTTTTAGCGAATTGTTAGAGAAATCCGTCAAAGAATACAACTACTCTGCACACTCCACCACAGGGAAAAGACCAATCGAAACGTTCTTTGGGAGAATAATTAGCACCGATCCCAACCTCCTAGAGAAGGATAGACAGGAAATCAGGGAAAAATTGAAAAATAAACAAGAACAGGACCTTTGTTATCACAACAAAGATAGACAAGCCACAAAAACGTTTTCGGAAGGAGAAATTATATACGTGGTAAAGTATATCAACCGTTCCACTTAAAAAGCTTCATCGCTTCGATTTGAATGAAATTTGGTGAAATTGCTGTGCTATATAGTAGTGTGAATTTCACTTAAGTACGCTCCTAAATTTTGGATCGTTACGGAGATATAAGCGTCTGAATTCTCAATTTTTTTTGTGGAAGCCTTTTTCTATAAATCATAAGTCGTGTAATTGGCTTTCTAAGAAGAAATGAATAAAACGGTTTCTAAAGTATTTGGCGGCCACCGTGGTGTGATGGTAGCGTGCTCCGCCTATCACACCGTATGCCCTGGGTTCAACTCCCGGGCAAAGCAACATCAAAATTTTAGAAATAAGGTTTTTCAATTAGAAGAAAATTTTTCTAAGCGGGGTCGCCCCTCGGCAGTGACTGGTAAGCGCTCCGAGTGTATTTCTGCCATGAAAAGCTCTCAGTGAAAACTCATCTGCCTCGCAGATGTCGTTCGGAGTCGGCATAAAACATGTAGGTCCCGTCCGGCCAATTTGTAGGGAAAATCAAGAGGAGCAAGACGCAAATTGGAAAAGAAGCTCGGCCTTAGATCTCTTCGGAGGTTATCGCGCCTTACATTTATTTATTTAAAGTATTTTTTCCATTCTTTTCGAATATAAATATAAAAAAAAAATTTAGAAAAATTTTAGTAAAAATTTTATCAAATTTTTTTTTTTTTATTTTTTTCAAAGAGGGGCATTTTTCATATTTTTATTTATATTTTTATTTTTTAATAAAAGCTTGATATTTTTTCTTTAAAATGATACCTATTTTATTTTGGCACGCGAAAATTTTTTTAATACATTTTTATTTTAAAAATATAGAGTTCCAGCTAAAATTCACCCATAAATTTTTTAATTTTTATTTTTTTTCAAGTGTGAACATTTTATGTATTTTTATTTCTATTTTTAAATAAAAATGATACCTATCTTTTTATGCTGCCCGAAAATTTCTTTGATAAATTTTTTTTTAACCCACATAATGCCATTATATTAAATTTATAATCACTTGAACACCTATATATTATTCTGTGTATAAAACCATTTTATTTATTTCATTCTACAGGTTGTACTTACAGACTATTGCTAGTTTAGTGAATAAATTTTATCTAAAATTATACATACTGGCATTAAAATATATTCAGTTCAAAGTCAATATAGTAGAGTTGTACATACTAATGTTTTTTTTTTTTTTTTGTTTTCTGGAAATTCTTGGCTGCTAGTATGAAGGGAAAATCTCTTTACTTCAAGCTGTGTTGTAGAAGCAGGAATAATTGAATGAAATTTCTATCTTTCTATCTGAACGATCGGTTGTATGGGATAGGTATATACTATATACATATATATTGTAAATTAAGGGAGAAATGGCTAAAAATCTTTCTATCCGAACGATCGGTTGTATGGGATATATATTATATATAGCTCCGATCGAAATGATTTTTTCATGAAATCTTCTATGATATATTAGAGTAAATATCACCAAGTTTAACGCTTTTATATTGGAAATTAAGGGAGAAATAGCCATATACCTTTCTATCCGAACGATCGGTTGTATGGGATATATATTATATATAGCTCCGATCGAAATGATTTTTACAGGAAATCTATGATATATTAGAATATATATAACCAAGTTTCACGTTTTTATATTGGAAACTAAGGGAGAAATGGACAAAAATCTTTCTATATGAACAATCGGTTGTATGGGATAGGTATATACTATACACATATAGCTCTGATCAAAGTGATTTTTTCGGGAAATCTTCTATGATATTTAGAATATATATCCCCAAATTTCGCGTTTTTTATTGGAAACTAAGGGAAAAATGGCCAAAAATTTTTCTATCTGAACGATCGGTTGTATGGGATATATACTATATATTGGATATCTTCTATAATATATTACAATATATATCACCGAGTTTCACGTTGATACTTTTTAAATTGCGGCAGGAATGACCAAAACCGTCTTATCTGAACGATATGTATATGTTATAGTGGTCCGATCTTACCGGATCCGACAAATGTCTAATATAATACAAAATACATCCTTGTGCCAAATTTCATCGAGATATCTCAAAATTTGAGGGACTAGTTTGGGTTCAAACAGACAGACGGACGGACGGACGGACATGGCTATATCAACTCAGTTCGTCGCCCTGATCAATTCGGTATACTTAATGGTGAGTCTATCTTCTATATTTCTCAACATTACAAACATCGGACCAAAGTTAATATACCATTTCAAGTTCATGAAACGTATAAATATAGGTAGGTACTTTGTGTGAGGATGCAAAGCTTCACGTTTTTTGTGGTCTGCATGTAAAAGCTATGACTACGAATCATGTATTTCAAAAATATATGACGAAAACGTAACTATTTGATGAAATTTGATGAACACAAAATAAATAAGACGATACATATTACAAAAATGTTTATTGCGAAAAGTTACATGAACTAACATCTAATTTAATTTTGCCATTATTTCAAAAAAATTTACAAAAACTACAAAAAAAAAATACAAAAATATATAAAATTCCAAAAAAAAAGGTACATTAAATCTCAAAAACACAAAAAAAAAGTTATAAAATTACAAAATTTCAAAAAATACAAAAAAAATTATAAAATTATAAAAAGCCTAAAAAAAAATTTACAAAATTACAAAAAGACTAAAAAAAAAATTTAAAAATTTCAAAAAGACTACAAACAATTTTTAATAAAATTTCAAAAACTACAAAAAAATATAAAATTTCAAAAACTACAAATAAAGTATAAAATTTCAAAATCTACAAAAAAAAATCATTAAATTTCAAAACCTACAAAAAAAAGTATAAACTACAAAAATTAATAAAATAAAAAAAAAAAAAAAAAAACTTTTAAATGGTAAATAAAAACCAAAATTACATATAAAAGGGGACTTTTACAAAAGAAACCTATAAACAAAAGTTGCGGTGGTACATGCATAAATACATATATATGAACAGAAATTTTGAACTTTTGAAAATTCTGTACCACGCCATAAATCATAAATAACCACCCGCTACGTCTTTAAAACGCACTATCGTTAATAGCGGTAAAATCACGCCATTTACTCAACGCCATCAACACAAACAGAAAACCCTACATAGCGAAAGTAAGAGAGGAAGAAAAACCAGTTGGCACCAGCATCAACTTGGACGGCAACAGCTACATCAGCAAGAAGCGAAAAAAATACCAACAACAACTTACACCAGCAAGCGGAGAATACAAAGAGCGGTACAGTAGAGTAGATTAGTATATACGTATATATCTAATATTTGATTTCTGTGTATAAGTAGACACTTTCCTTCTGTTTGTAATCTTCTTCAATATTTGAATACTATGCATGTAGCAAATCAATTTGACACTTTTGCCTTTTCTATAAACATTTGCATACTATGCATATAGCAACAAAAATTGACACTTTGTTTCTAAACATATCTTTCCTATAAACAATTTTATACTGCGCATGTAACAACACATTTTTTTCTCACACTTTAATACAAACTAGTATCGCCTGTGGTCGAAATTCGACCAACTCTTATTTTTTTCAACTCAGTCTTGCATCCAGTGTTGGGGGTAGTGAAATAATGCGTTAATAGTTAAGCAGTGAGCGGAAATATAGCAAACTGGTCTGACTTACTTAAATTTTTCATTAAGACATTGTAATTTTTATTGTATTTTCCTAAATTTTCTACAAAATTTTCAAATGTAATTATAACCTTTTGGTATGGAGCTCCTTAAACAAAAATATAAAAAATATGTAAAATCAAAAGAAATTGACAAAGAATTAAGGTGAAATTACTTGACATTAAATTGAAAAATAGGTTTTTCCACACCACCCCGGAGGTCCCCGTTGGGGCGCTACCGAGGTTACTTTTGTGTGCTCGGTTCCCCAGTAGGCCTATATCTCCCATATACATATATCGCCCATTTACTTCAATAGTGTCATAATTCAAAAACACGAACTTTTAGTTAAAAACGAAGAAATGTGCTTAAGGAATTTAGCCTATTTCACGCCACCCGTTAGGTATGCAATTGGCGCTTTACCGAGTTTAATTTTGTATAAATACATATGTAGTAAGTGTGACACAAAACGAAAATTTCGAATAGAATAGAGGATACCTCCATAAAAAATAAAAATATAAAAAAATTATGTAATGAGAAAGAAGGCAGAGTTTACTAAAAAAATTTAAATGAAAGAAAAAAAATAAAGTACTTAAAGTGCGAAAAAATTAAGTGATGTGAATAAACAGTTCCATATAAAAATGCAATAAGTGCACTTGGACCTTTTTCCGGGTTTTAATCTTATCATTGTGGAAATATGAAGATTCTAATATTCGGATATTTAATGTTGGGATTCCCATTGAGATCTATGTACGTAATTAATTTGTATTGAATTTGTAAACATTCATATTCATGAAATGGAGATGAATATATATGACCATATCTACCATAAAATAACGACTGTGAACGATATAATACTAAGATATAGCAAAGCAGAAAAAATTAGAACAAAAAAAGAAAAAGAAAAACATTGAAATTATTGACGCAAACATATTTACTAAAATAAAATTGATTTCATAATTTTAAGCGACATAAACAAATTAGGATTATGGGATCTAAGCCTCCGATTAATGGGCATATAATCAAACAAAGTTAGCCTAATAATAAATATAGTGGGTTATATACTGCCTATGCAATATTTCGACCTAAAATCGAAAACGTTTTTGGGTCGTTTTTTTTCGTTTAATATACAACGTGAAATTTTCCGATTCAATCAAGTTGCATTTAAATAATAATAAACTAAGTTGAAATAAAAGATAATATAATAAAATAAAATAAGAAATATCAAAATAAATTAGCATAAAAGACAATATACAAATTTTAATGTAATATCTTTGTAGCAAATTTATTTATTTTTTTGTTCACTATAAGACGTGCTATATATAAAATGAGCATAAAATCTGGAAATGCAAAAAATATTTGGGTCAAATTTGCAATTAATTGTTATAAATAAATAAATTTAGTGAGTTTGAACAAAAGTTGACTCATTATTTCTGATTTCATTTTTTTTAAAGCACCTAAAATGAAAAACAAATAATCTGTTAAATAAAGTCCTATGCTTTTACGTGTAAGTAAAATTTGTCCAAAAAAATAGGCCGGTTAAGTTATTACTTCTCTTTAAATTTTTTTTGTGCGCTAACAATTATTTTAGAACATTTTTTTAAGTATTTTGGTACAAACCAATATTGGTAATTGGAAACAATGGGAAACAATATTTTATTTCAACAGAAAATGAGCGAAGCAGTAGTTCTCTCACCGTTTGGCGTGTACAAATATATAAATATGTATGGATGAAACATTTGAGCAACGCAACAATTGAGAATTTGGAGCTATATACTCAGGGGGGTTTGTGAACATAATGCGTCCTACAGATGGCAATTTCGATAGTTGCACAGATTTTCGAATTTACAAAAAAATTTTTCTATTAATTATAAACAAATAGAGTAATATTTGTTAACAAAAATAGGCCTATGCACTGCGACTGATCAATACGAATCGATTCGTATAACTTTTATATGATTTTACGTATGCTAAGTATACGAAACAGCCTGTCAATTGATTGTATGGAAATTTTGTTAGCGTATTAATTTATAGATAGTGGGTAATATACTGCCTATGCAATATTTCGACCTAAAATCGAAAACGTTTTTGGGTCGTTTTTTTTCGTTTAATATACAACGCTAAATTTTCCGATTCAATCAAGTTGCATTTAAATAATAATAAACTAAGTTGAAATAAAAGATAATATAATAAAATAAAATATGAAATATCAAAATAAATAAGCATAAAAGACAATATACAAATTTTAATGTAATATCTCTCTAGCAAATTTAATATACAACGTGATAAAAGATAATATAATAAAATAAAATAAGAAATATCAAAATAAATTAGCATAAAAGACAATATACAAATTTTAATGTAATATCTTTTTAGCAAATTCATTTATTTTTTGTTAACTATAAGACGTGCTATATCTAAAATGAGCATAAAATCTGGAAATGCAAAAAACATTTGGGTCAAATTTGCAATTAATTGTTATAAATAAATAAATTTAGTGAGTTTGAACAAAAGTTGACTCATTATTTTTGATTTCATTTTTTTTTTAAAGCACCTAAAATGAAAAACAAATAATCTGTTAAATAAAGTCCTATGCTTTTACGTGTAAGTAAAATTTGTCCAAAAAAATAGGCCGGTTAAGTTATTACTTCTCTTTAAAGTTTTTTTGTGCGCTAACAATTATTTTAGAACAATTTTTTAAGTATTTTGGTACAAGCCAATATTGGTAATTGGAAACAATGGGAAACAATATTTTATTTCAACAGAAAATGAGCGAAGCAGTAGTTCTCTCACCGTTTGGCGTGTACAAATATATAAATATGTATGGATGAAACATTTGAGCAACGCAACAATTGAGAATTTGGAGCTATATACTCAGGGGGGTTTGTGAACATAATGCGTCCTACAGATGGCAATTTCGATAGTTGCACAGATTTTCGAATTTACAAAAAAATTTTTCTATTAATTATAAACAAATAGAGTAATATTTGTTAACAAAAATAGGCCTATGCACTGCGACTGATCAATACGAATCGATTCGTATAACTTTTATATGATTTTACGTATGCTAAGTATACGAAACAGCCTGTCAATTGATTGTATGGAAATTTTGTTAGCGTATTAATTTATAGATAGTGGGTAATATACTGCCTATGCAATATTTCGACCTAAAATCGAAAACGTTTTTGGGTCGTTTTTTTTCGTTTAATATACAACGCTAAATTTTCCGATTCAATCAAGTTGCATTTAAATAATAATAAACTAAGTTGAAATAAAAGATAATATAATAAAATAAAATATGAAATATCAAAATAAATAAGCATAAAAGACAATATACAAATTTTAATGTAATATCTCTCTAGCAAATTTAATATACAACGTGATAAAAGATAATATAATAAAATAAAATAAGAAATATCAAAATAAATTAGCATAAAAGACAATATACAAATTTTAATGTAATATCTTTTTAGCAAATTCATTTATTTTTTGTTAACTATAAGACGTGCTATATCTAAAATGAGCATAAAATCTGGAAATGCAAAAAACATTTGGGTCAAATTTGCAATTAATTGTTATAAATAAATAAATTTAGTGAGTTTGAACAAAAGTTGACTCATTATTTTTGATTTCATTTTTTTTTTAAAGCACCTAAAATGAAAAACAAATAATCTGTTAAATAAAGTCCTATGCTTTTACGTGTAAGTAAAATTTGTCCAAAAAAATAGGCCGGTTAAGTTATTACTTCTCTTTAAAGTTTTTTTGTGCGCTAACAATTATTTTAGAACAATTTTTTAAGTATTTTGGTACAAGCCAATATTGGTAATTGGAAACAATGGGAAACAATATTTTATTTCAACAGAAAATGAGCGAAGCAGTAGTTCTCTCACCGTTTGGCGTGTACAAATATATAAATATGTATGGATGAAACATTTGAGTAACGCAACAATTGAGAATTTGGAGCTATGTACTCAGGGGGGTTTGTGAACATAATGCGTCCTACAGATGGCAATTTCGATAGTTGCACAGATTTTCGAATTTACAAAAAACCTTTTCTATTAATTATAAACAAATATTGGAAATTTTTTTTAACAAAAATAGGCCTATGCACTGCGGCTGATCAATAAGAATCGATTCATATAACTTTTATATGATTTTACGTATGCTAAGTATGCGAAACAGCCTGTCAATTGATGGTATGGAAATTTTGTTAGCGTATTAATATATAGATAGTGGGTAATATACTGCCATGTAATATTTCGACCTAAAATCGAAAAAGTTTTTGGGTCGTTTTTTTTTTCATTTACATTGCACAGATTTTCGAATTTACAAAAAACTTTTTCTATTAATTATAAACAAATAGAGTAATATTTGTTAACAAAAATAGGCCTATGCACAGCGGCTGATCAATACGAATCGGTTCATATAACTTTTATATGATTTTACGTATGCTAAGTATGCGAAACAGCCTGTCAATTGATTGTATGGAAATTTTGTTAGCGTATTAATATATAGATAGTGGGTAATACACTGCCTATGCAATATTTCGGCCTAAAATCGAAAACGTTTTTAGGTCGTTTTTTTTCGTTTGTAACTCTTACCTTTTGATTGTGCAATTAATCCATTTTGCTCTGTAATAGCCTCTTTGGCTTTTCTGGATTGTTCTTCTTCCATTATTTTTACGCGAAGAACGTCTGGCTTGGGCAGCTCATCACGCGTCTCTAGGGCACAACTTAATGTTTCGTAGGACTTTGGTCAACTATACATTAATAAGATTGTCAGCAGATCGTCACCCACAGTGACGTTTATTTCTTTGAGCTTAGCAACTGAATGGAAGAATTCGTTGAGATGCTCACGAACGTTATCCTCTTCTTTCATACGTGCAAGCGCAATACGTTTTAATAGGGTGGCTTTTCGCGCAGGCCCTTTTGATTGAAAAGTTGACTCTAGTTTCTTCCACATATCATGCGCTGTTTCACATTCAGTGACTAAACCCAATTCTGATGGAGACATAGCAAGCGTTATGTCAGCGCGAGCTTTTCGATCGAATCTCTTCCATTTTGCGGCAGCATTTGCGTCGCTTGGACATGGATTTTCACCCGATGCATAATCCCACAAATCGTACTTTATCAAGATGGCACGCATTTGTAGCTTCCAGCTATCATAATTATCCGCGTTTAGCGGATCATTCCTCACACTTGTCGTGGCTATTTTTAAAAAATCGACGTAACTATTTTCAGTTACCGATCGCTCAAATTTATACCGAATTTAACTTCTTGAATAAATTACTATTTTCCGAATTTAGGTAGGGCAGGGCCCATAACCTATTGTTTTAAACGTGTATTTTATTCGGCAATGATATAAACGGAAGTGAAGTGAGTACAAGAAGAAGTTACAATAGTGTATAAACAGGTTACAATAGTGTATGAACAAGTTACAGTACAATGAAATAATACAGGGTTGCATTAGGATTACTTCGCACTCTCCAACAAATCAAAATAATAAAAACAAGAAAATTGTAATACACAAAAATAGACTTAAACTCGTAGAATAAGAGCACTTTAATTTTGTAAACACAAAGAAAATGTTTATTGTATGCAAAAGAAAAACACAATAATAAAAAAAAAAACAAATGTAAAATATTCTTTGGAAATCAAGCTAAATGTCATAAAATACTGACACACACAAAAAAAACCCAACAAACAAAGTATGCATACATATATTTTGCCTCGCTTTGGTAGGGCCTCAGATTTAATTGACACATTCATTCATTTGTACAAACATATATTTTCCACACGCCACGGTAACTATGCTGTGCACCGTCTGGTAACTTTTTTTTTTTTTGTTTTTTTCAAAGAGGGCATTTTTCATATTTTTATTTATGTTTTTATTTTTTAATAAAAGCTTGATATTTTTTCTTTAAAATGATACCTATTTTATTTTGGCACGCGAAAATTTTTTTAATACATTTTTATTTTAAAAATATAGAGTTCCAGCTAAAACTCACCCATAAATTTTTAATTATTTTTTTCAAGTTTGAACATTTTATGTATTTTTATTTCTATTTTTAAATAAAAGCTTGATATTTTTCCTTTAAAATGATACCTATCTTGTTATGCTGCCCGAAAATTTCTTTGATACATTTTTTTTAACATAGAGGTACAGATAAATGTACCATACATAGAGGTACAGATATTTCCATATAGTGACACAAACAGAACTAGATCTAATTACGGACTATGACAGCTATAGAAATATTACGGTCGCCGTCATATATCAAGAAAATAATATTATACTCACCTTACTCATTCCACAATATTCTCCCAATATCCTATCCAAAATAAGATTTGAACCCCTTCCCAATTCCGTAAATAAATCAATGGCTTTAATTGAGTATGAAATACTAGTAGATGATAATAACCAAATTTAGAGTTTAGATGTAAAAAATTATTTAGAAAAGAATTTGATTAGGAAAATTGACAAATGCATCAGGAATATTTTAGAATTTACGGAAGCCCAATGTAAGTTAAAAGATTTAATAGAACCCTCAGTAGTAGAAATAGATCCAGGAATACTAATACTAAAGCATTTTAAGGGAAATATATCTCATGATTGTACTAAGCTAAAATGTATGCAAAAGGGAACATTTCTAATAAAATTTGAGAACTGTAAAATTTCAATAGCCAATATAACTTACAATAACCTCAATCTAAAAATTTATGATACATTTTTTCTGCCGAATCTAATAACTCATATCAAAGAAAATAACGAAACAAATTTAAATCTAAAGCTTGAATCTTTATATGTATGTTAATTAGCACATAAAAACGACATCCAATTGTTAACAAAAGAAAATAAAACAAAGCATATAGCATAAGTACTGATATAACAATTCTTTTGATTTTCATTTCTATTATTCTAATTTTATACAACAAAAATAATAAGAAACAAGTAAGGACAAGACTGTCTTCGGCTGTGCCGCAGACTTCATACCTTTCATGAATTGGGCTGAACAATAATCTTATCCCGTTCGTAATCTCCAAATAATCAGATGTATAAGATAGGAAATATATAGATGTACATACCTAAACGAGTTTTAAGATAAATATAAAATAAAAAATGGCAAAAAACCCCCTTATCTGAACGATCGGATGTATGGGATATATATTATATATACATATGTAGCTCCGATCGAAATGATTTTTACAGGAAATCTTCTATGATATATTATAATATATATCACCAAGTTTCACGTTTTTATATTGGAAACTAAGGGAGAAATGGCCAAAAATATTTCTATCTGAACGATCGGTTGTTTGGGATAGGTATATGCTATATACATATAGCTTCGTTCAAAGTGATTTTTTCAGGAAATCTTCTATGATATTTAGAATATATATTACCAAGTTTCACGTTTTTTTTATTGGAAACTAAGGGAGAAATGGCCAAAAGTCTTTCTATCTGAACGATCGGTAGTTTGGGATATATATAATATATATTGGGTATCTTCTATAATATATTAGAATATATATCACCGAGTTTCACGTTTATATTTTTTAAATTGCGGCAGGAATGGCCAAAATTGTCTTATCTGAACGATCGGTTGTATGGGAGATATATGTTATAGTGGTCCGATCCTACCGGATCCGAAAAATGTCTAATGTAATACAAAAATATATCCTTGTGCCAAATTTCATTGAGATATCTCAAAATTTGAGGGCTAGTTTGGGTTCAAACAGACAGACGGACGGACGGACGGACATGGCTATATCAACTCAGTTCGTCGCCCTGATCAATTCGGTATACTTAGTGGTGAGTCTATCTTCTATATTTCTCAACGTTACAAACATCGGACCAAAGTTAATATACCATTTCATGTTCATGAAAGGTATAAAAATAGGTAGGTACTTTGTGTGAGGATGCAAAGCTTCACGTTTTTTGTGGTCTGCATGTAAAAACTATGACTACGAATCACGTATTTCAAAAATATATGACGTAAACGTAACTATTTGATGAAATCTGATGAATTTTGAAGCTTCTAACCGTAAAAAAGGGGCAATCCTTCGATCTCTATGATTTTTTCAGACAACAATATATGCTATATACGTAAGCATTTGGTGAAATTTGAAGCTTGTAGCTGTTAAAACGGGGCAGAAATTGCGCAAAGTTTCTTATCTGAACAATCAGTTGTATGAGATATATACTATGTATACCACCGATCTCAATGATTTTTTCAGACATCAATATATGCTATACACGAAAGCATTTGGTGAAATTTGAAGCTGTTAAAATGGGGCTGAAATTGAAAAAAAAAATATATATATACTATATACACCATCATATATATATTATATATATCACCGATCTCTATGATTTTTTTACACAACAATATATACTACATACGTAAGCAATTGGTGAAATTTGAACCTTATAGCTGTTAAATGGGGTAGAAATTGCGAAAAGTTTCTTATCTGAACAATCGGTTGTATGAGATATACACTATATATACAACCGATCTCTATGATTTTTTCAGAGAACAATATATGCTATATACGTAAGCATTTGGTGAAATTTGAAGCTTCTAGCTGTTAAAACGGGGCAGAAATTGCGCAAAGTTTCTTATCTGAACAATCGGTTGTATGAGATATATACTATATATACAACCGATCTCTATGATTTTTTCAGACAACAATATATGCTATATACGTAAGCATTCGGTGAAATTTGGGGCTGAAATTGCGAAAATATATATATATACTATATATATATTTATATCTATATATATAAAAATGGTGTGAAAAATTTATAGTAATTCATCAATTGAGAACGGCAGGACCGATTTGGCTCAATTTTTTTTTTTCAGTTCTTCGTAATTGCTAGGAGAAGGTTTTTACGAAAGAAAATTTTGGAAAAACCCTGCGGAAAAGTTGGAAAATTGGAGAAATCGAAAATTGAGAACGGCCGGACCGATTTGGCTCAAATTTTTTTTCAGTTCTTCGTAATTGCTAGGAGAAGGTTTTTACGAAAAAAATTATGGGAAAACCCTGCGGAAAAGTCGGACAATTGGAGAAATCGAAAATTGAGAACAGCAGGACCGATTTGGTTCAAATTTTTTTTCAGTTCTTCGCAATTGCCAGAAGGATTTTACGAAAGAAAATTTTGGGAAAACCCCGCGGAAAAGTCGGAAAGTTGGAGAAATCGAAAATTAATTATTAATAATAATAACAGATGGTGCTGTGTTTCTGTAAGTTTCGGATAGTTGTGAAATTCATTGTAATAATATTGCATTTTGAGTGGAGAAATTTACGAGATAAATAACAGATGGCTCTGTGCTTAGGTTGAGCGTAATTTGACAGGTGCACTTTTCTCATTGTCATTTTTTATTAAACAAATGTGCTATTTTTCTTGCTGCAATTGATTCGAGTTTTTCTGATTTTCGTGCTCATCGATTAATTTTTCTGATTTCGGATAGTCATATATCGCGTATCACATCTACAAACGGTACAAGCATTACGATCAATTGAAATTCCATTGCGATATTTATCAATTCGATCATTTTTTAAGAAAATAGGTTTGCGTGTAAAAAGTGACGTTATCTTCTATAACTGCGGGCATATATTGCAATACATTCATTCCGTAAGTATTTTTTTTTTAAGAATTTTCTTTTTAATAGGATTAGTCAAAAATTATTTTATTCCATTTTAGCTAGAGTTATTTTTTACTAATGCCTCCTATTAGACCGTCAAATCTTGAACGACGTACACGCCGTGCAATAATTAGTCAGAATGTTCGTGATAATCAAACGCAACAGGAACGTGCAGAAGAAAATGAATGGAGACGTGCCCATATTGCACAAGTTCGCGCTGCACAATCACCACCACAAATTCAAAAAAATGTTGTTAGAACACCAGTCATAAATGTAGGCTTGAATCGCGGGGCTTTCGAATACGAATCCGCAATAGCCTACAAAGATCTTCGCTGCGTTGATATTGGCTCATTGTCTGTCGTATGCCAGCATTGCAATGCTTTGAAGTTTCAATCAGAAACCCCCGGCTTATGCTGCGCTGGTGGCAAAGTGAAATTACCCGTTTTAAGCCACCCGCCAGAGCCATTGTATTCGTTACTCTATGGAAATACAATCCAATCAAAACATTTTCTAGAGAATATACAAAAATATAACGGATGCTTTCAAATGACATCATTTGGAGCCCAAGTTGTTGATGTACCCGGCTACAATCCAACTTTTAAGGTTATGATGTCCCATTATTATCAAAATGAACAATTATTGTCATATTTTTTCGAAATTGCTTCCAAACATTCAGATTCAAGGGCTAATTCACCATCGAACGTGCTCTTTGTTACCACTACCGAACGAAGATCATTAGTTCCTTCAGATATATTTCGTTGGTGATTCTGCAATTGAACTAGATCAGCGTTGTGCAATTTTTACTGCGATTAAACGTGAGATGATCGAACAATTACAAAATCTTCTGCATGAGCATAATGAATTGGTCAGATTGTTCAAAACAGCATTGGGTACGATGCCGTCAGACGACCACAAAATCATTATTAGAGCAGACAAAAGACCCGCTGTAGGCCATGCAAGACAATTCAATGCTTCCACCATCAATGAAGTCGCAGTGGTAATTGTTGGCGAGAATAAGGAATCACGCGATATTGTTCTTTACCGTCGGGATGGTGGACAATTGAAGCGCGTTTACGAGATGCATCGGTAATATGATACATGTTGATGTTCTGTCGTGGAGAGGATGTATATCACTCAATATAAAGATGGTTAATCCAACGACACTTCTATTTTTTTGCAACCGAGTTCGAATTCATATTTCAGGAGAAGAAACGAATAAGGAGGTCACCTCAATTAATTTTTATGTGTATCATTTGATGATTCGGCGCGATGGTGAAACTCATCTGTTGAGATATCGCCGGTTGTTTCAACAGTACTGCGTTGACATGTACGTCAAGGTCGAAATGGAGTGCCTCAATTTCATTCGTTTCAATCAGTCCAAGTTACAATCAGATGAATACATACACTTGCGTGATGCCGTGGCTACTGAAGGGACGCAACCAACATCGGTTGTTTGACCATTCTTCCAGCTACTTACGTTGGAAGCCCGCGCCACATGCATGAGTACGCTCAGGATGCGATGACGTATGTACGGAATTACGGACGGCCGGAATTATTCACCACGTTCACTTGAAATCCGAAATAGCCTGAAATTACGAATCTCTTGCAGGACAAACAAACAGCGATCGACATGACATCATTGCACGAGTGTTCAGAAAAAAGATCAAAGTACTCATGGACTACATCGTCAAGCCTAAGGCTTTTGGCATAATCCGTTGTTGGATGTACTCGGTTGAATGGCAGAAGCGTGGGTTACCACATGCACACAATTTGTTTTCGATGCTCGACACGATCCGATGTTCGAAATGATCGAATCAATATCATCTGGATTCGATCATTTCGGCCGAAATACCAGATCCATAAACTTATCCGGAGCTGTATTCCATTGTGACAACGAACATGATCCATGGGTCTTGCGGAGTCCACAACCCAGACTCGCCGTGCATGGAAAACGGAAATTTCACAAAGCGCTTCCCCCGTCCGTTGGTGGCGGATATCCATTGTATTAGCGTCGTTCTCCAGATGACAACGGCAGATCAATCGTGATGAAAGTGAAAGGAAACAATGTCATCGTCAATAACCGCTGGATCGTTCCATATTGTCCGCTTTTGTAGAAAACGTTCTCAACTAGCTGCAATGTTGAGTCCTGCAATTCCATTAAATCCATCAAATACATTTGCAAATATATGAACAATGGGAGCGACATGGCGGTATTTGGCATTGTTGAACCGTATGCAAACGACGAGGTAACGAAATTTCAACTTGGACGTTACGTGAGATGTAACGAGGCAATTTGGCGGCTGTTTTCGTTTCCGGTTCATGAACGTCACCCGACTGTGGTACATTTGGTAGTACACTTGGAGAACGGCCAGAATGTCTACTTTACGGACACAAATGCAGCGCAAAGGGCAGAACAATCACCAGCTACAACGTTAACAAATTTCTTTTCGACATGCGAAAGCGATCCGTTCGCAAGGACTTTACTATATTCGGAAATGCCACGCTATTATACATTTAACGCTGCATCAAAAAGGTTTCAACGCAGGAAAAAATGTAATGTTGTTGCTGGCTTTACTAATGTCTATTCCACCGATGCTCTCGGGCGAATATACACAGTTCATCCACGCCTAGACAAATGCTTCTATCTCCGCTTGCTTTTGGTTAACATCAGAGGCCCTAAATCCTTCTATTCCCTGCGTACTGTTGATGGTGTGCTGATGTGCGCCACTTTTCTAGAGGCTTGTCAACGGTTGAATTTGCTTGAAAACGATACACATGGGAAATCCACTTTCGCAGCTGCAACTGTTTCTGCGCTAGCGAATGAAATTCGTACATTGTTTGCGATCATCATAGCCACATGTCATCCATCGAACCCGACCGCATTGTGGGACAAATATAAGGACGAGATGGCTGACGACATTTACGCAGATTTCGCATGACAACTTTGAATTTCGATCTTCAAATTAATGGCGAGACGCGCAACGAAGCGTTAGTTCTGATCGAAGACATGTGCATCCTCATGTGCGGCAGTCTGGTGTCGACATTGGGAATGCAAGCGCCAAATCATTCAATAAACGATGCATTCAATCGGGAACTGCAACGGGAGCAAGACTATAATCGGGATGAGCTGGCCGAAAGAGTCCGAACAAATGTGCAGCTGTTGAATGCAGAGCAGAAGAACGTGTACGATTCCCTGACGAAGGCTGTTGACGATGGAACGGGAGGCATTTACTTTCTCGATGCTCCCGTTGGGACAGGAAAAACATTCGTCATTTCTTTGATTCTGGCTACAATTCGGGCAAGATCTCAAATTGCGTTGGCTGTTGCTTCCTCTGGCATTGCTGCCACATTGTTGGAAGGCGGTCGAACTGCACATTCAGCTTTAAAACTGCAGATGAATCTACTCACGGTAGACAAGCCAACGTGCGCAACGACCAAGAATTCAGCGACAGTGAAATTGATGCGAGAATGAAAAACCATAATTTGGGATGAATGCACGATGTCGCACAAACGAGCTTTTGAGGCAGTTGACCGAACGGTGAAGGATTTACGAGGTGATTCGGGACAATTTGGTGGGGATATGATATTGCTCTCCGGAGATTTTCGCCAAACGCTACCTGTCATCCCGAAATCTACTACTGCCGATGAACTTAATGCATGCCTGAAATCGTCTTCTTTGTGGCGGCATGTCAAGAAGTTTAAATTGACCACGAACATGAGAGTTGCGTTGCAGTACGACTCATCGGCTCTTGAATTCTCGAGACAACTACTGGCGCTTGGCAATGGCCGAATACCTGTTGATGTTTCCACTGGATTAATATCGTTCCCGGCAAATTTTAGCGAGTTCACATCGTCGAAAGAAGAATTCATCACCAAAGTGTTCCCCGGCATTGCACAAAATTATAAAAATCTCGATTGGATTAGTGAACGGGCAATACATGCACCGAAGAATAAGTACTTCGATAGCTTGAATTTGATTATTCAAAGTCAAATAGCTGGAGAACTGCATTCGTACAAATCCGTTGACAGCGTGCCCGACAAACTCTCTGACAGAACTTTTGAACTCGCTTGATGTGCCAGGAACTCCGCCGCATAAGTTACAGCTGAAAGAGAGATCGATCATAATCATGTTGCGGAATCTGAATCATCCGAAATTGTGCAACAGTACGCGGTTGTCCGTCAAGAAACTGATGAACAATGTGATTCAAGCTATGATCATCAAGGGAGAGGAAGTCCTTATCCCACGAATTCCGATTATTCCATCTGATCTTCCATTCCAATTCAAGCGGATTAAGTTTCCCGCTTTTGCGATGACAATCAATAAATCGCAAGGCCAATCGTTGGAAGTCTGTGCGATTGATATCGAATTTCCCTGTTTTTCGCACGGTTAGCTCTACGTGTCCTGTTCGCGTGTTGGAAAACTGTCTTCGTTGTTTGTTTTTGCGCCGGAAAGCGAAACAAAAAACATTGTTCATCATATGGCTCTCTACTGATTTCGACTCTGTTCAAATGGATAACATTGAAATTTGAACTATTTGTGTTTTATTATCCTTGAAGTTTATCTGAAGGCGTTAAATTGGGGGGTGCCACTATAGTTTATATGAAACTATTTATTTTCAATAATTTATTTAAACTTTATTTACTTTTAAAAGATATTTTTGATGACTAAAATATTTTCATTTTTTTGATAATAAAAAATAACTAATATAATAAGAATAAATTTAAAATATAACAAGAAAATATTTTCATTTTTTTGATAATAAAAAATAACTAATATAATAAGAATAAATTTAAAATATAACAAGTATATTTGTTATAAGTAGATAACTCTACACCACACCTCTTTTCTAAATGAAAGGAAAAGGGAAAGGAAAAGGGGAAAAAAGGGAAAGAGAAAGGTAAATGGAAAACGGAAATGAATAGGAAGGGGAAACAAAAAGGAAAAATAGATAAATATTTAAAGGAGAAAAGAGTGAGAATGCGAATGTAGAGGTAAAGCTTGAGATAGGAAGCGAGGTGCGGAATTTTTTATAGTGGCTTCTATATTATAAATGCTTCCGTTTCCAGGAAAAATTTGTAAAGCACTGGAAGGAATATTACCGGGCAGGATAACATCTGTTGGGTCAGCTAGTATACTATATATACCACCATATATATACTATATATACCACCATATATATATTACATATACCACCAATCTTTATGATTTTTTCAGACAACAATATATGCTATATACGTAAGCACTCGTTGAAAGTTGAAGCCTCTAGCTCTTAAAATAGGGCAGTAATTACGAAAAGTTTCTTATCTGAACAATCGGTTGTGGGGGATATATACTATATATACGACCGATCTCATAAATTTTTTGAGACAACAATATGTGCAATATACGAAAGTACATGGTGAAGTTTGAAGCTTCAATCTGTTAAATTGAGGAAGATAAGACAAAAATCTTCTTTTTCTGAAAAATCGGTTGTATGGATGATATATGCTATAGTGGTCCGATCCGGCCGGATCGGATACCCAAATACACCCGCTCACCAAATTTTATCAAGATATCTCAAAAATTGAGGGCCTAGTTTGCATACAAACAGACAGACGGACAGACGGACATGGCTAAATCAACTCAGCTCTTCATCCTGATTATTTCGGTATACTTAATGGTGGGTCTATCTATTTTCCTTTAAGGACTTACAATTTTGGGTTTCGTGACGAAATTAATATACCATTTCATTTTCATGAAAGGTATAAAAATAGGTAGGTGCTTTGTGTGAGGATGCAAAGCTTCAGGTTTTTTGTGGTCTGCGTGTAAAAACTATGACTAAAAATCACGTATTTCAACAATATATGACGTAAACGTAACTATTTGGTAAAATTTGATAAATTTTGAAGCTACTAGCCGTAAAAAAGGGGCAAAAATGAGAGTTTATATGGGGTATATAATATATATTCCACTGATCTCTATGATTTTTTCAGACAACAATATATGCTATTTACGGGGCAGAAATTGCGCAAAGTTTCTTATCTGAAAAATCGGTTGTATGAGATATATACTATATATACCACCGATATCAATGATTTTTTCAGACATCAGTATATGCTATACACGAAAGCATTTGATGAAATTTGAAGCTGTTAAAATGGGGCTGAAATTGAAAAAAAAAATATATATATACTATATATACCATCATATATATACTATATATATCATCATATATATACTATATATATCATCATATATGTATTATATATCACCGATATCTATGATTTTTTTTACACAACAATTTATACTATATACGTAATAAATCGGTGAAATTTGAAGCTTATAGCTGTTAAAACGAGGTAGAAATTGCGAAAAGTTACTTATCTGAACAATCGGTTGTATGAGATATCTATAAATATAAAAATGGTGTGAAAAATGTATAGTAATTCATCAATTGATAGCGGCAGGACCAATTTGGCTCAAATTTTTTTTCAGTTCTTCGTAATTGCTAGGAGAAGGTTTTTACGAAAGAAAATTTTGGGAAAACCATGCGGAAAAGTCGGAAAATTGGAGAAATCGAACAAATTCGTTGACAGCGTGCCCGACGAGGATGAAGCGACAAACTCTCCGACAGAACTTTTGAACTCGCTTGATGTGCCAGGAACTCCGCCGCATAATTTACAGCTGAAAGAGAGATCGATCATAATCATGTTGCGGAATCTGAATCATCCGAAATTGTGCAACAGTACGCGGTTGTCCGTCAAGAAACTGATGAACAATGTGATTCAAGCTATGATCATCAAGGGCAAATTCAAGGGAGAGGAAGTCCTTATCCCACGAATTCCGATTATTCCATCTGATCTTCCATTCCAATTCAAGCGGATTAAGTTTCCCGCTTTTGCGATGACAATCAATAAATCGCAAGGCCAATCGTTGGAAGTCTGTGCGATTGATATCGAATTTCCCTGTTTTTCGCACGGTTAGCTCTACGTGTCCTGTTCGCGTGTTGGAAAACTGTCTTCGTTGTTTGTTTTTGCGCCGGAAAGCGAAACAAAAAACATTGTTCATCATATGGCTCTCTACTGATTTCGACTCTGTTCAAATGGATAACATTGAAATTTGAACTATTTGTGTTTTATTATCCTTGAAGTTTATCTGAAGGCGTTAAATTGGGGGGTGCCACACCTCTTTTCTAAATGAAAGGAAAAGGGAAAGGAAAAGGGGAAAAAAGGGAAAGAGAAAGGTAAATGGAAAACGGAAATGAATAGGAAGGGGAAACAAAAAGGAAAAATAGATAAATATTTCAAGGAGAAAAGAGTGAGAATGCGAACGTAGAGTTAAAGCTTGAGATAGGAAGCGAGGTGCGGAATTTTTTATAGTGGCTTCGATATTATAAATGCTTCCGTTTCCAGGAAAAATTTGTAAAGCACTGGAAGGAATATTACCGGGCAGGATAACATCTGTTGGGTCAGCTAGTATACTATATATACCACCATATATATACTATATATACCACCATATATATATTACATATACCACCAATCTTTATGATTTTTTCAGACAACAATATATGCTATATACGTAAGCACTCGTTGAAAGTTGAAGCCTCTAGCTCTTAAAATAGGGCAGTAATTACGAAAAGTTTCTTATCTGAACAATCGGTTGTGGGGGATATATACTATATATACGACCGATCTCATAAATTTTTTGAGACAACAATATGTGCAATATATGAAAGTACATGGTGAAGTTTGAAGCTTCAATCTGTTAAATTGAGGAAGATAAGACAAAAATCTTCTTTTTCTGAAAAATCGGTTGTATGGATGATATATGCTATAGTGGTCCGATCCGGCCGGATCGGATACCCAAATACACCCGCTCACCAAATTTTATCAAGAGATCTCAAAAATTGAGGGCCTAGTTTGCATACAAACAGACAGACGGACAGACGGACAGACGGACATGGCTAAATCAACTCAGCTCTTCATCCTGATTATTTCGGTATACTTAATGGTGGGTCTATCTATTTTCCTTTAAGGACTTACAATTTTGGGTTTCGTGACGAAATTAATATACCATTTCATTTTCATGAAAGGTATAAAAATAGGTAGGTACTTTGTGTGAGGATGCAAAGCTTCAGGTTTTTTGTGGTCTGCGTGTAAAAACTATGACTAAGAATCACGTATTTCAACAATATATGACGTAAACGTAACTATTTGGTAAAATTTGATAAATTTTGAAGCTACTAGCCGTAAAAAAGGGGCAAAAATGAGAGTTTATATGGGGTATATAATATATATTCCACTGATCTCTATGATTTTTTCAGACAACAATATATGCTATTTACGGGGCAGAAATTGCGCAAAGTTTCTTATCTGAAAAATCGGTTGTATGAGATATATACTATATATACCACCGATATCAATGATTTTTTCAGACATCAATATATGCTATACACGAAAGCATTTGATGAAATTTGAAGCTGTTAAAATGGGGCTGAAATTGAAAAAAAAATATATATATATACTATATATACCATCATATATATACTATATATATCATCATATATATACTATATATATCATCATATATGTATTATATATCACCGATATCTATGATTTTTTTTACACAACAATTTATACTATATACGTAATAAATCGGTGAAATTTGAAGCTTATAGCTGTTAAAACGAGGTAGAAATTGCGAAAAGTTACTTATCTGAACAATCGGTTGTATGAGATATCTATATATATAAAAATGGTGTGAAAAATGTATAGTAATTCATCAATTGATAGCGGCAGGACCAATTTGGCTCAAATTTTTTTTCAGTTCTTCGTAATTGCTAGGAGAAGGTTTTTACGAAAGAAAATTTTGGGAAAACCATGCGGAAAAGTCGGAAAATTGGAGAAATCGAAAATTAATTATTAATAATAATAACAGGTGGTGCTGTGTTTCTGTAAGTTTCGGATAATTGGAAAATTCATTGCAATAAAATTGCATTTTGAGTGGAGAAATTAACGAGATGAATAACAGATGGCGCTGTGCTTAGGTTGAGCGTAATTTGACAGATGTACTTTTCTCATTATAATTTTTTATTAAACAAATGTGCTATTTTTCTTGCTGCAATTGATTCGAGTTTTTCTGATCGCGTATCACATCTACAAAAGGTACAAGCATTACGATCAATTGAAATTCCATTGCGATATTTATCAATTCGACCATTTGCGGGCATATATCGCGATACATTCATTCCGTAAGTATTTTTTTTTTAAGAACTTTCTTTTTAATAGGATTAGTCAAAAATTACTTTATTGCATTTTAGCTAGAGTTATTTTTTGACTAATGCCTCCTGTTAGACGATCAAACCTTGGACGACGTACACGCCGTGCAATAATTAGTCAGAATGTCCGTGATAATCAAACGCAACAGGAACGTGCAGAAGAAAATGAATGGAGACGTGCCCATATTGCACAAGTTCGCGCTGCACAATCACCACCAAAAATTGAACATAATGTTGTTAGAACACCAGTCATAAATGTAGGCTTGAATCGCGAGGCTTTCGAACACGATTCCGCAATAGCCTACAAAGATTTTCGCTGCGTTGATATCGGCTCATTGTCTGTCGTATGCCAGCACTGCAATGCTTTGAAATTTCAATCAGAAACCCCCGGCTTATGCTGCGCTGGTGGCAAAGTGAAATTACCCGTTTTAAGCCACCCGCCAGAGCCATTGTATACGTTACTCTATGGAAATACAATCCAATCAAAACATCTTCTAGAGAATACACAAAAATATAACGGATGCTTTCAAATGACATCATTTGGAGCCCAATTTGTTGATGTACCCGGCTACAATCCCACTTTTAAGGTTATGATGTCCCATTATTATCAAAATGAACAATTATTGTCATATTTTTTCGAAATTGCTTCCGAACATTGAGACTCAAGGGCTAATTCACCATCGAGCGGGCGCTTTGTTACCACTACCGAACGAAGATCATTAGTTCCTTCAGATCTATTTCGTTGCTAATTCGGCAATTGAACTAGATCAGCGTTGTGCAATTTTTACTGCGACTTAACGTGAAATGATCGAACAATTACAAAATCTTCTGCATGAGCATAATGAATTGGTCGGATTGTTCAAAACAGCATTGGATACGATGCCTTCAGACGACCACAAAATCATTATTAGAGCAGACAAAAGACCCGCTGGAGGCCATGCAATACAATTCAATGCTCCCACCATCAATGAAGTCGCAGTGGTAATTGTTGGCGAGAATAAGGAATCACGCGATATTGTTCTTTACCATCGGGATGGTGGACAATTGAAGCGCGTTTACGAGACGCATCGGTCATATGATGCATGATGATTCTGTCGTGGAGAGGATGTACATCACTTCAATATAAAGATGGTTAATCCAACGACACTTCTATTTTATTTTGCAACCGAGTTCGAATTCATATTTCAGGAGAAGAAACGAAAAAGGAGGTCAACTCAATTAATTTTTATGCGTAACGTTTGATGATTCGGCACGATGTTGAAAATCATCTGTTGAGATATCACCGGTTGTTTCAACAGTACTGCGTTGACATGTACGTCAAGGTCGAAATGGAGCGCCTCAATTTCATTCGTTTCAATCAGTCCAAGTTAAAATCAGATGAATACATACACTTGCGTGATGCCGTGGCTACTGAAAGAGACGCAACCAACATCGGTTGTTTGACCATTCTTCCAGCTACTTACGTTGGAAGCCCGCATCACATGCATGAGTACGCTCAGGATGCGATGACGTATGTGCGGAATTACGGACGGCCGGATTTATTCATCACGTTCACTTGCAATCCGAAATAGCCTGGAATTACGAATCTCTTGCTGACAGGACAAACAAACAGCGATCGACATGACATCATTGCACGAGTGTTCAGACAAAAGATCAAGGTACTCATGGCAGAAGCGTGGCTTACCACATGCACACATTTTGCTTTGGATGCTCGACACGATCCGATGTTCGAAATGATCGAATCAATATCATCTGGATTCGATCATTTCGGCCGAAATACCAGATCCATAAACTGATCCGGAGCTGTATTCCTTTGTGACAACGAACATGATCCATGGGCCTTGCGGGGTGCACAACCCAGACTCGACGTGCATGGAAAACGGAAATTGCACAAAGCTTTTCCCCCGTCCGTTGGTCGCTGACACAATCTCTGAAATCGACGGATATCCATTGTATCGGCGTCGTTCTCCAGATGACAACGGCAGATCAATCGTGATGAAAGTGAAAGGAAACAATGTCATCGTCGATAACCGCTGGATCGTTCCATATTGTCCGCTTTTGTCGAAAACGTTCTCAACTAATTGCAATGTTGAGTACTGCAATTCCATTAAATCCATCAAATGAACATTTGCAAATATATGAACAAAGGGAGCGACATGGCGGTATTTGGCATTGTTGAGCCGAATGCAAATGACGAGGTACCGAAGTTACAACTTGGAGGTTATGTGAGATGTAACGAGGCAATTTGCCGGTTGTTTTCGTTTCCGATTCATGAACGTCGCCCGACTGTGGTGCATTTGGTAGTACACTTGGAGAACGGCCAGAATGTCTACTTTATGGACGCAAATGCAGCGCAAAAAGCATAACAATCACCAGCTACAACGTTGACAAATTTCTTTTCGACATGCGAAAGCGATCCGTTTGCAAGGACTTTACTATATTCGGAAATGCCACGCTATTATACATTTAACGCTGCATCAAAGAGGTTTCAACGCCGGGAAAAAGGTAGTGTTGTTGCTGGATTTACTGATGTCTATTCCACGGATGCTTTCAGACGAATATACACAGTTCATCCACGCCAAGACGAATGCTTCTATCTTCGCTTGCTTTTGGTTAACATCAGAGGCCCTGCATCCTTTGATTCCCTGCGTACTGTGGATGGTGTGCTGATGTGCGCCACTTTTCCAGAGGCTTGTCAACGTTTGAATTTGCTTGAAAACGATACAATTGGAACTCCACTCTCGCCGTTGCAACTGTTTCTTTGCTAGCGAATCAAATTCGTACATTGTTTGCGATCATCATAGCTGCACGTCATCCATCGAACCCGACCGCATTGTGGGACAAATATATGGACGAGATGGCTGACAACATTTACGCAGATTTCGCATGACAACGAAGCGTTAGTGCTGATCGAAGACATGTGCATCCTCATGTGCGGCAGTCTGGTGTCGACATTGGGAATGCAAGCGCCAAATCATTCGATAAACGATGCATTCAATCGGGAACTGCAACGGGAGCAAGACTATGATCGAGATGAGCTGGCCGAAAGAGTCCGAACAAATGTACAGCTGTTGAATGCAGAGCAGAAGAACGTGTACGATTTCCTGATGAAGGCTGTTGACGATGGAACGGGAGGCATTTGCTTTCTCGATGCTCCCGGTGGGACAGGAAAAACATTCGTCATTTCTTTGATTCTGGCTACAATTCGGGCAAGATCTCAAATTGCCTTGGCTGTTGCTTCCTCTGGCATTGCTGCCACATTGTTGGAAGGCGGTCGAACTGCACATTCAGCTTTAAAACTGCCGATGAATCTACTCACGGTAGACAAGCCAACGTGCACAACGACTAAGAATTCAGCGACAGCGAAATTGATGCGAGAATGCAAAATCATAATTTGGGATGAATGCAAGATGTCGCATAAACGAGCTTTTGAGGCAGTTGACCGAACGATGAAGGATTTACGAGGTGATTCGGGACAATTTGGTGGGGCTTTGATATTGCTCTCCGGAGATTTTCGTCAAACTCTACCTGTCATCCCGAAATCTACTGCTGCCGATGAACTTAATGCATGCCTGAAATCGTCGTCTTTGTGGCGGCATGTCAAGAAGTTGAAATTGACCACGAACATGAGAGTTGCGTTGCAGTACGACTCATCGGCTCTTGAATTCTCGAGACAACTGCTGGCGCTTGGCAATGGTCGAATAGCTGTTGATGTTTCCACTGGATTAATATCGTTCCCGGCAAATTTTAGCGAGTTCACATCGTCGAAAGAAGAACTCATCACCAAAGTGTTCCCCGGTGTTGCACAAAATTATAAAAATCTCGATTGGATTAGTGAACGGGCAATACTTGTACCGAAGAATAAGGACGTCGATAGCTTGAATTTGATTATTCAAAGTCAAATAGCTGGAGAACTGCATTCGTACAAATCCATTGACAGCGTGCCCGACGAGGATGAAACGACAAACTCTCCGACAGAACTTTTGAACTCGCTTTATGTGCCAGGAACTCCGCCGCATAATTTACAGCTGAAAGAGAGATCGATCATAATCATGTTGCGGAATCTGAATCATCCGAAATTGTGCAACAGTACGCGGTTGTCCGTCAAGAAACTGATGAACAATGTGATTCAAGCTATGATCATCAAGGGCAAATTCAAGGGAGAGGAAGTCCTTATCCCACGAATTCCGATTATTCCATCTGATCTTCCATTCCAATTCAAGCGGATTAAGTTTCCCGCTTTTGCGATGACAATCAATAAATCTCAAGGCCAATCGTTGGAAGTCTGTGCGATTGATATCGAATTTCCCTGTTTTTCGCACGGTTAGCTCTACGTGTCCTGTTCGCGTGTTGGAAAACTGTCTTCGTTGTTTGTTTTTGCGCCGGAAAACGAAACAAAAAATATTGTTCATCATATGGCTCTCTACTCATTTCGATTCTGTTCAAATGGATAACATTGAAATTTGAACTATTTGTGTTTTATTATCTTTGAAGTTTATCTGGAGGCGTTAAATTGGGGGTGCCATACCTCTTTTCTAAATGAAAGGAAAAGGGAAAGGAAAAGGGGGAAAAAGGGAAAGAGAAAGGTAAATGTAAAACGGAAATGAATAGGAAGGGGAAAGAAAAAGGAAAAATAGATAAATATTTAAAGGAGAAAAGAGTGAGAAAGCGAATGTAGAGGTAAAGCTTGAGATAGGAAGCGAGGTGCGGAATTTTTTATAGTGGCTTCTATGTTATAAATGCTTCCGTTTCTTCATCCTGATTATTTCGGTATACTTATTGGTGGGTCTATCTATTTTCCTTTAAGGCCTTACAATTTTGGGTTTCGTGACGAAATTAATATACCATTTCATTTTCGTGAAAGGTATAAAAATAGGTAGGTACTTTGTGTGAGGATGCAAAGTTTCAGGTTTTTTGTGGTCTGCGTGTAAAAACTATGACCAAGAATCACGCATTTCAACAATATATGACGTAAACGTAACTATTTGGTAAAATTTGATAAATTTTGAAGCTTCTAGCCGTAAAAAAGGGGCAAAAATGACAGTTTATATGGGGTATATAATATATATTCCACCGATCTCTATGATTTTTTCAGACAACAATATATGCTATATACGGGGCAGAAATTGCGCAAAGTTTCTTATCTGAAAAATCGGTTGTATGAGATATATACTGTATATACCACCGATATCAATGATTTTTTCAGACATCAATATATGCTATACACGAAAGCATTTGATGAAATTTGAAGCTGTTAAAATGGGGCTGAAATTGAAAAAAAAAATATATATATATACTATATATACCATCATATATATACTATATATATCATCATATATATATTATATATCACCGATATCTATGATTCTTTTTACACAACAATTTATACTATATACGTAAGAAATCGGTGAAATTTGAAGCTTATAGCTATTAAAACGAGGTAGAAATTGCGAAAAGTTACTTATCTGAACAATCGGTTGTATGAGATATCTATATATATAAAAATGGTGTGAAAAATGTATAGTAATTCATCAATTGATAGCGGCAGGACCAATTTGGCTCAAATTTTTTTTCAGTTCTTCGTAATTGCTAGGAGAAGGTTTTTACGAAAGAAAATTTTGGGAAAACCATGCGGAAAAGTCGGAAAATTGGAGAAATCGAAAATTAATTATTAATAATAATAACAGGTGGTGCTGTGTTTCTGTAAGTTTCGGATAATTGTAAAATTCATTGTAATAAAATTGCATTTTGAGTGGAGAAATTCGAGATAAATAACAGATGGCGCTGTGCTTAGGTTGAGCTTAATTTGACAGGTGTACTTTTCTCATTGTCATTTTTTATTAAACAAATGTGCTATTTTTCTTGCTGCAATTGATTCGAGTTTTTCTGATTTTCGTGCTCATCGATTAATTTTTCTGATTTCGGATAGTCATATATCGCGTATCACATCTACAAAAGGTACAAGCATTACGATCAATTGAAATTCCATTGCGATATTTATCAATTCGATCATTTGCGGGCATATATCGCGATACATTCATTTCGTAAGTATTTTTTTTGTAAGAACTTTCTTTTTAATAGGATTAGTCAAAAATTACTTTATTGCATTTTAGCTAGAGTTATTTTTTGACTAATGCCTCCTATTAGACGATCAAACCTTTGACGACGTACACGCCGTGCAATAATTAGTCAGAATGTCCGTGATAATCAAACGCAACAGGAACGTGCAGAAGAAAATGAATGGAGACGTGCCCATATTGCACAAGTTCGCGCTGCACAATCACCACCACAAATTGAACAAAATGTTGTTAGAACACCAGTCATAAATGTAGGCTTGAATCGCGCGGCTTTCGAATACGATTCCGCAATAGCCTACAAAGATCTTCGCTGCGTTGATATCGGCTCATTGTCTGTCGTATGCCAGCACTGCAATGCTTTGACATTTCAATCAGAAACCCCCGGCTTATGCTGCGCTGGTGGCAAAGTGAAATTACCCGTTTTAAGCCACCCGCCAGAGCCATTGTATACGTTACTCTATGGAAATACAATCCAATCAAAACATCTTCTAGAGAATACACAAAAATATAACGGATGCTTTCAAATGACATCATTTGGAGCCCAATTTGTTGATGTACCCGGCTACAATCCCACTTTTAAGGTTATGATGTCCCATTATTATCAAAATGAGCAATTATTGTCATATTTTTTCGAAATTGCTTCCGAACATTGAGACTCAAGGGCTAATTCACCATCGAGCGGGCGCTTTGTTACCACTACCTAACGAAGATCATTAGTTCCTTCAGATCTATTTCGTTGCTAATTCGGCAATTGAACTAGATCAGCGTTGTGCAATTTTTACTGCGACTTAACGTGAAATGATCGAACAATTACAAAATCTTCTGCATGAGCATAATGAATTGGTCAGATTGTTCAAAACAGCATTGGATACGATGCCTTCAGACGACCACAAAATCATTATTAGAGCAGACAAAAGACCCGCTGGAGGCCATGCAAGACAATTCAATGCTCCCACCATCAATGAAGTCGCAGTGGTAATTGTTGGCGAGAATAAGGAATCACGCGATATTGTTCTTTACCATCGGGATGGTGGACAATTGAAGCGCGTTTACGAGACGCATCGGCCATATGATGCATGATGATTCTGTCGTGGAGAGGATGTACATCACTTCAATATAAAGATGGTTAATCCAACGACACTTCTATTTTATTTTGCAACCGAGTTCGAATTCATATTTCAGGAGAAGAAACGAATAAGGAGGTCAGCTCAATTAATTTTTATGCGTAACGTTTGATGATTCGGCGCGATGTTGAAAATCATCTGTTGAGATATCGCCGGTTATTTCAACAGTACTGCGTTGACATGTACGTCAAGGTCGAAATGGAGCGCCTCAATTTCATTCGTTTCAATCAGTCCAAGTTAAAATCAGATGAATACATACACTTGCGTGATGCTGTGGCTACTGAAGGAGACGCAACCAACGTCGGTTGTTTGACCATTCTCCCAGCTACTTACGTTGGAAGCCCGCATCACATGCATGAGTACGCTCAGGATGCGATGACGTATGTGCGAAATTACGGACGGCCGGATTTATTCATCACGTTCACTTGCAATCCGAAATAGCCTGAAATTACGAATCTCTTGCTGACAGGACAAACAAACAGCGATCGACATGACATCATTGCACGAGTGTTCAGACAAAAGATCAAGGTACTCATGGCAGAAGCGTGGCTTACCACATGCACACATTTTGCTTTGGATGCTCGACACGATCCGATGTTCGAAATGATCGAATCAATATCATCTGGATTCGATCATTTCGGCCGAAATACCAGATCCATAAACTGATCCGGAGCTGTATTCCATTGTGACAACGAACATGATCCATGGGCCTTGCGGAGTCCACAACCCAGACTCGACGTGCATGGAAAACGGAAATTGCACAAAGCTTTTCCCCCGTCCGTTGGCCGCTGACACAATCTCTGAAATCGACGGATATCCATTGTATCGGCGTCGTTCTCCAGATGACAACGGCAGATCAATCGTGATGAAAGTGAAAGGAAACAATGTCATCGTCGATAACCGCTGGATCGTTCCATATTGTCCGCTTTTGTCGAAAACGTTCTCAACTAATTGCAATGTTGAGTACTGCAAGTCCATTAAATCCATCAAATGAACATTTGCAAATATATGAACAAAGGGAGCGACATGGCGGTATTTGGCATTGTTGAGCCGAATGCAAACGACGAGGTACCGAAGTTTCAACTCAGAGGTTACGTGAGATGTAACGAGGCAATTTGCCGGCTGTTTTCGTTTCCGATTCATGAACGTCGCCCGACTGTGGTGCATTTGGTAGTACACTTGGAGAACGGCCAGAATGTCTACTTTATGGACGCAAATGCAGGGCAAAGAGCATAACAATCACCAGCTACAACGTTGACAAATTTCTTTTCGACATGCGAAAGCGATCCGTTTGCAAGGACTTTACTATATTCGGAAATGCCACGCTATTATACATTTAACGCTGCATCAAAGAGGTTTCAACGCCGGGAAAAAGGTCGTGTTGTTGCTGGATTTACTGATGTCTATTCCACGGATGCTTTCGGACGAATATACACAGTTCACCCACGCCAAGACGAATGCTTCTATCTTCGCTTGCTTTTGGTTAACATCAGAGGCCCTGCATCCTTCGATTCCCTGCGTACTGTGGATGGTGTGCTGATGTGCGCCACTTTTCGAGAGGCTTGTCAACGTTTGAATTTGCTTGAAAACGATACAATTGGAACTCCACTCTCGCCGTTGCAACTGTATCTTCGCTAGCGAATCAAATTCGTACATTGTTTGCGATCATCATAGCCGCAGGTCATCCATCGAACCCGACCACATTGTGGGACAAATATATGGACGAGATGGCTGACGACATTTACGCAGATTTCGCATGACAACTTTGAATTTCGATCTTCAAATTAATGACGAGACGCGCAACGAAGCGTTAGTTCTGATCGAAGACATGTGCATCCTCATGTGCGGCAGTCTGGTGTCGACATTGGGAATGCAAGCGCCAAATCATTCGATAAACGATGCATTCAATCGGGAACTGCAATGGGAGCAAGAATATGATCGAGATGAGCTGGCCGAAAGAGTCCGAACAAATGTACAGCTGTTGAATGTAGAGCAGAAGAACGTGTACGATTTCCTGATGAAGGCTGTTGACGATGGAACGGGAGGCATTTGCCTTTTCGATGCTCCCGGTGGGACAGGAAAAACATTCGTCATTTCTTTGATTCTGGCTACAATTCGGGCAAGATCTCAAATTGCCTTGGCTGTTGCTTCCTCTGGAATTGCTGCCACATTGTTGGAAGGCGGTCGAACTGCACATTCAGCTTTAAAACTGCCGATGAATCTACTCACGGTAGACAAGCCAACGTGCGAAATTGATGCGAGAATGCAAAATCATAATTTGGGATGAATGCAAGATGTCGCATAAACGAGCTTTTGAGGCAGTTGACCGAACGATGAAGGATTTACGAGGTGATTCGGGACAATTTGGTGGGGCTATGATATTGCTCTCCGGAGATTTTCGTCTAACTCTACTTGTCATCCCGAAATCTACTGCTGCGGATGAACTTAATGCATGCCTGAAATCGTCGTCTTTGTGGCGGCATGTCAAGAAGTTGAAATTGACCACGAACATGAGAGTTGCGTTGCAGTACGACTCATCGGCTCTTGAGTTCTCGAGACAACTGCTGGCGCTTGGCAATGGCCGAATACCTGTTGATGTTTCCACTGGATTAATATCGTTCCCGGCAAATTTTAGCGAGTTCACATCGTCGAAAGAAGAATTCATCACCAAAGTGTTCCCCGGCTTTGCACAAAATTATAAAAATCTCGATTGGATTAGTGAACGGGCAATACTTGTACCGAAGAATAAGGACGTCGATAGCTTGAATTTGATTATTCAAAGTCAAATAGCTGGAGAACTGCATTCGTACACATCCGTTGACAGCGTGCCCGACGAGGGTGAAACGACAAACTCTCCGACAGAACTTTTGAACTCGCTTTATGTGCCAGGAACTCCGCCGCATAATTTACAGCTGAAAGAGAGATCGATCATAATCATGTTGCGGAATCTGAATCATCCGAAATTGTGCAACAGTACGCGGTTGTCCCTCAAGAAACTGATGAACAATGTGATTCAAGCTACGATCATCAAGGGCAAATTAAAGGGAGAGGAAGTCCTTATCCCACGAATTCCGATTATTCCATCTGATTTTCCATTCCAATTCAAGCGGATTCAGTTTCCCGTCCGATTGGCTTTTGCGATGACAATCAATAAATCGCAAGGCCAATCGTTGGAAGTATGTGCGATTGATATCGAATTTCCCTGTTTTTCGCACGGTTAGCTGTACGTGTCCTGTTCGCGTGTTCGAAAACTGTCTTCGTTCTTTGTTTTTGCGCCGGAAAATAAGCAAAAAGCATTATTCATGTTGTTGTTGTTGTTGTAGCAGTGCTTCGCCCCACCCAACAGCCGCGACCGATCACAAATTGTCATCAATATCCTCTAACGGGAGTCCAAGGAAACTTGCTGTTTCAACAGGGGTGGACCATAAGGAAAGGGGTGTTAGAGGCGTTGGTTCCACATTAAAATTAAAGAGATGGTTGGTGTCATGTGGGGACACATTGCAAGCGAGGCATACATCTTATATGTCGGGGTTGATTCTGTATAGGTAAGTGTTTAACCTGTTACAGTATCCAGAACGAAGTTGAGCAAGAGTGTCACGCGTTTCCCTGGGAAGTATGCGTTCCTCTTCCGCGAGTTTTGGATACTTTTCTTTGAGTACTGGATTCACCGGGCAATTCCCGGCATAAAGGTCCGACGTCTGTTTGTGGAGTTCACCAAGGACCTGCTTGTGTTTTTTCGCTTCATACGGCTGGGTACCAGGTGCCGTATTTCCTCAGAATGCTTACGGAGATGACGCCTTAAGCCCCTAGGCGGTGCTGGCTCATCAATCAGATGTTTGTTGGAATGCTCAGGCTTCTGGGTATTCAACAGGAACTGTTTGGTCAGCATCTCATTTCTCTCCCTGATGGGGAGTATTCTCGCCTCATTATGCAGATGGTGTTCTGGGGACATAAGAAGACAGCCCGTGGCGATTCTGGGAGCAGTATTTTGGCAGGCCTGTAGCTTCTTCCAGTGGGTAATTTTTAGGCTTGGGGACCATATGGGTGACGCGTAGCACGTAATCGGCTGGCTAATTACTTTGTATGTAGTCATGAGCGTTTCTTTATCTTTTCCCCAAGTACTGCTAGCGAGGAATTTGCGGATTTTGTTACGGCTCTGAATTCTCGGAACAATTGCGGCTGCGTGCTCACCAAAATGTAGATCCTGATCAATCGTCACACCCAAGATTTTGTGGTGTAGGACAGTCGGTAGCGTAGTGCCATCGACGTGGATGTTCAAAACGGTCGACATTTGGGACGTCCATGTTGTAAATAAGGTCGCGGTCGTGGCTCTCTACTGATTTCGATTCCGTTCAAATGAATAACATTGAAATTTGAACTATTTGTGTTTTATTATCCTTGAGGTTTATCTGAAGGCGTTAAATTGGGTGTGCCACACCTCTTTTCTAAATGAAAGGAAAAGGGAAAAAGGTAAAGAGAAATGTAAATGGAAAAGGGAAGTGAATAGGAAGGCGAAAGAGAAAGGAAAAATACAGAATTATTTAAAAGAGAAAGGAGGGAGAAAGCGAACGGAGAGGTAAAGCTTGCGATAGTAAGCGAGGCGCGGAATTTTTTATAGGGGCTTCTAAATTATAAACGCTTCCGTTTCCAGGAAAAGTCTGTAAAGCACTGGAAGGAATATTACCGGGCAGGATAACATCTGTCGGGCCAGCTAGTATACTATATATACCACCATATATATACTATATATACCACCAATCTTTATGATTTTTTCACACAACAATATATGCTATATACGTAAGCACTCGTTGAAATTTGAAGCTTCTAGCTCTTAAAATAGGGCAGTAATTACGAAAAGTTTCTTATCCGAACAATCGGTTATGGAGGATATATTCTATATATACGACCGATCTCATCAATTTTTTCAGACAACAATATGTGCAATATACGAAAGTATATGGTGAAGTTTAAAGCTTCAATCTGTTAAATTGAGGAAGATATGACAAAAATCCTCTTTTTCTGAAAAATCGGTTGTATGGAGGATATATGCTATAGTAGTCCGATCCGGCCGGTTCCGACAAACGTCTAATCGGACACCCAAATACACCCGCTCACCAAATTTTATCAAGATATCCCAAAAATTGAGGGACTAGTTTGCATACAAACAGACAGACGGACAGACGGACATGGCTAAATCAACTCAGCTCTTCATCCTGATTATTTCGGTATACTTAATGGTGGGTCTACCTATTTTCCATTAAGGACTTACAATTTTGGGTTTCGTGACGAAATTAATATAACATTTCATTTTCATGAAAGGTATAAAAATAGGTAGGTACTTTGTTTGAGGATGCAAAGTTTCAGGTTTTTTGTGGTCTGCGTGTAAAAACTATGACAACGATTTGGAAACCTGCGAAAATGAAAAGGCATTAGCTATGATTATATTGTGTTTGAAGCCATCGCAGTTGGGCTATGTGAAGAATTGTACCAGTGCTTTAGATGCTTGGCAAAAATTAAAAAGTGTATACAAGCCAAGCGGTCCAATTCGCAAAGTTACATTGTATAAAAAGTTACTAAGCCTGAATATGTGTGAAAATGTAACAATGGCAAAGCATATTCAAATTGTGTGTGCATTTCTGAGAAATTGGCAGAATTGGATATTAAATTAAACGAAGAAATTTTAGTGATAATTTTGTTGTCCAGTTTGCCACGAAGTTTGGAGAACTTCGTGATCGCAATGGAGACGCGTGACAGTTTCCCCACCTTCGAGGTTGTAAAAATTAAATTGCTAGAAGAGTACGATCGTCAAGTACAGGCAGAAGGGCAGCATAAAAGTGTAACAAATCAACAAGTGTTTCTAGCGACTTCGAAAGGGGAAGGTAAAAATCAAAATAGACAATTCAACGGAAAATGCTTTAATTGTGGTAAGCGTGGACATATAGCGTCAAAATGTAAAGCACCGAAAAAAGACAAGCAGAGTGAGAAGAGTTAGACGGCCCATACATGACACAAAAGCCATGCGCAAATATAAAACGACGGAATTTGTGCAAATGAAAATTTTTACATACAAGGCTCAATAACATTGCGCAATATTCATTTTTAACGTAGCGCAACAAATGAAACATGTGTTTTAATTGTATAAAAAAGGCACTAATTGTATAAAAAAACACGATTTATTTTCCACAGTGCTGGTAATTCACAGTATAAGTCGAAAAACTCGCACCAGATGCGTTTATTTTCCATTGTATTTATAATATATATATTTTAGTTGCAAGACCATCTCAACTCATTGCAGCACTGCGCAATATTCATTTTTCAACTAGCGCAACAAATGAAACATGTGTTCTAATTGTATAAAAAATTATTATGTATTATTAAATTTGTGTAAATTCCTGTTACAAACTAGAGATGGTCCTTACGCCTTCGATATTAACATTTTTAAGCAACAATTACTGATGTTATATTATCAGAAACCAAAGGTAAACTGTGTAACATTCACCACACACGAAGAAAAAAGCATGTGCAATATTTGCAGCCATGCGTAAATATCAAAATCGTTTTGATTTTAGCGCAGTTCTCTGCGCAAATAGCGCAACCAGTGCACACACCAGGCAAATCCTTGTACAAATTGGTAATTGGCACAAGGATACTTGAGCCGTGTAATTGGCGTATTAGCAGTGTTCGTTCGCGACGCTGGCAGCAGCCGATGTCTCAAGTATCAAACGTTCGTCGTGGTGTCTTGATAGTGGTGCGTCGACTCACATATGCAGTGAGAGATGTATGTTTATATCTCTTAAAGAGAGCAAAGAGAAAGTGATGTTGGCATCAGAAAAGTACTTAGAAGCTACAGGTGTAGGAAGTGTTTTGATTAAAGCAAATTGTAACATTGTTTTAAGAGACGTATTATTTGTACCAACAATGGTAGGCAATTTCATTTCAATCGGCAAAGCCATAAGCAATGGTGTGCGTGTAAATTTTGATAAACAATGCGCGATTATAAGAAATGAAAAAGGAAATATTGTGCTAAGAGCAGAGAAGAGAAATAACTTGTATATATTTGAAAGCGAAATTTGTGTACAAAAGTGTTTCAGTGCAGTAGAAGAAAATGCAATGATGTGGCATAAACGATACGGCCATCTAAATTTTCAGAGTCTGAAAGAGCTGTGCAGCAACAGAATTGTTAATGGTTTAGAGCTAAAAACACTACCCAAAGTCATAAATTGTGACGTATGTATGAGAGCAAAAATATGTGTAAAGTCGTTTCCGAAGGTTAGCGATAATAAATCGCAGAATTTGTTAGCTGTGGTACACTCAGATGTGTGTGGGCCTATGCCAAAAGAGTCACTTGGTGGAGCGCGTTACTTCGCGACGTTTATAGATGACAAATCTAGGCGAATGTATGTGTATTTTCTCAAAACGATAGACGAAGTGTTTGAGAAATTTAAATTATTTAAGAGCTTAGTAAAATGCCAAACAGAGATAAAAATAAAAGTGCTAAGAACTGATAATGGCAGAGAGTATGTGAATCGCGAATTTGATAATTTTCTAAATGAGTGCGGCATTCAGAGGCAATTGACTGTTCCTTATACGCCTCAGCAAAACGGTGTCACAGAGCGAGCTAATAGGACAATAGTAGAGATGGCTTGTAGTATGTTAGTAGAAGCAGGTCTCAATGAAAATTTGTGGGCAGAAGGTGTTGCTACTGCAGTGTATTTGCGAAATCGATCGGTAACCAAACAATTAGTGAACAGGCAACAAGCCGAATGTTAGTCATTTAAAGGTGTTTGGTTCAAAAGCAATTGGGTTAGACAAGAATCAACAGAATAAATTTAGAGAGCGGGGAAAAAAGTATATTTTTGTAGGCTACTCTTTAACATCAAAAGCGTATAGACTGTATGACTGCGAAGAAAGAAGAATAGTTGAGAAACGCGATGTGATGTTCGATGAAAAGGTATTAGGTAGAATGAAAGCGAAAGAGACAGAAATGGGAACAATTGACACAAATGAAACAAGAAGCAAATTACAACCATCAAATTAAATCGACAACAAAGTTCGTATTGATTAGGAGCAATACGAAACAGCATCGGAAGCAGAGAGCGACGTTAGCAGCGAAGAAGCAGGAGTGCAATGCGACGAAGGCAGCGTAAATGAATGTTTGACTGAACGAAGAGGAAGGGGAAGACCGAAACGTATATATACTGGTAATGTTGGTCGTCCGCGTAAAAAGTACCATGTTGTTAATTTTGCAAACGATAATCGTGTTAAAATACCGCTGAGCGTAAGAGTAGCATTGTCTAGCGAAAGTAGTGAATGCTGGCAAGAAGCAATGAAAAAAGAGTATGACTCTTTAATGAAAAACAACACATGGGTGCTAGTTGATTTACCTAGTGGTAAGAAAAAAATTGGTTGCAAATGGGTATTCAATTTAAAAGAGATCAGGCAGGAAATATAGCACGATACAAATCGCGGTTAGTTGCTAAAGGGTGTAGTCAGCAATATGGTATAAACTACAACGAAACGTTTTCGCCTGTGGTTCGTCATGCTACTGTACGTATTTGATTGCGGTATATGTAGACTATATTATCGTGGCTTGTTCCAGCGAAAACGAACTTATAAAAATAAAGCGGCAAATTGCAAAAAATTTTGAGGTTGTAGACAAAGGCAAAATAAGACACTTTCTGGGTATGGAAATAGAACGCATTGGAAATGTAGGCGCTATTTCAGTTGGTCATACTCAATACGTTCAAAAAATGCTGCGGCAGTATGGTATGGAGAAGTGTCGTAGTGCATCTACGCCATTAGATCCTGGGTTTAAAGTGCATTGTGATAAAACAGAGTGCGAGAAAGTAGATACTTCTGAGTATCAGTCACTTATCGGCGCATTAATGTACCTGGCGATAACAACAAGACCTGACATTTGCATTCGGTCAGCAAGTTGGCACAACGAAACCAAAATCCCCACATTGAGCATGAGACAGCAGCAAAGCATATATTAAGGTATCTTTCTTTAACCAAAGATTTGAAGCTTGTTTACAAAAAGACTGGTAAGCAAGCCGAAGGTTATGTAGACGCAGATTGGGGTGGCAGCACAGAAGACAGAAGATCATTCACCGGTTATGTATTTACAATGGCAGGCTGTTTATTTTCATGGGAAAGTAAGAAACAATCAACAGTTGCACTAAGCAGTACCGAAGCTGAGTATATGGCGTTAACAGCAGTGGCAAAAGAAGCAGTATATTTAAAGAAATTGCTTAGCGAGGTTGAATATTGCAAGAATGAAGGACCAATGACTATATACGGCGATAATTTAAGTTCACATAATTTGACGAAGAATCCGGTTTACCATAGCCGGAGTAAATATATCCATACCCGATTTTATTATATACGAGATGTTGTAAAAAATAATGTAATCAATCTGAATTATATTAGCACAGATAATATGCCAGCAGATATTTTGACAAAGAATTTATGTAAAGTAAAGCATGTTAAACTAGTAGGCTTGCTTGAATTGAAATAGTATTTGCTTTTGAGATTATATAAAAATTATAATTGTTGAGGAGTATTGGAAACCTGGCAGTCCTATGAAATGCATCCCTGTAAAATGCATATATGTACAACAACTATGTTTTTCAAATTTTCAACGTTGAGTTCAGTTCTAAAATAAACTTCATACTAGTAACAACGTGTTTTATATTTATTCCAAGCTTCGCTGTAAGTATACGCGCAACACAACGAATCACGTATTTCAAAAATATATGACGTAAACGTAACTATTTGATGAGATTTGATGCTTCTAGCCGTAAAAAAGGGGCAAAAATGACAGTTTATATGGGGTATATAATATATATATCACCGATCTCTATGATTTTTTCAGACAACAATATATGCTATATACGTAAGCGTTTGGTGAAATTTGAAGCTTCTAGCCGTTAAAATAAGGCAGAAAATGCGTAAAGTTTCATATCAGAACAATCGGTTGTATGAGATATATACTATATATACCACCGGTCTCTATGATTTTTTCAGACAACAATATATGCTATACACCTAAGCATTTGGTGAAATTTGAACATATCTAAACGATTTTTAAGACAAATATAAAATAAACAAGTAAGGAAGGCTAAGTTCGGGTGTAACCGAACATAACATACTCAGTTGAGAGCTATGGAGACAAAATAAGGAAAATCAATCTGGGGTAACCCTGGAATGTGGTTGTATAACATGTGTATCAAATGAAAGGTATTAAAGAGTATTTTAAGAGAGAATAGGCCATAGTTCTATGGATGAACGCCATTTAGGGATATCGCCATAAAGGTAGACCAGGGCTGACTCTAGAATTTGTTTGTACGATATGGGTATCAAATGAAAGGTGTTACTGAGCATTTTAAGAGGGAGTGGGCCTTAGGTCTATCGGTGGACGCCTTTTCGAGATGTCCCCATTAAGGTGGACCAGGGGTGATTCTATAATGTGTTTGTACGATATGGGTATCAAATGAAAGCTGTTAATGAGTATTTTGAAAAGGAGTGATCCTTAGTTCCATAGGTGGACGCCGTTTCGAGATATCGCCATAAAGGTGGACCAGGGGTGTCTCTAGAATGTGTTTGTACGATATGGGAATCAAATGAAAGGTGTTACTGAGCATTTTAAGAGGGAGTGGGCATTGGGTCTATAGGTGGACGCCTTTTCGAGATATCGCCATTAGGGTGGGCCAGGGGTGACTCTAGAATGTTTGTACGGTATGGGTATCAAACGAAAGGTGTTACTGAGCATTTTAAGAGGGAGTGGGCATGAGGTCTATAGGTGGACGCCTTTTCGAGATATCGTCATAAGGGTGGGCCAGGGGTGACTCTAGAATGTGTTTGTACGATATGTGCATCAAACGAAAGGTGTTACTGAGCATTTTAAGAGGGAGTGGGCATTAGGTCTATAGGTGGACGCCCTTTCGAGATATCGCCATTAGGGTGGGCCAGGGGTGACTCTAGAATGTTTGTACGATATGGGTATCAAACGAAAGGTGTTACTGAGCATTTTAAGAGGGAGTGGGCATTAGGTCTATAGGTGGACGCCTTTTCGAGATATCGCCATTAGGGTGGGCCAGGGGTGACTCTAGAATGTGTTTGTACGATATGGGTATCAAATGAAAGGTGGTAAGGAGTATTTTAAAAGGGAGTAATCCTTAGTTCTATAGGTGGACGCCTTTTCGAGATATCGCCATAAAGGTGGACCAAGGGTGACTCTAGAATGTTTGTACGATATGGGTATCAAACGAAAGGTGTTACTGAGCATTTTAAGAGGGAGTGGGCATTAGGTCTATAGGTGGACGCCTTTTCGAGATATCGCCATTAGGGTGGGCCAGGGTGACTCTAGAATGTGTTTGTACGATATGGGTATCAAATGAAAGGTGGTAATGAGTATTTTAAAAGGGAGCAATCCTTAGTTCTATAGGTGGACGCCTTTTCGAGATATCGCCATTAGGGTGGGCCAGGTGTGACTCTAGAATGTTTGTACGATATGGGTATCAAACGAAAGGTGTTACTGAGCATTTTAAGAGGGAGTGGGCATTAGGTCTATAGGTGGACGCCTTTTCGAGATATCGCCATTAGGGTGGGACAGGGGTGACTCTAGAATGTTTGTATGATATGGGTATCAAACGAAAGGTGTTACTGAGCATTTTAAGAGGGAGTGTACATTAGGTCTATAGGTGGACGCCTTTTCGAGATATCGCCATTAGGGTGGGCCAGGGGTGACTCTAGAATGTTTGTACGATATGGGTATCAAACGAAAGGTGTTACTGAGCATTTTAAGAGGGAGTGGACATTAGGTCTATAGGTGGACGCCTTTTCGAGATATCGCCATTAGGGTGGGCCAGGGTGATTCTAGAATGTGTTTGTACGATATGGGTATCAAATGAAAGGTGGTAATGAGTATTTTAAAAGGGAGTAATCCTTAGTTCTATAGGTGGACGCCTTTTCGAAATATCGCCATTAGGGTGGGCCAGGTGTGACTCTAGAATGTTTGTACGATATGGGTATCAAACGAAAGCTGTTACTGAGCATTTTAAGAGGGAGTGGGCATTAGGTCTATAGGTGGACGCCTTTTCGAGATATTGCCATTAGGGTGGGCCAGGGGTGACTCTAGAATGTTTGTACGATATGGGTATCAAACGAAAGGTGTTACTGAGCATTTTATGAGGGAGTGGACACTAGGTCTATAGGTGGACGCCTTTTCGAGATATCGCCATAAAGGTGGACCAAGGGTGACTCTAGAATGTTTGTACGATATGGGTATCAAACGAAAGATGTTACTGAGCATTTTAAGAGGGAGTGGGCATTAGGTCTATAGGTGGACGCCTTTTCGAGATATCGCCATTAGGGTGGGCCAGGGTGACTCTAGAATGTGTTTGTACGATATGGGTATCAAATGAAAGGTGGTAATGAGTATTTTAAAAGGGAGTAATCCTTAGTTCTATAGGTGGACGCCTTTTCGAGATATCGCCATAAAGCTGGACCAAGGGTGACTCTAGAATGTTTGTACGGTATGGGTATCAAACGAAAGGTGTTACTGAGCATTTTAAGAGGGAGTGGACACTAGGTCTATAGGTGGACGCCTTTTCGAGATATCGCCATTAGGGTGGGCCAGGGGTTACTCTAGAATGTTTGTACGATATGGGTCTCAAACGAAAGGTGTTACTGAGCATTTTAAGAGAGAGGGGGCATTAGTTCTATAGGTGGACGCCTTTTCGAGATATCGCCATTAGGGTGGGACAGGGGTGACTCTGGTATGTTTTTGTACGATATGGATATCAAATTAAAGGTATTAATGAGGGTTTTAAAAGCGAGTGGCCCTTAGATGTATATGTGAAGGCGTTCTCGTGATATCCACCAAAATGTGGACCAGGTGATCCAGAAAATCATCTGTCGGGTACTGCTAATTTAATTATATATGCAATACCACTAACAGTATTCCTGCCAAGATTCCAAGGGCTGTTGATTTCGCCTTGTAGAACTTTTTCATTTTCTTCTACTTAATATGGTAGGTGTCACACCCATTTTACAAAGATTTTTCCAAAGTTATATTTTGCGTCAACAAACCAATCCAGTTACCATGTTTCATCCCTTTTTTCGTATTTGGTATAGAATTATGGCATTTTTTTCATTTTTCGTAATTTTCGATATCGATAAAGTGGGCGTGGTTATGGTCAGATTTCGCCCATTTTTTATACCAAGAAAAAGTGAGCTCAGGTAAGTACGTGGGCTAAGTTTAGTAAAGATATATCGGATTTTGTTCAAGTTATTGTGTTAATGGCCGAGCGGAAGGACAGACGGTAGACTGTGTATAAAAACTGGGCGTGGCTTCCACAGATTTCGCCCATTTTCACAGAAAACAGTTACCGTCATAGAATCTATGCTCCTACCAAATTTGAGAAGAATTGGTAAAATTTTGTTCGACTTATGGCAATAAAAGTATTCTAGACAAACTAAATGAAAATGGGCGGAGCCACGCCCATTTTGAAATTTTCTTTTATTTTTGTATTTTGTTGCATCATATCATTACTGGAGTTGAATTTTGACTTAATTTACTTATATACAGTAAAGATATTAAATTTTTTGTTAAAATTTGAATTAAAAAAAATTTTTTTTTAAAAAGTGGGCGTGTTCTTAATCCAATTTTGCTAATTTTTATTTAGCACATATAGAGTAATAGTAGTAACGTTCCTGCCAAATTTCATCATGATATCTTCAACGACTGCCAAATTACAGCTTGCAAAACTTTTAAATTACCTTCTTGTAAAAGTGGGCGGGGCCACGCCCATTGTCCAAAATCTTACTAATTTTCTATTCTGCGTCATAACGTCAACCCATCTACCAAGTTTCGTCGCTTTATCTGTGTTTTGTAATGAGTTATCGCACTTTTTCGGTTTTTCGAAATTTTCGATATCGAAAAAGTGGGCGTGGTTATAGTCCGATATCGTTCATTTTAAATAGCGATCTGAGATGAGTGCTCAGGAACCTACATACCAAATTTCATCAAGATACCTCAAAATTTACTCAAGTTATCGTGTTAACGGACGGACGGACGGACATGGCTCAATCAAATTTTTTTTCGATCCTGATTATTTTGATATATGGAAGTCTATATCTATCTCGATTCCTTTATATATGTACAACCAACCGTTATCCAATCAAACTTAATATACTCTGTGAGCTCTGCTCAGCTGAGTATAAAAACAGGTAGGTACTTTTTCAATAATATATGACGTAAACGTAACTATTTGATGAGATTTGATGCTTCTAGCCGTAAAAAAGGGCAAAAAATGACAGTTTATATGGGGTATATAATATATATACCACCGATCTCTATGATTTTTTCAGACAACAATATATGCTATATACGTAAACATTTGGTGAAACTTGAAGCTTCTAGCTGTTAAAACGGAGCAGAAATTGCGCAAAGTTTCTTATCTGAACAATCGGTTGTATGAGATAAATACTATTTATACCACCGATCTCAATGATTTCTTCAGACATCAATATATGCTATATACACGTAAGCATTCGGTGAAATTTGAAGCTTCTAGCTGTTAAAATGGGGCTGAAAATGCAAAAAAAATATATATATATACTATATATATATACGGGGTATTCCATCCCATTTCGACCAATTTTGAACCCGACCCCTTTAGAATTGGCTGAAGGTTTTTCTTCTTTTTCTAGCTTACGAAAGGCGTTTTTCAAAATTTTTTAAAATTTTTTGATCCAACTCAAAAAAGTTATGAATTTTTAAAAAACACCGTTTTTGTTTTCAAAATGCTATAACTTTTTCAAAAATTGACCATTTGCGATCTTTTTTTAAATTTGTTTTTAAATGCACTTTTCGGCAAAAATACAAAAAAAAATTTTAAAGTTTGTTTTTGTAATTTTTCAGTTTTTCGAGATTTTTCGAAATTCGCCATTTTTTTTCTCATAAAAAACTTCAATAAATTCTGCAATCATCCCAACTAATCCCGGAGTGGGCCGATATTTTTTTTTTTTATTTAATTGAAAAAAAAACTTTAAACATTTTTTTGTATTTTTTCCGAAAAGTACATTTAAAAACAAATTTAAAAAAAAGATCGCAAATGGTCAATTTTTGAAAAAGTTATAGCATTTTGAAAACAAAAACGGTGTCCAACTCAAAAGAAGTTATGAATTTAAAAAAAAAACGGTGTTGTTTTCAAAATGCTATAACTTTTTCAACAACTGACCGTTTGGGATCGTTTTTTTTTTAATTTGTTTTTAAATGTACTTTTCGGAAAAAATAAAAAAAAATTTTTTAAGTTTTTTTTCAAATAAATAAAAAAAAAAAATATCGGCCCACTGCGGGATTAGTGGGGATGATTGCAGAATTGGTTTAAGTTTTTTATGAGAAAAAAAAATGGCGAAATTCGAAAAATATCGAAAAACTGAAAAATTACAAAAAAAAACTTTAAAATTTTGAATTTTTTCCGAAAAGTACATTTAAAAACAAATTTAAAAAAAAATATCCCAAACGGTAAATTTTTGAAAAAGTTATAGCATTTTGAAAAAAAACTGTGTTTTTTTAAATTCATAAATTTTTTTGAGTTGGATGAAAAAATTTGAAAAAATTCTGAAAAACGTCTTTCGTAAGCTAGAAAAAGAAGAAAAACTTTCAGCCAATTCTGAAGGGGTCGGGTTCAAAATTGGTCGAAATGGGATGGAATATCCCATATACTATATATACCATCATATATATATTATATATATCACCGATCTCTATAATTTTTTTACACAACAATATATACTATATATGTAAGCAATCGGTGAAATTTGAAGCTTATAGCTATTAAAATGGGGTAGAAATTGGTAAAAGTTTCTTATCTGAACAATCCGTTGTATGAGATATATACTATATATAAAATCGATCTCTATAATTTTTTCAGACAACAATATATGCTATATACGTAAGCATTCGTTGAAATTTGAAGCCTCTCGCTCTTAAAATAGGGCAGTAATTATGAAAAGTTTCTGACGAAATTAATATACCATTTCATTTTCATGAAAGGTATAAAAATAGGTAGGTACTTTGTGTGAGGATGCAAAGCTTCACGTTTTTTGTGATCTGTATGTAAAAACTATGACTACGAATCACGTATTTCAAAAAGATATGACGTAAGCGTAACAATTTTATGAAATTTGATGAATTTTGAAGCTTCTAGCCGTAAAAAAGGGGCAAAAATGGCAGTGTATACGGGGTATATAATATATATACCACCGATCTCTATGATTTTTTCAGACAACAATATATGCTATATACGTAAGCATTTGGTGAAACTTGAAGCTTCTAGCTGTTAAAACGGGGCATAAATTGCGCAAAGTTTCTTATCTGAAAAATCGGTTGTATGAGATATATAATATGTATAACACCGATCTCAATGATTTTTTCAGACATCAATATATGTTATACACGTAAGCATTTGGTGAAATTTGAAGCATATAGCTGTTAAAATGGGGCTGAAATTGCAAAAAAAAAATATATATATATACTATATACATATACTATATATACCATCATATATATATTATATATATCACCGATCTCTACAACAACATATGCTATATACGTAAGCATTCGTTGAAATTTGAAGCCTCTCGCTCTTAAAATAGGGCAGTAATTACGAAAAGTTTCTGACGAAATTAATATACTATTTCATTTTCATGAAAGTTATAAAAATAGGTAGGTACTTTGTGTGAGGATGCAAAGCTTCACGTTTTTTGTGATCTGCATGTAAAAACTATGACTACGAATCACGTATTTCAAAAATATATGACGTAAACGTAACTATTTGATGTAATTTGATGAATTTTGAAGCTTCTAGCCGTAAAAAAGGGGCAAAAATGACAGTTTATATGGGGTATATAATATATTTACCACCGATCTCTATGATTTTTTCAGACAACAATATATGCTATATACGAAAGCATTTGGTGAAATTTGAAACTTCTAGCTGTTAAAACGGGGCAGAAATTGCGCAAAGTTTCTTATCTGAAAAATCGGTTGTATGAGATATATAATATGTATACCACCGATCTCAATGATTTTTTCAGCCATCAATATATGCTATACACGTAAGCATTTGGTGAAATTTGAAGCATATAGCTGTTAAAATGGGGCTGAAATTGCAAAAAAAAAATATATATATATACTATATACATATACTATATATACCATCATATATATATTATATATATCACCGATCTCTACAACAACATATGCTATATACGTAAGCATTCGTTGAAATTTGAAGCCTCTCGCTCTTAAAATAGGGCAGTAATTACGAAAAGTTTCTGACGAAATTAATATACTATTTCATTTTCATGAAAGTTATAAAAATAGGTAGGTACTTTGTGTGAGGATGCAAAGCTTCACGTTTTTTGTGATCTGCATAAAAAAACTATGACTACGAATCACGTATTTCAAAAATATATGACGTAAACGTAACTATTTGATGTAATTTGATGAATTTTGAAGCTTCTAGCCGTAAAAAAGGGGCAAAAATGACAGTTTATATGGGGTATATAATATATTTACCACCGATCTCTATGATTTTTTCAGACAACAATATATGCTATATACGAAAGCATTTGGTGAAATTTGAAACTTCTAGCTGTTAAAACGGGGCAGAAATTGCGCAAAGTTTCTTATCTGAAAAATCGGTTGTATGAGATATATAATATGTATACCACCGATCTCAATGATTTTTTCAGCCATCAATATATGCTATACACGTAAGCATTTGGTGAAATTTGAAGCATATAGCTGTTAAAATGGGGCTGAAATTGCAAAAAAAATATATATATATATACTATATACATATACTATATATACCATCATATATATATTATATATATCACCGATCTCTATGAGTTTTTACACAACAATATATACTATATACGTAAGCAATCGGTGAAATTTGAAGCTTATAGCTGTTAAAATGGGGTAGAAATTGAGAAAAATTTCTTATCTGAACAATCGGTTGTATAAGATATATACTATATATACAACCGATCTCTATGATTTTTTCAGACAACAATATATGCTATATACGTAAGCATTTTGTGAAATTTGAAGCTTCTAGCTGTTAAAATGGGGCTGAAATTGCGAATATATATATATATATACTATATATATATATATATATTTACCATATATATACTATATATACCACCGATCGTTATGATTTTTTCAGACAACAGTATATGCTATATACGTAAGCATTTGGTGAAATTTGAGGCTTCTAGCTATTAAAACGGGGCAGAAATTGCGCAAAGTTTCTTATCTGAACAATCGGTTGTATGAGATAAATACTATTTATACCACCGATCTCAATGATTTCTTCAGACATCAATATATGCTATATACACGTAAGCATTCGGTGAAATTTGAAGCTTCTAGCTGTTAAAATGGGGCTGAATATGCAAAAAAAAAAAAATATATATACTATATATATTTATATACGGAGTATTCCATCCCATTTCGACCAATTTTGAACCCGACCCCTTTAGAATTGGCTGAAGGGTTTTCTACTTTTTCTAGCTTACGAAAGGCGTTTTTCAAAATTTTTTAAAATTTTTTCATCCAACTCAAAAAAATTATGAATTTTTAAAAAACACCGTTTTTGTTTTCAAAATGCTATAACTTTTTCAAAAATTGACCATTGCGATCTTTTTTTTTAAATTTGTTTTTAAATGCACTTTTCGGCAAAAATACAAAAAAAATTTTTAAAGTTTGTTTTTGTAATTTTTCAGTTTTTCGAGATTTTTCGAATTTCGCCATTTTTTTCTCATAAAAAACTTCAATAAATTCTGCAATCATCCCAACTAATCCCGGGGTGGGCCGATATTTTTTTTTTTTTATTTAATTGAAAAAGAAACTTTAAACATTTTTTTGTATTTTTTCCGAAAAGTACATCTAAAAACAACATCTTTAAAAAAGAAATGATCCCAAACGGTCAATTTTTGAAAAATTTATAGCATTTTGAAAACAAAAACGGTGTCCAACTCAAAAGAAGTTATGAATTTAAAAAAAAAAACGGTGTTTTTTTCAAAATGCTATAACTTTTTCAAAAATTGACCGTTTGGGATCATTTTTTTTTTAATTTGTTTTTAAATGTACTTTTCGGAAAAAATACAAAAAAATTTTTAAAGTTTTTTTTTCAAATAAATAAAAAAAAAAAATATCGGCCCACTGCGGGATTAGTGGGGATGATTGCAGAATTGGTTGAAGTTTTTTATGAGAAAAAAAAAATGGCGAAATTCGAAAAATCTCGAAAAACTGAAAAATTACAAAAAAAAACTTTAAAATTTTGAATTTTTTCCGAAAAGTACATTTAAAAACAAATTTAAAAAAATATCGCAAACGGTCAATTTTTGAAAAAGTTATAGCATTTTGAAAAAAAAAACTGTATTTTTTTTAAAATTCATAAATTTTTTTGAGTTGGATGAAAAAATTTGAAAAAATTCTGAAAAACGTCTTTCGTAAGCTAGAAAAAGAAGAAAAACTTTCAGCCAATTCTAAAGGGGTCGGGTTCAAAATTGGTCGAAATGGGATGGAATATCCCATATACTATATATACCATCATATATATATTATATATATCACCGATCTCTATGATTTTTTTACACAACAATATATACTATATACGTAAGCAATCGGTGAAATTTGAAGCTTATAGCTATTAAAATGGGGTAGAAATTGGGAAAAGTTTCTTATCTGAACAATCCGTTGTATGAGATATATACTATATATAAAACCGATCTCTATGATTTTTTCAGACAACAATATATGCTATATACGTAAGCATTCGTTGAAATTTGAAGCCTCTCGCTCTTAAAATAGGGCAGTAATTATGAAAAGTTTCTGACGAAATTAATATACCATTTCATTTTCATGAAAGGTATAAAAATAGGTAGGTACTTTGTGTGAGGATGCAAAGCTTCACGTTTTTTGTGATCTGTATGTAAAAACTATGACTACGAATCACGTATTTCAAAAATATATGACGTAAACTTAACAATTTTATGAAATTTGATGAATTTTGAAGCTTTTAGCCGTAAAAAAGCGGCAAAAATGACAGTTTATACGGGGTCAGCAAAGCTATTTGATGACTCCAACAATAATAAAATATATATAAACGATGCTCTCTCACGATCAACTCGAGCTTTGTTTACTGCGGCATATAAATTAAAACAAGAGAAACGATATAAATATTTATGGTTAGGGAAATCTAGCTTCCTAATGAAAAAAGGCAACAATGAGAAGGTTATCAGTATCAGAACATTTGATGATTTGCATTTAATAGTTAACTAGCTAATTTGAGCTCTTCTCTTAATTTTTATATTTACTTTTAAAGATGTTCTCAGATGTTCTGCCTAATGATAACCCAATCGTCGCTAGCAATAATGTTTTGAATAACTCGCCCTCAACTGATTCTAACAAATTATTAGTTATCCATCAAAATATACGTAGTCTTAGACAAAATTTCGATGTATTCGTTGGTAATATAGAAGCGTTAGGTATAAAGCCAGATATTATATTTTTGTCTGAAATATGGATTTTTTCGTATGAAGTAGGAGATTATAAAATCCCCAATTATAACTTTTATACAAATACCAATGACAGCTACAGTGCAGGAGGTGTTGCAGCTTTTGTACGCGATACTTTTGACTGCTCGTCAGTTAGTAATAGCTTACAAAGTGCAGATACGTTACAGCTTTCCATCAATATCAAAGGCGAACTATTTGTTTTCTTGGGGGTATACAGACTTCAGTCTGTACCTATCTCGTTATTCCTTTAAGAATATTCCTCTTTAGTGGTAAATGCGAAATCGGTTAATTTTTTTATTCTTGGTGACATCAATTTGGATATTTTGCATCGTTCCAGTATTACCGACGAATATTTGGGTTTAATGGCGGTAAATGGTTTGGAATCCTACATAAATGAACCAACACGAACAAGTTCAGGCACTTGCATTGACCACGCGTTTTGTCGTTTCAACTCGCTTCCTAATAGAAATTGTACAAGTCTTAATATGGACTTGCAAGTAACTGATCACACGATGACTGGTATACAGCTAACTGGTATTACGTCAGGCAAACCAAGTATCAACCGCGCTCGTAAATCGATTTGTAAGGTAAACTTTACGATGCTGAATAACAAGCTTCTTCTCGAAAATTGGTCAGACGTGTACGCGGAAAGTAACGTATCGGCGGCTTATGGTGTATTTTTAAACACTTTAAAAGTGCATGTCAATAACTGCACTCTTAATGTGAGTCAGCGTAAACAAGCTCGGCGGCTTAAGCCTTGGATTACCCGAGATCTATTAAGGAAAATAAAGTTCAAAAATAAGTTAGGCAAAAAATGTGCTAAGCATCCCAATTGTAGGAAGCTTCGCTCTCGCTACAATAAAATTAGCAATCAGTCCAATAAAGCAATACGCACTACGCGCGATACATTTTTTAAAAACAAGTTTAACTCAGCTTTGGGCAATACCAGAAAAGAATGGGGCGTCATCCACAGTTTCCTAAACCGGGACAGTGTAGGGAGCCACGAGCCAGTTACCCTACGTGCTGACAGCCAGCTGACTACAGACCCAGAAGAAGTTCAACCCTTTGTGATTGTCAGTTTGCAGCCAATCTACCCTTATGCCAAGTTGCAACTAATAGTTTCTTTTTTAACCCCATATCCAGCTTCGAAATCGCTAAAATTATAAAAACATTGACCAACTCTAGCTCTTGCGGCGATGACGGTATTTCAAATAGTTTATTAAAAAAAATATCGCTCAATATAGTAGATATACTGAAACATTTATTCAATAAAAGTATAACTCAGGGTGTTTTTCCTGATGATCTTAAATGTGCCATTGTAATCCCGATCTTCAAAAAAGGGGATAAGAGGGACCCACGTAACTACAGGCCCATATCTCTACTCCCATCGATTTCCAAAGTATTTGAAAAGCGGTTAAAAATAGAGTTGTGAACTTTCTAGATAAATTGAACTTTTTCAGCCCCATGCAATTCGGATTTCGATCCAGACTCTCAAAAGAGGACGCTCTACTAGATTTCTGCTCAAAGGTGTACAAAGCTCTAGATAGTAAAAGTAACTGTGCTGGTTTATTTGTCGACATAACAAAAGCTTTTGATATGGTAGACAGGAATATACTTCTGAAAAAAATACATAGTGCAGGTTTTCGTGGCTTTATGTACAAATGGTTTACATCTTATCTTTCTAATAGAATACAAAAAGTTAAAGTGGGTAGTTACTACAGTAGCCTGCAGGAAGTTAATCTGGGCGTACCCCAAGGCTCTGTCCTTGGCCCGGTACTGTTCCTCATTTATATTAATTCAATTTTTTCAATTCCATTGAAGGGCAAAACGACTGCTTTTGCAGATGATCTTGCCATTGCGTATAGTACAACGAGTTACTTCGAACTAATATGTGATATTAGCCACGATGTACATATGCTGAGGACTTGGTTTGCTTTACACAAGCTACTAGTTAGTAACAAAACGAAGTTGATGTATTTTAGCATTGCTCCCAAAGAATTTGAGGCTTGTGATCTTTTTTTTCATTCAGCAGAATGCGCACGTTTTAACATGCATCATATGGCGTGCACTTTGAATGGCACGAAAAGTTCATTTGCAACCAACGTTAAATGCAGTGATAACTGCTTCAGGATTGATGTTGTTGAAAATTTCAAATACCTAGGCATTATAATCGATAATCATTTAAATTGGTCTGCACACATTCAGCAACTAAAACATTACTTTCTGTACACTACCCGTCACTTCTATCGTCTCAAAAAGTGTTGCACTATGTGCACTCTAAAAGCTGTTTACTATGGTCTAGTCCAATCGAAACTTCAATATGGGATTACCTGCTGGGGTGGCGCCTCGGCTAGTAAGTTGTCACCCATTGTAACACTCCAAAAGGGAATTATAAGACGCATATGTGGCGCAAACTACAGGTCTCACGCTATGATATCCTTTAGGAGACTAGATATACTACCATGTCGTCATCTATATTTATTTAAAGTCCTAAAAACGTTCTTTATTAGATCGGGGTACTTAGAAAGTTATCCTTCTGAAGTCTACAACCTTAGGAGCAATCTGCTTCCATCCGTACAAATCCCGCATGCTAGGACATATCACTTCAGAAGTTTTTATACATACACGTCGTGCAAAATGTTCAACACTCTCCCGACTTCTGTACAAGTTATAAGAAATCTTAACCTATTTCAAAATAAAATAAAAATGTATCTGATTAGTTTTAGCCACTACGATCTAGAAGCCTTGCTGAGGACGTTGTTGTAAGTCATATCTAACTTTTTAAACTATATCAACTGTTTCTCTATCGGAACCTTAACTAATTAACGAATTATCAATTGTTTCTCTATCGTAATCTTAACTAATTATCTGAATTATTATGAGTTTATTCTATAATATTATTAAAAACTATACACCCCACACTAAAAAAGAATTTTAATATGTGAACTGGCATTTAATACTATTTTAAAAATTTAATATAAAAAATGCCATGTACCTTTCTTATGCTATAGAGTAATAGAATGTGCTCTTTCAATATTGTAATTTATTTAAAATATGCATTAAGAAATGTTTAATAAATAAAAATAAAATAAAAAAAATAAATATATACCACCGATCTCTATGATTTTTTCAGACAACAATATATGCTATATACGTAAGCATTCGTTGAAATTTGAAGCCTCTCGCTCTTAAAATAGGGCAGTAATTACGAAAAGTTTCTGACGAAATTAATATACTATTTCATTTTCATGAAAGTTATAAAAATAGGTAGGTACTTTGTGTGAGGATGCAAAGCTTCACGTTTTTTGTGATCTGCATGTAAAAACTATGACTACGAATCACGTATTTCAAAAATATATGACGTAAACGTAACTATTTGATGTAATTTGATGAATTTTGAAGCTTCTAGCCGTAAAAAAGGGGCAAAAATGACAGTTTATATGGGGTATATAATATATATACCACCGATCTCTATGATTTTTTCAGACAACAGTATATGCTATATACGTAAGCATTCGTTGAAATTTGAATACCACCGATCTCTATGATTTTTTCAGACAAAAATATATGCTATATACGTAAGCATTTGGTGAAATTTGAGGCTTCTAGCTATAAAAACGGGGCAGAAATTGCGCAAAGTTTCTTATCTGAACAATCGGTTGTATGAGATAAATACTATTTATACCACCGATCTCAATGATTTCTTCAGACATCAATATATGCTATATACACGTAAGCATTCGGTGAAATTTGAAGCTTCTAGCTGTTAAAATGGGGCTGAAAATGCAAACAAAATATATATATATACTATATATATATACGGGGTATTCCATCCCATTTCGACCAATTTTGAACCCGACCCCTTTAGAATTGGCTGAAGGTTTTTCTTCTTTTTCTAGCTTACGTAAGGCGTTTTTCAAAATTTTTTAAAATTTTTTCATCCAACTCAAAAAAAGTTATGAATTTTTAAAAAACACCGTTTTTGTTTTCAAAATGCTATAACTTTTTCAAAAATTGACCATTTGCGATCTTTTTTTTTTAAATTTGTTTTTAAATGCACTTTTCGGCAAAAATACAAAAAAAAATGTTTAAAGTTTGTTTTTGTAACTTTTCAGTTTTTCGAGATTTTTCGAATTTCGCCATTTTTTTTTCTCATAAAAAACTTCAATAAATCCTGCAATCATCCCAACTAATCCCGGGGTGGGCCGATATTTTTTTTTTTATTTAATTGAAAAAAAAAACTTTAAACATTTTTTTGTATTTTTTCCGAAAAGTACATTTAAAAACAACATCTTTAAAAAAGAAATGATCCCAAACGGTCAATTTGGAAAAAAGTTATAGCATTTTGAAAACAAAAACGGTGTCCAACTCAAAAGAAGTTATGAATTTAAAAAAAAAACGGTGTTTTTTTCAAAATGCTATAACTTTTTCAAAAATTGACCGTTTGGGATCTTTTTTTTTTAAATTTGTTTTTAAATGTACTTTTCGGAAAAAATACAAACAAATTTTTAAAGTTTTTTTTTCAAATAAATAAAAAAAAAAATATCGGCCCACTGCGGGATTAGTGGGGCTGATTGCAGAATTGGTTGAAGTTTTTTATGAGAAAAAAAAAAAAATGGCGAAATTCGAAAAATCTCGAAAAAATGAAAAATTACAAAAAAAAACTTAAAAATTTTGAATTTTTTCCGAAAAGTACATTTAAAAACAAATTAAAAAAAATATCCCAAACGGTCAATTTTTGAAAAAGTTATAGCATTTTGAAAAAAAAACTGTTTTTTTTAAAATTCATAAATTTTTTTGAGTTGGATGAAAAATTTGAAAAAATTCTGAAGAACGTCTTTCGTAAGCTAGAAAAAGAAGAAAAACTTTCAGCCAATTCTAAAGGGGTCGGGTTCAAAATTGGTCGAAATGGGATGGAATATCCCATATACTATATATACCATCACATATATATTATATATATCACCGATATCTATGATTTTTTTACACAACAATATATACTATATACGTAAGCAATCGGTGAAATTTGAAGCTTATAGCTGTTAAAATGGGGCAGAAATTGGGAAAAGTTTCTTATCTGAACAATCCGTTGTATGAGATATATACTATATATAAAACCGATCTCTATGATTTTTTCAGACAACAATATATGCTATATACGTAAGCATTCGTTGAAATTTGAAGCCTCTCGCTCTTAAAATAGGGCAGTAATTATGAAAAGTTTCTGACGAAATTAATATACCATTTCATTTTCATGAAAGATATAAAAATAGGTAGGTACTTTGTGTGAGGATGCAAATCTTCACGTTTTTTGTGATCTGTATGTTAAAACTATGACCACGAATAACGTATTTCAAAAATATATGACGTAAACGTAACAATTTTATGAAATTTGATGAATTTTGAAGCTTCTAGCCGCAAAAAAGGGGCAAAAATGACAGTTTATACGGGGTATATAATATATATTTCACCGATCTCTATGATTTTTTCAGACAACAATATATGCTATATACGTAAGCATTTGGTGAAATTAGAAGCTTCTAGCTTTTAAAACGGGGCAGAAATTGCGCAAAGTTTCTTATCTGAAAAATCGGTTGTATGAGATATATAATATGTATAACACCGATCTCAATGATTTTTTCAGACATAAATATATGCTATACACGTAAGCATTTGGTGAAATTTGAAGCATCTAGCTGTTGAAATGGGGCTGAAATTGCAAAAAAAATTATATATATACTATATACATATACTATATATACCATCATATATATATTATATATATCACCGATCTCTACAACAATATATGCTATATACGTAAGCATTCGTTGAAATTTGAAGCCTCTCGCTCTTAAAATAAGGCAACATTAAATAAGAAAAGAAGCTTTATTAGACTTAAGATTTAACACTTTATTTAGTATTCTAAAACTAAGTAAGATAGCGGTTAGTATGAAAGCCCCGACGCAACTGCCCTCTGCGTGGACTGCTGCTTCCTTTTATAATATTTTGTGCAGCTACATTCTGTAGCTAGATATATGCGACGTCTGGGTGTGAGTGTGGCCTTGACTTCCCGCAGGTGTCTTGCTTGGCTGGCATGTGCAATGCAAAAGTCTCACAACATTGTGAAATAGAAATATGCTGACTCCGCTGCAATGTGCATAGGTACTGACTTGGTTCCCATAGATTTGATAACGTTGCGCAATATTGTCATTGCGCGATATGATGAAATGCACTTGCCCTTGAAGCGGGTGTTGGGTTGCAATTATGCTGCTTAAAATAGTTATGCTAGCGCAGCTGCAGGTGGCCCATCAAACGTGGGAAGAATAATTATGCTGACACAGCTGAAGTTAGCCCATGGGACTGTGGGAAGAATGATTATGCTGACACAGCGGCAGGTGGCTATGGGATTGTGGGAAGAATGATTATGCTGACACAGCTGCACGTGTAATCTTCAGCTTGTGGGAATCCAACATATTGGGGAGCCGCCAGCGTGTTAACTCCTCCCCCTTTAAAGATCTGCGTCCCGCGGATTAGTTGGCGAAGAAGGATTTTCGCCTCTTCGACTTAGCCGATTTGTAATGTTTATTTCAGGTAAGATTATCCTTGCTGTGATCTTCCTCCAAATGCACAAAATGAATAGCATAAGTAGCAATAACCCTGATCCTTCAGAAAGTGCGAACCAATTGGTCTTGTCCCTTAGATATTTCAGAAGTTTGATGTTTTCCATTGTTATTCCGTGTACCAGGTTGAGGTTTAGTGCCATGCTGTGGTTTGTAATGCTGGTCAAAACTGGTGGAAGAATCTGTGCTCCAGAACTACTAGTGCTTGAGTATGTTTCGTTGTTAATGACAATGGTCCCGTTGTTCATCTGAAGAATATAAGAACGGTTTAGATAAATTAAACTTTTACCTGATCCTACTGTGCCCATAAAGTTATCAAGGAATATCGTGTCCTCTTTGATAACTTCTACCGTGGATTCGTTGTATGTAGAGTAGGTACAACTTGTGTGTCCGCCTTTGAGAAGGCGTGCCATATATACGGGGTATTCCATCCCATTTCGACCAATTTTGAACCCGACCCCTTTAGAATTGGCTGAAGGTTTTTCTTCTTTTTCTAGCTTACGAAAGGCGTTTTCAGAATTTTTTAAATTTTTTTCATCCAACTCAAAAAAAGTTATGAATTTTTAAAAAACACCGTTTTTGTTTTCAAAATGCTATAACTTTTTCAAAAATTTACGATTTGCGATCTTTTTTTTTAAATTTGTTTTTAAATGCACTTTTCGGCAAAAATACAAAAAAAATTTTTAAAGTTTGTTTTTGTAATTTTTCAGTTTTTCGAGATTTTTCGAATTTCGCCATTTTTTTTTTCTCATAAAAAACTTCAATCAATTCTGCAATCATCCCAACTAATCCCGGAGTGGGCCGATATTTTTTTTTTATTTAATTGAAAAAAAAATTTTAACATTTTTTTGTATTTTTTCCGAAAAGTACATTTAAAAACAACATCGTTAAAAAAGAAATGATCCCAAACGGTCAATTTTTGAAAAAGTTATAGCATTTTGAAAACAAAAACGGTGTCCAACTCAAAAGAAGTTATGAATTTAAAAAAAACGGTTGACCGTTTGGGATCTTTTGTTTTTAAATTTGTTTTTAAATGTACTTTTCGGAAAAAATACAAAAAAATGTTTAAAGTTTTTTTTTTTTCAATTAAATAAAAAAAAAAAAATATCGACCCACTGCGGGATTAGTGGGGATGATTGCAGAGTTGGTTGAAGTTTTTTATGAGAAAAAAAAATGGAGAAATTCGAAAAATCTCGAAAAACTGAAAAATTACAAAAAAAAACTTTAAAATTTTGAATTTTTTCTGAAAGGTACATTTAAAAACAAATTTAAAAAAAAATATCCCAAACGGTCAATTTTTGAAAAAGTTATAGCATTTTGAAAAAAAAGTGTTTTTTTTAAAATTCATAAATTTTTTTGAGTCGGATGAAAAAATTTGAAAAAATTCTGAAAAACGTCTTTCGTAAGCTAGAAAAAGAAGAAAAACTTTCAGCCAATTCTAAAGGGGTCGGGTTCAAAATTGGTCGAAATGGGATGGAATATCCCATATACTATATATACCATCATATATATATTATATATATCACCGATCTCTATGATTTTTTTACACAACAATATATACTATATACGTAAGCAATCGGTGAAATTTGAAGCTTATAGCTATTAAAATGGGGTAGAAATTGGGAAAAGTTTCTTATCTGAACAATCGGTTGTATGAGATATATACTATATATAAAACCGAACTCTATGATTTTTTCAGACAACAATATATGCTATATACGTAAGCATTCGTTGAAATTTGAAGCCTCTCGCTCTTAAAATAGGGCAGTAATTATGAAAAGTTTCTGACGAAATTAATATACCATTTCATTTTCATGAAAGGTATAAGAATAGGTAGGTACTTTGTGTGAGGATGCAAAGCTTCACGTTTTTTGTGATCTGTATGTAAAAACTATGACTACGAATCACGTATTTCAAAAATATATGACGTAAACGTAACAATTTTATGAAATTTGATGAATTTTGAAGCTTCTAGCCGTAAAAAAGGTGTGACGGACTTTTCCTTGACTTGCCGGGGTTGATCTCAGTCCGTCCAGGGTTCCTGGAAGTAGAAATTCCTAACGGTCCTTCTGAAAGAATAACTCTGTTTTGTTCGATACAAAACGTTATAAAAAATTATTTATTTGATAAAATTATACTTTTCTACTCCTAGGCTGATTTCCTTGCTCTATAAGAGGTGACGGAGGTGATAAAGCCCTCGGCCAACCTCTGCGGTCGAATGGAGTGATAAAGCCTCCAGACGAGTATAGTCTAAGTACAAATGAAGTGAAAAAGCCTTCAGGTGTACTCTTGGTCGGTAGTGATAAAGCCTACCGACTCGTATGCCTGTCTCCTAATCTCTGAATTTCAATGCGAACTCGTCGCCCTTATATACTAATTTTTGCACGCAGGCAAACGGTTATTTTATAATAACAACTTTGAACTAATGGTATTAACAATATAAAACAACTGTTATTCCGGTAAATATTTCCTTCCCTTGAATTTCCATGCACCATAATGCTCCTTATTGAATACAATGCCTTTGTACTTGCTCATACTGCGCTTTCCAGGCTTTGGTTTATGTATTGTGTGTTTGTATATGTGTTTGTGGTCACCTGATTCTAATGTTGTGTTTTGCTTTGCCCAATGCTTCTGCCTTCTGTTGTATGGCGTGCGTTGGTGTGTTGTATGCTAGTGCGTAAATATGTATAACGAAATTTCAATTAGTAGCGGCGCTTATTTTGACGACTTGCTGCTGATCTCCGTTCACTTAAGTTATTATGTATGTTGTATTTGTAACTGGGTACATTGGATTTTGAGTGTGCAAAGGGTTGATCGACCGCTGCATTTTTATGTTTTGTGCGTATCTACTTTCCAAATATTTAATGCATGTTAGGGTGATCCTATATTCAAAGTTTATGTTTGCGAAAATGTAAATATTTGGCTTGCGTGCAAAAGTGCGCAAGTGTAATTTGTTCTTCATTTTAATAATTATCAATTCAACGTACAACCGAATATATGTATTTAGAGTATAATTCATAAGGGTATACATATGTATATTTCATAAAAAATGTATAAGTGGTAAATTCAAATATAAACTCCAAGTTATTTCAAAACGTATCTTCTTTAGAAAAATGTATGGATATGTGTATGTTGTGAGGATACAAAGTCCTCGACTTTGGGGTCCTCACACTCCCCCCTCACCTTCCGCAATGAGACTCACCGTCACCAGGTCGATGCGCGTGATCCGCACGCGGAAGTGGTGTTTGCCCATGCTGTTCGTCGTCGCTGCAGTCGCTGGCCATCAGGCTCAATATGTCGCTGTTTTTGTCGTTGAAGCTGCCGTTGACCCCGCTGGCCTTACGGCTTATTATTCTGCTGTCGTCGTTGGTTGGCGTTTCGCTGCCTTTCCCGTCGGCGGTATGTGTGATGCCAGTCTATAAAATAAATGAAAAACTGGTGGATTTTCCTCAGGGTGTTCCCATCGTGTATGGTGGATTAAAAAAAACGTGGTATATCATACGCATAGTTAAAGAGTATATTTACGGGATATTTATGTAATTGTGGTTAGAGTTTACCGAGTTTTTATTGGTTGATCCGACTTCCGGGTACTTCTTGATATGAAATTTCTTCGTGTATAATTTGACAATGTCTCGGTTGGGCATGTCCGTTACTACCGATTTCATCCGGATTGAAGTAGAATCTTACAAAATAGTCTGTAATTCCGCAGTTATCTCGGGGTGTGTGTTCGTTTAAGGCCGCCATAGCGAACTGCCTTCCCAGGTGTAATCTTGTTCCATGCGCCGGTTCTCTGGCGATCTGTAATTTATTTTCTGGAAATATTCGTACCTGATTCTCCGCAATGTTTTGTAATTGACCGTCTCTGTATGCTATCAGCTGTTGACTTGTACCTTGGTTCTCTCCGTGTTGTCTCTCGGTCTCTTCGCTGACTCGTGTGAGCGTACCGCAAATGGCTACCTCGCTGTTATTTTTCTGTTGTTGTACCTCGGGCTTGTTGTTTGCTGTTCGACTGGACGATGTTGACGCGGTTTGATCTTCACTAGCGTCCTTTTTGCACCTCTCTTTATGACTTTGCTTCCTGGATTCGTTGTTGTCGGCGGCGTCGGCTGCGTGGTATGCTTTCAGCTCACTTAGGTGGGCTGTCCTCCTCCTTCCTCTGAAGACTTTGTCTAGCTCTACGATCACTGGTGACACAAAGTTCGTTACCCGGTGAGGTCCACTGTACCTTGGCGCTAGTTTGGCTGTAAAGTTATCTACCGCTTTTGATAGCTGATGCTCCTTTACCAGCACTAGGTCGCCTATCACCGGTCGCCATTGCCTTCTTCTTAAATTGTAATACTTCGCTTGCTCTATAGATGCTCTCTCTTGCTTCCGTCGTACCATCTCGAATATTTCTTTCATCCTCGTTGACTTCTCTCCTGGGTTCGCTAATTTCTCACCTGTACCAAATGTCTGCTCATCGTAAAGGCTGTTGGGGATTCTCGGTTCCCTCCCTTGTACTATGTATGCTGGACTGTAACCTGTCGATTCACATACACTTGTATTCAATGCCAGCGTTATCTCTGGTAACAACTCATCCCATGTCTTCTGCTCTTTTCCCGTAAATTGTGCTATCATCCTCTTGATGTTCCTGTTTGCCCTCTCTGTCGGGTTCTCCTGCGGTGTGTACGGTGCCGTTAATTGGTGTTTCACGCCAAGTTCCTCTAAAAATCTCTTAAAACGTCTGCTGATAAACTGTGCTCCGTTGTCCGTAATAACAACTTTTGGGACGCCGAACCGTGCCAAAACCCTCTCTCGAAATCCTCTTATTAAACATTCTGTCGTTGCCTTTCTGATTGGTATTACTTCTACCCATTTTGAAAATTTGTCTAAGAATACTAGTGCCATTGTGTTTCCATGCTTCGATCGTGGCATTGGACCAACAAAGTCTGCACAGCCCAAGGCTCCTCTGCAATCTTCGTTAGCATCTTACCTGCGGCTGGCTGTTAACTCGGTTTGTAAATTTGACATGTGTGACACTGCTGTACGTACTTTCTTACATCCCTGAACATTCCTGGCCAATAGTAACGTGTTGTTGCTCTTGCTATCGATTTTCGGATGCCCATATGCCCTGCGCTCGGTGTGTCGTGAATCTCCTCTAGCACTCTGCGTCGCTGTGACACACAGCTTCCATGGCACTGCATCTTCGCCATCCACCTGACTTCCTATGCGTCTGTACAATTTTCCATCCTCGATAACGTACTCTGGGAATTTCTCCGGGGCCTTCCTTACATCTTCCATCTTAGCTTTAAGCCACTTGCACTCGTCTTTTCCGTCATCCATCGTCAACGTACCCAACTGCTCGTCCATCGGTTGTCTTGATAATGCATCTGCCACAAAGTTCAACTTTCCTTTTCGGTACTGTACGTCAAATGAGTATTGCTGTAGTTCCAGCGCCCATCTCGCAATCCGACCAGTCGGACTCTCTATCGCATTCAACCATTTCAACGCTAGGTGATCTGTTATTACTGTAAACGTGTATCCTTCTACGTATGGCCTCATCTTTCGTATTGCCCAGACTATTGCCAAACACTCCTTTTCTGTTGGTGAGTAGTTCATCTCTGCCTTGTTTAACCTGCGGCTTGCGTATGCTATTACTCGCTCTTCGTCGCCTGAACCTTGCGTAAGTACTGCACCAAGACCAAAATCACTTGCATCCGTCTGTAAACTAAACTTCCCCGAAAAATCTGGACAAGCGAGTACCGGTGCCTGCGTCAGTGCTGCCTTGAGTGCTTCGAATGCTGATTGTTGCTCTTCAGACCACCTCCACTTACTACCTTTCTTAAGCATGGATGTTAACGGGTGTGATACTTGTGAAAAATCCGGCACGAATCTTCTATACCATGACACGACTCCTAGAAAACGTCGTAACTCTCGTATATTCTTCGGTGGTTGCAGTTCTTTGATGGCTGCTATCTTGTCTGGGTCGGTATGGATGCCTTCCTCGCTAACGACATGACCTAGATATTTTAACCTTTTCTTAAAAAACTCACATTTTTCCGGGTTTATCTTCAGGTTCGCTCTATGCAGCCTTCGAAATACTTCTGTTAAATGTGCAATGTGCTCTTCCAATGTTTTGCTTGTAATGATAATATCGTCGAGGTATGCAAACGCGTATGGTTCCAATTCTGGTCCTATGACACGATCAAGTGCTCTCTGGAAGGTTGCTGGGGCTGAGTGCAAGCCAAATGGCATTACCCTCAATTGGTATAGTCCACGCCCAGGTACTGTGAATGCGGTGTATTGCTTGCTGCTTGTTTCCATAGGGATTTGCCAATATCCATTTTTCAAGTCCAGGCTACTAATAAATCTCGCGCTTCTTAATTTGTCCAAGATATGTTGTATACGTGGTAAAGGGTATGCGTCTGGTACTGATCTTGCGTTTAGTTGGCGGTAATCTACGCAGAGTCTCCATTTTCCATTCTTCTTCTTTGCCAAAACTATGGGTGCGCTGTGCGGGCTATTCGATGGTTCGATGCAACCCTTTTCGATCAGCTCGTCGACTTCCTTGTTGATAATTTCTTGCATTTTCGGATTCTTCGGATAGTACCTTTGCTTAATTGGACGGTCGTCTCTCATAACTATTTTGTGTGTGGCCACGTTGGATACTCCTGACATGTTTGCGAACACCTGTAATTCTTGGCTCAGAAATTTACTCACCGAATCCTCTGTCTTGCTAGTTGCTATCGCCGCCATTGGGTCGTGTTCCCTGAAATCTTCACTATTCGTTTCGACCATAGTTGTACATGTCACTACCTCTTGCTTCCGTTCGTCTACTCTCAACGTTATTTCTTGACCACCACATCTCATCTCAAAGTTTACCTTCGCCAGATAGTCCGTGCCAATTACCACCTCATCACCCAGTCCCGGTAAGATTAGCATCTCGTTCCTCTGTGCTTTATCACCCATTCTTAATTCTGCATCTACCGCTTCTTTGACTATTATTGCTCTGCCATCGCCCATTCTTACTCGCGTCTTTACTTTTTTGAATTTGCCAGTTTTTAATCTTCTCGCCATTGCATCACTTATAAAGCTCCTCGTCGCTCCCGTGTCAATCGCTGCTACTGCTTCTTCTCCGTTCACATACGCTGTTACCAATATGCGGCCGTTTGTGTATTTGAACATGCTTAATTTCTCCGAAGATCCCATCCCTCGGTTCCAACGTGGTCTCTGGTCGTTTCCCTGTGGCTTCCTACAACAATCACGAGTGAGCACGCCTATCTTACCACAAATCCAGCAAAATTCTCTTCTTATGCCTCGGCACCCGTATGAGAAGTGACCACCTCTTCCGCATCGTCTGCAGGCCGTTCTTGTATCTACATATTCTTGTTGTGGCTCTGACCTCTGCTGTTGTTGGATTTCTACTCGCTCTTCCTGTCTTTGTTCTGCCTGGAGACACTGGTACCTTCTTGCCGCCGTGGTATGAATGGCCTTGTGGTTGGTCGCATTGGTTCCCTGTCAGGAATAATATTTTCATAGTCTTGAGCTAAACTTACCAGCTCCTCAAGATTGCTGACCTCGCTTCGCTTTATATATAGTTGGTACTCTCTGCGCGAGTTTCTGTAGATGCGGGTTAATTTCTGCTCCTCGGTGTAGCCCGCGTGACGCATGATTCCTTGTAGTGCCAAGACATAATCTTTAAATAGCTCACCTTGTCGTTGTAAGCGCATTCTGATTTCATCTTCCAATTGCTCTAAGTATCGGGAGCTTAGAAAGAACTTCAGGAAGTCCTTCTTGAAGGCGTCCCACTCCTGCCAATGCCGGTTGTTATTCCTATACCATACCAACGCTTTGTCCTTCAACAACTCCGGCAGCGCTTTCGGAATTGTGTTGCGGTTGATTTCATACCCATCTGCTAGCTCCTCCACTCTTTCGATGAATCCTAGGGGATCTTTGCCTCCGTCGTACTTTAATCCCCACTTCCTTACTCTGTCCATGGTCGTTGCATATGTGCCAGGCTGTTGAATATAATTTGTCGTTGCGTACATACCAGGCTGCTGAATAAAATGTACCGGCGGTTGTCCGACCTCCAATTGATTGGGTGCACCATTTGCCTGTTTATCATTTCTTGGTGAATTTAGTTCGTTGCTTGTCTTTGACGCTTGTGGATTTGTTAGCCGCGCGTGCCGAATCGCCAACTCTGTGAATCGATCCCGTAAATTTTCGTTATCCTTCTCCCCTTGCATGAATGCCGCCAATCGTTTTCTTAGCTCGTCAACCGTTCCGCCATCCTCTAGCCCAAATTCCGTGCTGTAGGCTACCAGATCCTCTCGAGTGAGATAGTATACCCACGATACCTTTACCATTGTTTTGGTTTATATCCTCGTCGTATTAACTCAGAAGTGTGTGAACCTTGTTTCCCTCTTCGTTTCTGATTCTTTGAAAGTTTATCATAAAATCTGCTCTATTTAACCTGCTCGGGCGCCAAAATGTGACGGACTTTTCCTTGACTTGCCGGGGTTGATCTCAGTCCGTCCAGGGTTCCTGGAAGTAGAAATTCCTAACGGTCCTTCTGAAAGAATAACTCTGTTTTGTTCGATACAAAACGTTATAAAAAATTATTTATTTGATAAAATTCTACTTTTCTACTCCTAGGCTGATTTCCTTGCTCTATAAGAGGTGACGGAGGTGATAAAGCCCTCGGCCAACCTCTGCGGTCGAATGGAGTGATAAAGCCTCCAGACGAGTATAGTCTAAGTACAAATGAAGTGAAAAAGCCTTCAGGTGTACTCTTGGTCGGTAGTGATAAAGCCTACCGACTCGTATGCCTGTCTCCTAATCTCTGAGTTTCAATGCGAACTCGTCGCCCTTATATACTAATTTTTGCACGCAGGCAAACGGTTATTTTATAATAACAACTTTGAACTAATGGTATTAACAATATAAAACAACTGTTATTCCGGTAAATATTTCCTTCCCTTGAATTTCCATGCACCATAATGCTCCTTATTGAATACAATGCCTTTGTACTTGCTCATACTGCGCTTTCCAGGCTTTGGTTTATGTATTGTGTGTTTGTATATGTGTTTGTGGTCACCTGATTCTAATGTTGTGTTTTGCTTTGCCCAATGCTTCTGCCTTCTGTTGTATGGCGTGCGTTGGTGTGTTGTATGCTAGTGCGTAAATATGTATAACGAAATTTCAATTAGTAGCGGCGCTTATTTTGACGACTTGCTGCTGATCTCCGTTCACTTAAGTTATTATGTATGTTGTATTTGTAACTGGGTACATTGGATTTTGAGTGTGCAAAGGGTTGATCGACCGCTGCATTTTTATGTTTTGTGCGTATCTACTTTCCAAATATTTAATGCATGTTAGGGTGATCCTATATTCAAAGTTTATGTTTGCGAAAATGTAAATATTTGGCTTGCGTGCAAAAGTGCGCAAGTGTAATTTGTTCTTCATTTTAATAATTATCAATTCAACGTACAACCGAATATATGTATTTAGAGTATAATTCATAAGGGTATACATATGTATATTTCATAAAAAATGTATAAGTGGTAAATTCAAATATAAACTCCAAGTTATTTCAAAACGTATCTTCTTTAGAAAAATGTATGGATATGTGTATGTTGTGAGGATACAAAGTCCTCGACTTTGGGGTCCTCACAAAGGGGCAAAAATGACAGTTTATAAGGGGTATATAATATATATACCACCGATCTCTATGATTTTTTCAGACAACAATATATGCTATATACGTAAGCATTTGGTGAAATTTGAAGCTTCTAGCCGTTAAAACGGGGCAGAAATTGCGCAAAGTTTCTTATCTGAAAAATCGGTTGTATGAGATATATAATATATGTAACCGATCTCAATGATTTTTTCAGACATCAATATATGCTATACACGTAAGCATTTGGTGAAATTTGAAGCATCTAGCTGTTAAAATGGGGCTGAAATTGCAAAAAAAAAATATATATATATACTATATACATATAATATATATACCATCATATATATATTATATATATCACCGATCTCTACAACAATATATGCTATATACGTAAGCATTCGTTGAAATTTGAAGCCTCTCGCTCTTAAAATAGGGCAGTAATTACGAAAAGTTTCTGACGAAATTAATATACTATTTCATTTTCATGAAAGTTATAAAAATAGGCAGGTACTTTGTGTGAGGATGCAAAGCTTCACGTTTTTTGTGATCTGCATGTAAAAACTATGACTACTAATCACGTATTTCAAAAATATATGACGTAAACGTAACTATTTGATGTAATTTGATGAATTTTGAAGCTTCTAGCCGTAAAAAAGGGGCAAAAATGACAGTTTATATGGGGTATATAATATATATACCACCGATCTCTATGATTTTTTCAGACAGCAACATATGCTATATACGTAAGCATTTGGTGAAATTTGAAACTTCTAGCTGTTAGAACGGGGCAGAAATTGCGCAAAGTTTCTTATCTGAAAAAGCGGTTGTATGAGATATATAATATGTATACCACCGATCTCAATGATGTTTTCAGCCATCAATATATGCTATACACGTAAGCATTTGGTGAAATTTGAAGCATATAGCTGTTAAAATGGGGCTGAAATTGCAAAAAAAAAAATATATATGCTATATACATATACTATATATACCATCATATATATATTATATATATCACCGATCTCTACAACAATATATGCTATATACGTAAGCATTCGTTGAAATTTGAAGCCTCTCGCTCTTAAAATAGGGCAGTAATTACGAAAAGTTTCTGACGAAATTAATATACTATTTCATTTTCATGAAAGTTATAAAAATAGGCAGGTACTTTGTGTGAGGATGCAAAGCTTCACGTTTTTTGTGATCTGCATGTAAAAACTATGACTACGAATCACGTATTTCAAAAATATATGACGTAAACGTAACTATTTGATGTAATTTGATGAATTTTGAAGCTTCTAGCCGTAAAAAAGGGGCAAAAATGACAGTTTATATGGGGTATATAATATATATACCACCGATCTCTATGATTTTTTCAGACAACAATATATGCTATATACTTAAGCATTTGGTGAAATTTGAAACTTCTAGCTGTTAAAACGGGGCAGAAATTGCGCAAAGTTTCTTATCTGAAAAATCGGTTGTATGAGATATATAATATGTATACCACCGATCTCAATGATTTTTTCAGCCATCAATATATGCTATACACGTAAGCATTTGGTGAAATTTGAAGCATATAGCTGTTAAAATGGGGCTGAAATTGCAAAAAAAAAAAATATATATATACTATATACATATACTATATATACCATCATATATATATTATATATATCACCGATCTCTATGAGTTTTTACACAACAATATATACTATATACGTAAGCAATCCGTGAAATTTGAAGCTTATAGCTGTTGAAATGGGGTAGAAATTGAGAAAAGTTTCTTATCTGAACAATCGGTTGTATAAGATATATACTATATATACAACCGATCTCTATGATTTTTTCAGACAACAATATATGCTATATACGTAAGCATTTGGTGAAATTTGAAGCTTATAGCTGTTAAAATGGGGCTGAAATTGCGAAAATATATATATATACTATATATATATATATATATATATATATATATATATATATATATATATATATATATATATATATATACCATATATATACTATATATACCACCGATCTTTATGATTTTTTCAGACAACAGTATATGCTAAATACGTAAGCATTCGTTGAAATTTGAATACCACCGATCTCTATGATTTTTTCAGACAAAAATATATGCTATATACGTAAGCATTTGGTGAAATTTTAGGCTTCTAGCTATTAAAACGGGGCAGAAATTGCGCAAAGTTTTCTATCTGAACAATCGGTTGTATGAGATATATAATATGTATACCACCGATCTCAATGTTTTTTCAGAAATCAATATATACTATACACGTAAGCATTTGTTGAAATTTGAAGCTTCTAGCTGTTAAAATGGGGCTGAAATTGCAAAAAAAAAATATATATATACTATATACAACTTTAAGGATCTGTGATCCTTACATTAAAAAAAATTAGAGGGCAAACTTGCCCTGGACATTAAATAAGAAAATAAGCTTTATTAGACTTAAGATTTAACACTTTATTTAGTATTCTAAAACTAAGTAAGATAGCGGTTTGTATGAAAGCCCCGACGCAACTGCCCTCTGCGTGGACTGCTGCTTCCTTTTATAATATTTTGTGCAGCTACATTCTGTAGCTAGATATATGCGACGTCTGGGTGTGAGTGTGGCCTTGACTTCCCGCAGGTGTCTTACTTGGCTGGCATGTGCAATGCAAAAGTCTCACAACATTGTGAAATAGAAATATGCTGACTCCGCTGCAATGTGCATAGGTACTAACTTGGTTCCCATAGATTTGATAACGTGGCGCAATATTGTCATTGCGCGATATGATGAAATGCACTTGCCCTTGAAGCGGGTGTTGGGTTGCAATTATGCTGCTTAAAATAGTTATGCTAGCGCAGCTGCAGGTGGCCCATCAAACGTGGGAAGAATAATTATGCTGACACAGCTGAAGTTAGCCCATGGGACTGTGGGAAGAATGATTATGCTGACACAGCGGCAGGTGGCTATGGGATTGTGGGAAGAATGATTATGCTGACACAGCTGCACGTGTAAGCTTCAGCTTGTGGGAATCCAACATATTGGGGAGCCGCCAGCGTGTTAACTCCTCCCCCTTTAAAGATCTGCGTCCCGCGGATTAGTTGGCGAAGAAGGATTTTCGCCTCTTCGACTTAGCTAATTTGTAATGTTTATTTCAGGTAAGATTATCCTTGCTGTGATCTTCCTCCAAATGCACAAAATGAATAGCATAAGTAGCAATAACCCTGATCCTTCAGAAAGTGCGAACCAATTGGTCTTGTCCCTTAGATATTTCAGAAGTTTGATATTTTCCATTGTTATTCCGTGTACCAGGTTGAGGTTTAGTGCCGTGCTGTAGTTTGTAATGCTGGTCAAAACTGGTGGAAGAACCTGTGCTCTAGAACTACTAGTGCTTGAGTATGTTTCGTTGTTAATGACAATGGTCTCGTTGTCCATCTGAAGAAAATAAGAACGGTTTAGATAAATTAAACTTTTACCTGATCCTACTGTGCCCATAAAGTTATCAAGGAATATCGTGTCCTCTTTGATAACTTCTACCGTGGATTCGTTGTATGTAGAGTAGGTACAACTTGTGTGTCCGCATTTGAGAAGGCGTTCCAGACAACCAGTTTCCGGTAATAAGTCAAGAGATTTCCGGTCGCAGACCATAGCAGAAAATAATTGCAAGCAATTTTCCCTTATCCCATAAGTCTCGAGTTTGTTGGTCAGGATTGACCTGTATCGCAAATGTATACGGTGACCACCTTGGATGTTTGCCCTTGTTATTAAGTGATTAAATCTGGCATCAGTGACCTTAGGCAAATACAGCACATACAGAAGGAGCGTGCTGTTGGTGTAAATCGATGGCTTGCCATACTCAATGGCTTCGATAGCGTTGCTGTATGGGAGGACGTCGATTTCACTAACAAGTTGCTCAAAAGGTTGCTGTTAATAATGCCAGCTTTAGCCATCTGGCAGGCGCGGATTAGATCGTTAACGTCCTCCTTTAAAATGGTTATTCCGTGCATTCTTGCTCTAATTTTTCCAGGTGCCTTCGATCACGTACTTTGTTCGTGATGGTCACTATTCCATTTAGCTTCTGCAATAATTCATTAGTATTTTTGAAAATGGCATTGTTTACCTTGTATTGCTGTTCAGTATTTTCTTTGAGGACATTTTCGTTACGGAGGACTTCGTCCCAGTCGGTGGCATCAGGTGAGCCATCCACTTCCAGGCAGACCCAATCCAGTTAATTGATCGTCTTGCTCTTTCGGATTTATGTCCTCTTAGTTCGCTCAGGTGTGTGCGGATTCTGTTTAAATGGAATGATAGTACCTCTGTCGATGATGTCGTTTCATTAAGCGTTTCTAGTGTTTGCTCTAGTCTCGTTGTTGCCAAGTCATATCGCTGCAGGTCAATGGTATGAATAAGTTTGAAGTGCCCATCAATGATCCATGCGTATCCATCTCGTATGGTAGTTAGTGGTGAGTCTATCTCGAATATATCGTACGAGTGTACAGTTGCGCAGAGGCAGATGCTACTAATAAAATAAAGATTATTAATCTAATTTTATTGAGTTAGTTTCCCATACATTTACCCCATACGTATATTTTAGTTCTAATATTAATTTTCTAATCTAGGATTTTACACATTCATTCATTCATACAGTGAATCGATTAAAGCTATGTAAAATTATAACTATCATTATTCTAGGATTTTTATACTAGTTGAGTTGCGTGGGTTGGAAAGAAAGTAAGTATTAGTAATTCGAAAGAACAATTAGATTTTGATTTTATTTTTAAATGATTTTTAAGAGTTTTTTTTTTTTTTGTTTTTTGGGAGCCGTGAAGCAGTGTAACGAAATGACTTCCCTCTTTGTTTGGTGTTAGTTATTTGTATGTTAGTTTTCTAGTGCTAGGTTAGTTGTTTTTTTTTTTCTTTTTTCTTTTTCCTTTAGTGAGGATGCCATTCCCCCTTTTTTATTTATTCTTTTATTTTAATGAACGCTTTTATGCGTTTTACGTATTGCCGCTTTATGCGGGTTTATTTACCAGCCCAATGACTGTAAGATTGTTTTTTTTTATTATTATTATTATTATTATTTTTTTTTTTTTTTCGTTTTTATTTTGAGCAGTGCGGGCATTGTATTAAAAAAAAATTATTTTGCATCGGAATATAGGCGATTTCTCAGCTGACGAAAGGGTCGTGGTGATCCTTTTTAACCATAAGCGTTGATGATTGCAAATGGCCTACTCGGGGCACGAGTAGCTTCACGTCAATTAAAGCAAAGACCTTATGGTGGAGTTGAACCACACCGATTGTCATCATTCGAACCAACGAGTAATTTGGTATTGAACCAACCTCTGATTGGACCGGCTACAAAATAATTTGAACAAAAAGCCCTGGGACTAAAGGATCTGAGCATGAGATTTGCGATGTGATCAATGTTATCTCAGACGTTTTTTACGTCGGTCTTGTGGAATTTTTTTCCACTTTCAGTAACAATAGTTACGTTTCTGTTTTCAGCAACAGTTTCTTCTTTGTACAGTGGCTTTTGTTTAGCCCTTATCTGTTTATTTTCAATAAATAATTTGTCTTCTGCCCTGAAGGTGCGTGGGGTAGAACGTTTATTGTTCAACCTAGCGTTCCTGACCTCCTGCTCCCCTTCCAATAATGCTTTAACGTCTTCATACGTTTTCTCTCTGAAGTCCACCAATCCGTGGTAATTGATTCTAGAAGTCCTGGTAAGGAATACGTCTGCTGGATTTCGTTTAATAACAGAGTGAACGGTATTGTTGTACCGGTCCACTGTTATTGAGACGCGTTCCTTCGGGGTTAACCTATTAAATTCAACAGAAATGCAGCGGTATATTTCAATTAAGGTTGAGTACAAGCGCTCAACCTGACCGTTGCTTTCACTTCGTTGTGTGGGGGTTTGTTAGACTTCTGTACCTGGTGAGCGGACATAGTTTAAGACAAGAGGAGTTAGAAAACCTCTTTCGTTGTCCATGACCAATATTTTTGGTACTGAGAAGTAGTGCAGGAGATCAGTCAGCTTTTTTCGAATGTGAATTGAAGACTTGTTCTTTATCGCAAATAGCTTAGCGAAATTTGAAAATTTATCTATTGCCCTAAGGTATTTTTGTTTTTCAATCTCGAAGACGTCTATTTGCAGAATCTCATAAGTATAGCCTAGTGCCTACCAATTCGTTTCCATTAATCGGTTGAAATAATTCGCCATATTTTTCAATTTTTTCGCTTATCCTTCTTCTCGCTTCTAAAGGAAGGTCCCTAGACATTGTATAATTTACTGCACTGGATATTCGTGCCTTAAGGGGTATTTTATATTTCTTAATTTTTAAAACATTGTTCTTCCTATCTACCACTGCTCCGATTTCATTAAGGGTATCGTCGCCAATAATCCCATCGAATGTTTTAAGACCGGGAAGGATAAAGAAAGTTATCTCGGAATTAATGTCCAAGTCTGTAAAAAATTTCTAAGTTATTTTTTCGGTTATATCTGTGCAGCCCCCGCTGATGGAGCTTTAAATAATTTCTGTTTGGGCACAGTTTATCTAATAAAATTTTTATTCGCACCCGTATCGACCAGAAAGTCTAGCGTGCGGCCGTCGGAAAGTTTGTATTCTATATATGGTACGCTAGATGGCCGTTCGGTAGAAAATCCTCTTCCTGTACTGGTTCAGGTTCTTTCTCCGCGTCGTCTGTGGTCACATGATAAAGTCGCTGTTGCTTTTTGTTTTGCGACATAGCATCACGTTTGAAGGGGTTTGGCCGGTTTATGTAGTTTACGCGCCTACTATGAATGGACTGGTCCACGTCCATCTTTTCAACGGGTGGTTGCGAAGAAGTTGGTTGGCCTAGCTTTGGGGATTCCTGTTGATTTGAATTTCGCTTTTCGAAAGGTAATATTCGCTCCTGTGGACGCCACGCCAAGCTCCCCGTTCAGGCCGCGGATGAAAACATCCAAGGCGCGATTCCTGTAAGTATGTATGAGGACTTTTGTCGTTTCCTCAGAGTACGTCTCTGTTTTGATCTTGTTTATAATTAAGGAGAATTGGTGATTCACGGCAGCTGAATTCTAATCAAGCCGTGAATATTTTTGGGACAATTGATGGAGTTGATACTCCAAAGTGCGGATGTCGCGTTTATCCGCGTAATGGAGTGATAGGCACTCCTTAATGGCACTCCAGTTGGTGTCGAATATATTGTACGATATTAGGGCAGTGTCAGCTGCTCCCCGTACTTTTGGCGAATGTGCTGTAAAATAGCACGGTATATCGGTTTGTTTCTTACCACCCTGAAGTCAGACAGGATGCTCTCAACAGAGTGCACCCATGAAATGTATTGGACGGGATTGCCGTCAAAGGTTTGCAATTCTTTCAAACAGTCGGGTAACCTGGAGATTGTAGCATTATACGTCACACACTGTATTGTATCATTATATGCCACACCTACTGTAACATACTTGCGGCTTTACGCATAACAAATTCAAATATATTTTAGTAATAATCATATTACAATTATTGAACTAACCCAGACGGCACGGAATGCCGAATATGACACATATCACAGTTAATAAATTATACATATAAACACACAACCCATTGTAATATACATACAAATATTCAACTAATTGTGGGAAAATACCAAAATATTCAAACTGATCTGCTGACGCTGCAAATTGTACAAAACTACATGTAGTGAGTTATGCATACAAAACTACATGTATACAAAGACTGTATACAAACGTACATGTATGCATAACCCATTTCCTATGTACTTATTTTTAGTTATTAGTATTAAGATATTTATGAATGTATAGGTTAAGTAAATTAGTATAAAAGACAATAATTTATTCAATAAAGCAGAGACTTAATGTCGCACAATCAAACGTGCAGCGTCTTTCAATTACGAATATTTCATGGCGATCCTGCCAGCTCAGAACAAAAATCAGCACAACTGCTAAAACGTTCTGACTGGAGAAGATCCTGCCAGCTTGATCTTAACTTAGCTGAAAATTTGCTCATAAGCAAAATTCGCTAGATCTTGCCTGGACAGAGATCCTGCCATCTCACAAACAGCTCACTAACTGCCAAGAATTTGAAAAGAAAGGACTAAAGATCCTGCCAAACTAAAGTAGTCCTGAACGTAACAAGATACAAAGAAAGAAGATATTTTACGCTACAAAGAGGATTCAAAAATTTTTTGCTAACATCATCAGGAGCTGAACAAATTAAAACCAAAATCATCAGTTATGAAAATTGGAGCAAATCAGAATCGAAGGATGACTGATCAAGTAAACGCATAAGCGAAGTGGAATAAAAAGGCAATAAGGAGAACGGATCAAATAAAAACGTAAGCAAGCTGGAATAAAAATGACGGATCAAAGAAGCAAAAGGGGTGGAATAAATGTTGGAAATTTTCAGCAACAGCAAATTAACGGCAAACTACATCCAGACCGACAAGGAGTTATAAATATTTAAGTATACATTTTTAGAATCAATTGAGCGGCCTCAGGGACGCTAAACCATTAGCAAAAACGAAAGTTTTTGCTTAGGATTTTTTTTTTCTCTCTTTAAATAGGAAATAAAATTAATTGAAAATTCTTTTTTTAAACATTGAACAAATTTCCTTTAAAATATATAGAAAAACTGCACTATTTAATTTTGAAAAAAAAAGTGTGTAGAAACAATTTCTTTTGAAAAAAAAAATATAATATAAAAAATTACTTTAAAACTAAAAGAAAAGTAAATTGGAATATTTAGGACACTTCTACAACCTCCAGAGAAATCCCATAGAACATTTTAATAAAATTTAAAAATTTAAATTACTCTGTCCATTACTATTAAAATGCAAAGAAACTCCTCAGACCTTCCTCTCTATTGGTGGGATGAAAATACCCGACACACTAGGGACCTACCCAAAGAACTAGAGAGTTTAAAGAAATTTTGGAAGAGAATAGGTATGGAACGGGAACCCACAATTGAGGACATTATAAACCCCACTACCAGGGTGGAAGAAATAATGCGAATGATGAAGAAAGTGTTCCCCAACAATTCCAAATGTTAGGTAGCACCTGACAAAAAAAATTTTATAAAACAAAAATATCTAACTTCCTATTAAAACCTTCAAGATGTCTTGGTGGACAAAAATAGCCCAAGGCATTATGGTAGCCATAGCTGGCTGCGAAATAGGAAAAGAAAGCTCTGAAACAAGAGATAACAAAATAATCAAGTATGAGCCATCAACTAGGGTAGATACAGAAAGTACTCCGAACATCCCGGATCTTTGGTTAGCAATTATAGGTTGCGTATTCATGCTATTAATCATCACAATAGCCATGATGCTCAAAAACTATATGAAGCACAAATTTAGGCAGGTAAAACCCGCCACAACTCGTATCTAACCCATTACCAGTACCAAACCAAAACTGAGGAAGAGCGATAAATTCAAACCCAAAATGTCACAATCGACAGTAAAGGCAACCCTGCCTAAAGCGAACAGCAAATCAAAAAAAAATTAGCATAATTCCTTTGATGGCTCCTGACAAAAATAGTCATGAAGCAATAGGAAAATCTAGGACAGTGGAAGTAAGCAAAACCTAATGAAAAAAAAAAAAATAAAAATATATACAAATAATTTTTCTACCCATCCAATATTAACAACTAAAATGAAGAAAAGTCACAAAGAGTACCTATATTAAATATATATGTTAAAGCGCTATATAAATTTGCAATAAGACATGTCGCGCTAGTTTTCATCTTAGGATAGAAAAATGGTAGCGTAGGAAATACAAGAAACCTGATTGTAGATGATAAAATTGATTTAGGACAATTACTTATCAGGCTGTACACACGTTGTACAAATGCCGCCAATACAGGACTTGGTATTTATATGAAAAAACACAGTTGTTCTCAGGGACAAATTGGTGAAAAATAATTGATTATTTACTCGAGTAGGCAAATGTAAAACAATAATTGATAGTTCTCTAAAATAGAATATATGCATTAACCAAAGAGGTTGTGCACGTGACAAATCCCGGTATAAAAACAAAAATTAATTCTTCATAAAAGTTATGACGATTCTGTCCTGGTGGCCGCCGCAGAAATCGCATGACAAATAAGATCAAATAAATTGCTGGAAAAATAAGAAAAATAAATTAAAAGATAGAATAATTTTGCATCCACTGTACCTTCTTTCCATTAACCAGCTAAACTACTACAACAAATACAAATTACCTCGCTCTTCCACCAGCTACAGCTACAAAATTTTCCGAATAAATAAATGTAACCCTAATAAAATAATATAACAATGCAAAGGTGTTAAAAATATGTATATAAATATGAAGTGTTTCAGCCATAAAAACAACGTTTTTAGAAATCATAATCCTAGGGAAAACTCCAATAAAATAGTAATAGGAAATATTTTTACGCTAAATAGAATTAAATAGTAGTAAGAAATAGTCTTATTTCAAAATCCCCAATAGATTAGAAAATATTAATAGCAAGGTTTCTTCTTCTCTAACCTTAGGTAAATAAATAATAAAAATTATTTCTATAGGAAACTGATTTGCATAAATCAATAAGTAATGGTAGAATAAATAATGGTAGGAACTATAAAAATAATTTAGAAATTAATAATAATAGCAATTATTATTAAGGAATTAATTTCTCTTGGAAATAATATAAAAATAAATATTCCAATTTACTCGATTTGTAGGAACATGCCGATTTTTAAGTGAGTCGACGCTCTTAAAGACCGGCTGTGCAAAACAAATTTTAAAATTCTTTATATGAAAAATAATTATTACATTTAAAATTTTGAAAAAATAAGTAAAATTAAAAAAAAAAAAAAATTTTCTATATCTAAAAGTCTAAAATGTTGAAAAAAAAATGAACTTATACAAAACAAAAAATATACGTAAACAATAATTATAACAATAAAAATAGCAAGGTCAACAGATCAAAAGCAAAGCAAACAACCTCTTTCACTACAATAAAATATCAAAACAATTGAAAATATGACAAAAAGATAAGACTTTAAGACAATTGTTCACAAAACAATTATATAACACTTTTTTTTCTAAGGTGGATGGTGTAGCATTATACGTCACACACTGTATTGTATCATTATATGCCACACCTACTGTAACATACTTGCGGCTTTACGCATAACAAATTCAAATATATTTTAGTAATAATCATATTACAATTATTGAACTAACCCAGACGGCACGGAATGACGAATATGAGACACATATCACAGTTAATAAATTATACATATAAACACACAACCCATTGTAATATACATACAAATATTCAACTAATTGTGGGAAAATACCAAAATATTCAAACTGATCTGCTGACGCTGCAAATTGTACAAAACTACATGTATGGAGTTATGCATACAAAACTACATGTATACAAAGACTGTATACAAATGTACATGTATGCATAACCCATTTCCTATGTACTTATTTTTAGTTATTAGTATTAAGATATTTATGAATGTATAGGTTAAGTAAATTAGTATAAAAGACAATAATTTATTCAATAAAGCAGAGACTTAATGTCGCACAATCAAACGTGCAACGTCTTTCAATTACGAATATTTCAAGATGTCCTTAAGATCCGCCTCCGTTGCAGGAGCTCGCGGTTCTGCTTCCGGTACGGATGATTGGCTTGTTCCTTCTAAAACGTCGAGTCGGGATCGCAGATTGTCCAAGGCAGATACCCTCCTACCACCTGTCAAATTTGTAACGGTGGTCTGAAGGCTTCCATTATCCTGCAAGGAAATATTAAGATTTATTTTTAGATATTCTACTTACGCCCCTATCACGTATAGGTTTAGCATTAGCAAACTGTTTTTTGTTTTTACAATTTTTTGGGCTATCAGCCTCTTTTCACTTTATTGTGCAGGGTTTTTCCCTTTTTTCTAACTTCTTGGGCTATCAGCCTCTTTTCACTTTATTGTGCAGGGTTTTTCCGTCTTTGCAATTTCTTGGGCTATCAGCCTCTTTTAACTTCTTATAACGCACGGTTTATTTCTTTTATAATTTTTTGGGCTATCCTTTTTACTTTATACACTAACTTCACGGTCCCTGCTCGGGCGCCACTTAAAGGATCTGTGATCCGTACACTAAAAAAAATTAAAGGGGCAACTTGCCCTGTACATTAAATAAGAAAAGAAGCTTTACTAGATTTAAGATTTAACACTTTATTCAGTATTCTAAGACTAAGTAAGATAGCGGTTAGTATGAAAGCCCCGACGCAACTGCCCTCTGCGTGGACTGCTGCTTCCTTTTATAACATTTTGTGCAGCTACATTCTGTAGCTAGATATATGCGACGTCTGGGTGTGAGTGTGGCCTAGACTTCCCGCAGGTGTCTTACTTGGCTGGCATGTGCAATGCAAAAGTTTCACAACATTGTGAAATAGAAATATGCTGACTCCGCTGCAATGTGCATAGGTACTGACTTAGTTCCCATAGATTTGATAACGTTGCGCAATATTGTCATTGCGTGATATGATGAAATGCACTTGCCCTTGAAGCGGGTGTTGGGTTGCAATTATGCTGCTTACAATAGTTATGCTAGCGCAGCTGCAGGTGGCCCATCAGACGTGGGAAGAATAATTATGCTGACACAGCTGAAGTTAGCCCATGGGACTGTGGGAAGAATGATTATGCTGACACAGCGGCAGGTGGCTATGGGATTGTGGGAAGAATGATTATGCTGACACAGCTGCACGTGTAAGCTTCAGCTTGTGGGAATCGAACATATTGGGGAGCCGCCAGCATGTTAACTTACATATACTATATATACCTTCATATATATATTATATATATCACCAATCTCTATGAGCTTTTTACACAACAATATATACTATATACGTAAGCAATCGGTGAAATTTGAAGCTTATAGCTTGTAAAAATTGGGTAGAAATTGCGAAAAGTTTCTTATCTGAACAATCGGTTGTATAAGATATATACTATATATACAACCGATCTCTATGATTTTTTCGGACAACGAATATGCTATATACGTAAGCATTCGGTGAAATTTGAAGCTTCTAGCTGTTAAAATGGGGCTGAAATTGTGAAAATATATATGGGGTATTCCATCCCATTTCGACCAATTTTGAACCCGACCCCTGGCTGGGCTGAAAGTTTTTCTTCTTTTTCTAGCTTACGAAAGACGTTTTTCAGAAGTTTTTCAAATTTTTTCATCCAACTCAAGAAAAGTTATGAATTTTTAAAAAAACACCGTTTTTGTTTTCAAAATGCTATAACCTTTTCAAAAATTGATCGTTTGGTATCTTTTTTTTTTAATTTATTTTTAAATGTACTATTCGGAAAAAATTCTAAAAAATTTTTAAAGTTTTTTTTTTGTAATTTTTCAGTTTTTCGAGATTTTTCGAATTTCGCCCTTTTTTTCTCATAAAAAACCTCAATCAATTCTGCAATCATCCCCACTAATCCCGGAGTGGGCCGATAATTTTTTTTTTGTTTTTTTTTTTATTTAATTGAAGAAAAAAACTTTAATATTTTTTTTTTTTTTTTTTTTCCGAAAAGTACATTTAAAAACATAAAATATATATATATATATTCTATATATATACTATATATACCATCATATATATATTATATATATCACCGATCTCTATGATTTTTTTATACAACAATATATACTATATACGTAAGCAATCGGTAAAATTTGAAGCTTCTAGCTGTTAAAACGGGGCAGAAATTGCGCAAAATTTCTTATCTGAATAATCGGTTGTATGAGATATATACTATGTATACCACCGATCTCAATGATTTTTTTAGACATCAATATATACTATGTACACGTAAGCATTTGGTGAAATTTGAAGCTTCTAGCTGTTAAAATGGGGCTGAAATTGCAAAAAAAATATATATACTATATATTTAGCGGCGCGGCCGGTGAATATAAAATAAAACCATAACGCGTAAGCTAAAATACGAACTGGTCTTTATTGGTACAGTAACGAAACTAAAAACTAAAATTACATTTTACTAAATATTAAGCCTAAAGTCAAACGGTAGTGTAGAGCGTTAGAATCGTATGATTTTTAATAACAGGACTTAAAAATCAAACCAGTCTTAACTGCATTATGAAAGTGTACGAATTTGAGTAAATAAAAGAAGAGGTAACAAGTAAGGAAGGCTAAGTTCGGGTGTAACCGAACATTACATACTCAGTTGAGAGCTGTGGAGACAAAGTAAGGGAAAATCACCATGTTGGAAAAAGAACCTAGGGTAACCCTGTTGTTGTTGTTGTTGTAGCAATGCTCGCCCCACCTAATAGCCGCGACCGATCACAAATTGTCATCAATATCCTCTAACGGGAGTCCAAGGAAACTTGCCGTTTCAACAGGGGTGGACCATAAGGAAAGGGGTGTTAGAGGCGTTGGTTCCACATTACAATTAAAGAGATGGTTGGTGTCATGTGGGGACACATTGCAAGCGGGGCATACATTTTGTATGTCGGGGTTGATTCTGGATAGGTAAGAGTTTAACCTGTTACAGTATCCAGAACGAAGTTGAGCAAGAGTGACACGCGTTTCCCTGGGGAGTATGCGTTCCTCTTCCGCGAGTTCTGGATATTTTTCTTAAAGTACTGGATTCACCGGGCAATTCCCGACATAAAGGTCCGACGCCTGTCTATGGAGTTCACCAAGGACCTGCTTGTGTTTTTTCGTTTCATACGGCTGGGTTCTCAGGTGCCGTATTTCCTCAAAATGCTTACGGAGATGACTCCTTAGGCCCCTAGGCGGTGCTGGTTCGTCAATCAGATGCCTGTTGGGATGCCCAGGTTTCTGGGTATTCAACAGAAACTGTTTGGTCAGCATCTCATTTCTCTCCCTGATGGGGAGTATTCTCGCCTCATTATGCAGATGGTGTTCTGGGGACATAAGAAGACAGCCCGTGGCGATTCTGAGAGCAGTATTTTGGCAGGCCTGTAGTTTCTTCCAGTGGGTAGTTTTTAGGCTTGGCGACCATATGGGTGACGCGTAGCAGGTAATCGGCTGGCTAATTGCTTTGTATGTGGTCATGAGCGTTTCTTTATCTTTTCCCCAGGTACTGCCAGCAAGGGATTTGAGGATTTTATTACGGATCTGAATTCTCGGAACAATTGCGGTTGCGTGCGCACCAAAATGTAGATCCTGATCAAACGTCACACCCAAGATTTTGGGGTGTAGGACAGTCGGTAGCGTAGTGCCATCGACGTGGATGTTCAATATGGTCGACATTTGGGGCGTCCATGTTGTAAATAAGGTCGCGGAAGATTTAGTCGGTGACAATGCCAGGTTTCGCGAGGCGAAAAAACTGGAGAGATCAGGGAGATAGCCGTTTATTTTATTGCATAGCTCATCGATCTCTGGGCCTGGGCCTGTGGCCATTATTATGCAGTCATCGGCGTAGGAAACGATTGTGACTCCTTCCGGTGGTGAAGGTAGCTTAGATATGTAGAAATTAAACAAAAGTGGGGATAGGACACCACCCTGTGGCACCCCTTGTTTAATTCTCCTTGGTTTTGATGTTTCGTTTCTGAATTGCACCGATGCCTGCCGACCACCCAGATAATTTGCGGTCAACCTTTTAAAACATGGGGGAAGGGTAGACCCTTCCAGGTCTTGCAGTAATGAGCCATGGTTGACCGTATCAAAGGCTTTTGATAGGTCTAGCGCTACGAGTACTGTTCTATGGTGGGGGTATTGATTCAAACCGCAATTTATCTGGGTGCTAATGACATTTAACGCGGAGGTAGTGCTATAGAGTTTTCTGAAGCCATGCTGATGAGGGGCTAGCTGCAAATGTGCTTGGAAATAAGGGAGCAAAATGGCTTCAAGCGTCTTTGCCACTGGCGATAGGAGAGATATCGGACGATATGACTCACCTACGTTAGCTGGTTTCCCAGGCTTTAGTAGCGGGACCACCTTGGCCATTTTCCATTTCTCGGGTATGGCAAAGGGGAGAGAGACAGGTTGAAGACATGCGCTAAATATTTGAAACCCTCTTTCCCTAGGTTTTTAAGCATCGGCATGGCTATGCCGTCTGGGCCCACTGCTTTGGATGGTTTAGCGCGACCAATGGCGTCCTCAACCTCTCTAGCGGTGATGGTGATTGGTGACGCGCTGAATTTGTGTTTATGTGCGTGTCTATTGGCTCTCCGTCTATCTTTGTCGACCGTAGGATGCATTATATATTGTCGGCAGAAAGCGCTCGCGCATTTTTCCGCATCCGACAGCACCTTATCGCCAAAGGCGATGGGAACTTTGTCTTTGTGCTTAGTCGGATTCGATAGGGACGTTACGGTGGACCAAAGTTTACCTACACCGGTAGAGAGGTTACAACCTCTTAGGTGCTCTTCCCATTTCGCCCGCTTGTGTTCGTCCACAAGCAATCTGATGCGTTGGTTTATATCCCTTATTTGGGGGTCGCCTGGATCAAGCTGTCTTATAAGGTCACGTTCTCTCGCTAGGTTTGCGGCCTCCGCCGGGAAGTGGGGCCGAATTTCGGGAATTCTCCCGGCGGGAATGAAACGTGCCGAGGCGGATTCAATGACTTTACGGAAGGCACGCTCCCCTTGGCGGGCATCCGTCGGGATAAGGAGGGCAGCAAAGCTGCTGTCTGTTGCAGATTTATATTCAATGTTACCATCGGCTGCCAGTTGACGCAGTTTACGAGTTCTGCGCTCACGATTGAGATATCTGGCGAGCTATGACAGCTTCCTACCATACGTGTGAGGGCGTCTCCGTTTATTGTGCAGAACGTCGTTTCTTCTATTTGATCCGCCAACATCTCACCCCTACTGTCCGCCCGCAAGTTTGAATGCCATAGGTCGTGATGGGCATTGAAATCACCTAAGATAATGCGATTGTTGCCAGTGAATAAGGCCTCGATTTTAGGGCGGTATCCACTGGGGCAACAGGTGACAGGAGGGATGTAGATGTTGATGATTTCTAGATTTGCATCACCTGACCGGACAGATAGGCCTTGACGTTCTAAGACATTGTCCCTGCGGTCGATGCCAGGATCAAATTTGCAAATTTGCACAGAGTGGTGTATAATAAACGCGAGGCCGCCTCCATTTCCGCTCTCGCGGTCCTTCCTGTGGACATTATACCTAGAGCAGGTCTGCAATGCAGATCTTGCTGTGAGTTTAGTCTCTTGAATCGCAGCAATGCGGATGTTGTGCCGCTTCATGAAATCGACTATCTCCGTGATCTTCCCAGTTAGTCCATTACAGTTTAACTGCAGAATTCTGAAGTGCATGAGGGGTGACGCCGCCACTCTAGGGGTAAGTGACGGGTAACTACGCCTAGGTTGTGGAAGACCAGGACGCAATTGCTGTTGTGGCCTTGGGACTGGGCGCCCTTGGGCAAGCATTGGGGTACCCGGATGGTTTGGGTTTGCGACCTGGAAACATGGCGCGATGAAACCCGTCGAGGGGTTGCCGTCGCGGAGACCAGAACATCTAGGAAAGTGGCACCACCTAAGGCAGGAGCTGCATTGAGCGGATGTCGCAAACCTATATATTCTGTGCTCGCAGACGGTGCAAACGGACGTAGGGACTAAGAGTCTGTTTCCCTGACCTGCACGATTGCTGCCAGAAAAGAGTGGGGGAGAAGAAGACGGGGGCAGGGGCTGATGCTCAGCATTGCTACCAGCTCTACTACGAAGGTAGTAGTTATGAGTGGTTACAGCTGTTTGAGTTGTTGGCGCCGTGGGGCGCGAGCAGCAGCGTGTACTTGTTGTGGCTTGCTGAGCAGCGAGGCTGCTGGAAAGTGTACGAATTTGAGTAAATAAAAGAAGAGGTAACAAGTAAGGAAGGCTAAGTTCGGGTGTAACCGAACATTACATACTCAGTTGAGAGCTGTGGAGACAAAGTAAGGGAAAATCACCATGTTGTAAAAAGAACCTAGGGTAACCCTGTTGTTGTTGTTGTTGTAGCAATGCTCGCCCCACCTAATAGCCGCGACCGATCACAAATTATCATCAATATCCTCTAACGGGAGTTCAATTAAACTTGCCGTTTCAACAGGGGTGGACCATAAGGAAAGGGGTGTTAGAGGCGTTGGTTCCACATTACAATTAAAGAGATGGTTGGTGTCATGTGGGGACACATTGCAAGCGGGGCATACATTTTGTATGTCGGGGTTGATTCTGGATAGGTAAGAGTTTAACCTGTTACAGTATCCAGAACGAAGTTGAGCAAGAGTGACACGCGTTTCCCTGGGGAGTATGCGTTCCTCTTCCGCGAGTTCTGGATATTTTTTTTCAAGTACTGGATTCACCGGGCAATTCCCGACATAAAGGTCCGACGCCTGTCTATGGAGTTCACCAAGGACCTGCTTGTGTTTTTTCGTTTCATACGGCTGGGTTCTCAGGTGCCGTATTTCCTCAAAATGCTTACGGAGATGACTCCTTAGGCCCCTAGGCGGTGCTGGTTCGTCAATCAGATGCCCGTTGGGATGCCCAGGTTTCTGGGTATTCAACAGAAACTGTTTGGTCAGCATCTCATTTCTCTCCCTGATGGGGAGTATTCTCGCCTAATTATGCAGATGGTGTTCTGGGGACATAAGAAGACAGCCCGTGGCGATTCTGAGAGCAGTATTTTGGCAGGCCTGTAGTTTCTTCCAGTGGATAGTTTTTAGGCTTGGCGACCATATGGGTGACGCGTAGCAGGTAATCGGCTGGCTAATTGCTTTGTATGTGGTCATGAGCGTTTCTTTATCTTTTCCCCAGGTACTGCCAGCAAGAGATTTGAGGATTTTATTACGGATCTGAATTCTCGGAACAATTGCGGTTGCGTGCGCACCAAAATGTAGATCCTGATCAAACGTCACACCCAAGATTTTGGGGTGTAGGACAGTCGGTAGCGTAGTGCCATCGACGTGGTGATGTTCAATATGGTCGACATTTGGGGCGTCCATGTTGTAAATAAGGTCGCGGAAGATTTAGTCGGTGACAATGCCAGGTTTCGCGAGGCGAAAAAACTGGAGAGATCAGGGAGATAGCCGTTTATTTTATTGCATAGCTCATCGATCTCTGGGCCTGGGCCTGTGGCCATTATTGTGCAGTCATCGGCGTAGGAAACGATTGTGACTCCTTCCGGTGGTGAAGGTAGCTTAGATATGTAGAAATTAAACAAAAGTGGGGATAGGACACCACCCTGTGGCACCCCTTGTTTAATTCTCCTTGGTTTTGATGTTTCGTTTCTGAATTGCACCGATGCCTGCCGACCACCCAGATAATTTGCGGTCAACCTTTTAAAACATGGGGGAAGGGTAGACCCTTCCAGGTCTTGCAGTAATGAGCCATGGTTGACCGTATCAAAGGCTTTTGATAGGTCTAGCGCTACGAGTACTGTTCTATGGTGGGGGTATTGATTCAAACCGCAATTTATCTGGGTGCTAATGACATTTAACGCGGAGGTAGTGCTATAGAGTTTTCTGAAGCCATGCTGATGAGGGGCTAGCTGCAAATGTGCTTGGAAATAAGGGAGCAAAATGGCTTCAAGCGTCTTTGCCACTGGCGATAGGAGAGATATCGGACGATAGGACTCACCTACGTTAGCTGGTTTCCCAGGCTTTAGTAGCGGGACCACCTTGGCCATTTTCCATTTCTCGGGTATGGCAAAGGTGGAGAGAGACAGGTTGAAGACATGCGCTAAATATTTGAAACCCTCTTTCCCTAGGTTTTTAAGCATCGGCATGGCTATGCCGTCTGGGTCCACTGCTTTGGATGGTTTAGCGCGACCAATGGCGTCCTCAACCTCTCTAGCGGTGATGGTGATTGGTGACGCGCTTAATTTGTGTTTATGTGCGTGTCTATTGGCTCTCCGTCTATCTTTGTCGACCGTAGGATGCATTATATATTGTCGGCAGAAAGCGCTCGCGCATTTTTCCGCATCCGACAGCACCTTATCGCCAAAGGCGATGGGAACTTTGTCTTTGTGCTTAGTCGGATTCGATAGGGACGTTACGGTGGACCAAAATTTACCTACACCGGTAGAGAGGTTACAACCTCTTAGGTGCTCTTCCCATTTCGCCCGCTTGTGTTCGTCTACAAGCAATCTGATGCGTTGGTTTATATCCCTCATTTGGGGGTCGCCTGGATCAAGCTGTCTTATAAGGTCACGTTCTCTCGCTAGGTTTGTGGCCTTCGCCGGGAAGTGGGGCCGAATTTCGGGAATTCTCCCGGCGGGAATGAAACGTGCCGAGGCGGATTCAATGACTTTACGGAAGGCACGCTCCCCTTGGCGGGCATCAGTCGGGATAGGGAGGGCAGCAAAGCTGCTGTCTGTTGCAGATTTATATTCTTCCCACTTTCCTTTTTTGAAGTTTATGAAAGTGCGTTTTTCGGTGACGATGAAGTCGGCGGTACGCTCGAACGAAATAAGTATGGGCAGGTGGTCGGATGCCAATGTTACCATCGGCTGCCAGTTGACGCAGTTTACGAGTTCTGCGCTCACGATTGAGATATCTGGCGAGCTATGACAGCTTCCTACCATACGTGTGAGGGCGTCTCCGTTTATTGTGCAGAACGTCGTTTCTTCTATTTGATCCGCCAACATCTCACCCCTACTGTCCGCCCGCAAGTTTGAATGCCATAGGTCGTGATGGGCATTGAAATCACCTAAGATAATGCGATTGTTGCCAGTGAGTAAGGCCTCGATTTTAGGGCGGTATCCACTGGGGCAACAGGTGACAGGAGGGATGTAGATGTTGATGATTTCTAGATTTGCATCGCCTGACCGGACAGATAGGCCTTGACGTTCTAAGACATTGTCCCTGCGGTCGATGCCAGGATCAAATTTGCAAATTTGCACAGAGTGGTGTATAATAAACGCGAGGCCGCCTCCATTTCCGCTCTCGCGGTCCTTCCTGTGGACATTATACCTAGAGCAGGTCTGCAATGCAGATCTTGCTGTGAGTTTAGTCTCTTGAATCGCAGCAATGCGGATGTTGTGCCGCTTCATGAAATCGACTATCTCCGTGATCTTCCCAGTTAGTCCATTACAGTTTAACTGCAGAATTCTGAAGTGCATGAGGGGTGACGCCGCCACTCTAGGGGTAAGTGACGGGTGACTACGCCTAGGTTGTGGAAGACCAGGACGCAATTGCTGTTGTGGCCTTGGGACTGGGCGCCCTTGGGCAAGCATTGGGGTACCCGGATGATTTGGGTTTGCGACCTGAAAACATGGCGCGATGAAACCCGTCGAGGGGTTGCCGTCGCGGAGACCAGAACATCTAGGAAAGTGGCACCACCTAAGGCAGGAGCTGCATTGAGCGGATGTCGCAAACCTATATATTCTGTGCTCGCAGACGGTGCAAACGGAGGTAGGGACTAAGAGTCTGTTTCCCTGACCTGCACGATTGCTGCCAGAAAAGAGTGGGGGAGAAGAAGACGGGGGCAGAGGCTGATGCTCAGCATTGCTACCAGCTCTACTACGAAGGTAGTAGTTATGAGTGGTTACAGCTGTTTGAGTTGTTGGCGCCGTGTGGCGCGAGCAGCAGCGGGTACTTGTTGTGGCTTGCTGAGCAGCGAGGCTGCTGGAAGGTAGTGGGGGGGGGGGGCGCTTAGGCGTAGACTACGGGACGCCCTTGGGTGTGAGCAGGAAAGAGCCACAAAAGATTTATAAAAGTTACGTGGACGTCGGGTTTTGGGATCAAGCCCAGAACAATCCGATGCAACCATCCCTTGCACGAGACACACTGAACAGAGTATGACCGTCCTAAAAAGATTCTTTTCTGGCAAATGCAGCAAAACCATTTCTCAGGACCGGGGTCAGGAGACGGACCCGAATTGGGTTCGATACCTTCCCGGAGTAAGAGAATATGTAGCAGTCCTGCTGCAAGGAGCTGCTGGGAGGATGACAATTTGTGGGAGGGACGAAACAAATTAAATGGGGTCACACTGAAATGACAGTCCTTGGTCGGGAAAAATCCCGAGTCGCTCCGGTACATAGAACCGACTGCCTTGGGATGCGCTAGGGTAGCCCTGGAATGTGTTTGTATGACATGTGTATCAAATGAAAGGTATTAAAGGGTATTTTAAGAGGAAGTGGGCCATAGTTTTATAGATGGACGCCATTTAGGGATATCGCCATAAAGGTGGACCAGGCCTGATTCTAGAATTTGTTTGTACGATATGGGTATCAAATGAAAGGTGTTAATGAGTATTTTAAAAGGGAGTGGGCCTTAGTTCTATAGGTGGACGCCTTTTCGAGATATCGCCATAAATATGGATCTGGGGTGACTCTAGAACTTATTTTGTACGATATGGGTATCAAATGAAAGGTATTAATGAGTACTTTAAAAGGACGTAGGCCTAAGTTCTATAGATGGACGCCTTTTCGAGATATCGCCATAAAGATGGACCAGGGCTGACTCTAGAATTTGTTTATACGATATGAGTATCAAATGAAATGTGTTAATGATAATTTTAAAAGGGAGTGGGCCTAAGTTCTATAGGTGGCCGCCTTTTCGAGATATCGCCATAAAAGTGGACCAGGGGTGACTCTAGAATTTGTTTGTACGATATGTGTATCAAATGAAAGGTGTTAATGCGTATTTTAAGAGGGCGTGGGCCTTAGTTCTATATGTGGACGCCTTTTCGAGATATCGCCATAAAGGTGTACCAGGGGTGACTCTAGAATTTATTTTGTACGATATGGGTATCAAATGAAAGGTATTAATGAGTATCTTAAAAGGGCGTGGGCGTAAGTTCTATAGATGGACGCCTTTTCGAGATATCGCCATAAAGATGGACCAGGGGTGACTCTAGAATTTGTTTGTACGATATGAGTATCAAATGAAAGGTGTTAATGAGTATTTTAAGAGGGCGTGGGCCTTACTTCTATATGTGGACGCCTTTTCGAGATATCGCCATAAAGGTGGACCAGGGGTGACTCTACAATTTGTTTGTACGATATGAGTATCAAATGAAATGTGTTAATGATAATTTTAAAAGGGAGTGGGCCTAAGTTCTATAGGTGGACGCCTTTTCGAGATATCGCCATAAAGGTGGACCAGGGGTGACTCTAGAATTTATTTTGTACGATATGAGTATCAAATGAAAGGTGTTAATGAGTATTTTAAGAGGGCGTGGGCCTTAGTTCTATAGGTGGACGCCTTTTCGAGATATCGCCATAAAGGTGGACCAGGGGTGACTCTAGAATTTGTTTGTACTATATGGGTATCAAATGAAAGGTGTTAATGAGTATTTTAAAAGGGAGTGGGCCTTAGTTCTATAGGTGGACGCCTTTTCGGAATATCGTTATAAAAGTGGACCAGGATTGACTCTAGAATGCGTTTGTACAATATGGGTATCAAACGAAAGGGTTAATAAGTGTTTTAAAAGGGAGTGGGCCTTAGTTCTATGAGCGGACGCCTTTTCTGGATATCGCCATAAACGTGGACCAGGGGTGACTCTAGAATGCGTTTGTACAATATGGGTATCAAATGAAAGGTGTTAATGAGTATTTTAAAAGGGCGTGGGCCTTAGTTCTATAGGTGGACGCCTTTTCTAGATATCGCCATAAAGGTGGATCAGGGATGACTATAGAATTTGTTTGTACGATATGGGTATCAAATGAAAGGTGTTAATAAGTATTTTAAAAGGGCGTGGGCCTTAGTTCAATAGGTGGACGCCTTTTCAAGATATCGCCATAAAGGTGTGCCAGGGGACTCTAGAATTTGTTTGTACGATACGGGTATCAAATTAAAGGTGTTAATGAGTATTTTAAAAGGGAGTGGGCCTTAGTTCTATAGGTGGATGCCTTTTCGAGATATCGCCATAAAGGTGGGCCAGGGGTGATTCTGTAATTTTTTTGTACGATATGGGTATCAAATGAAAGGTGTTAATTTGTATTTTAAAAAGGAGTCGGCCTTAGTTCTATATGTGGACGCACTTTCGAGATATCGCCATAAACGTGGACCAGGGGTGACTCTAGAATGTGTTTGTACGATATCAAATTAAAGGTATTAATGAGGCTTTTAAAAGGGAGTGGCCCTTAGTTGTATATGTGAAGGCGTTTTCGAGATATCGACCAAAATGTGGACCAGGGTGATCCAGAACATCATCTGTCGGGTACCGCTAATTTATTTATATATGTAATACCACGAACAGTATTCCTTCCAAGATTCCAAGGGCTTTTGATTTCGCCCTGCAAAACTTTTTCATTTTCTTCCACTTAATATGGTAGGTGTCACACCCATTTTACCAAGTTTTTTTCTAGAGTTATATTTTGCTTCAATAGACCAATACAATTACCATGTTTCATCCCTTTTTTCGTATTTGGTATATAATTATGGCATTTTTTTCATTTTTCGTAATTTTCGATATCGCAAAAGTGGGCGTGGTCATAGTCGGATTTCGGCCATTTTTTACACCAATACAAAGTGAGTTCAGGTAAGTACGTGAACTGAGTTTAGTAAAGATATATCGATTTTTGCTCAAGTTATCGTGTTAGCGGCCGAGCGGAAGGACAGACGGTCGACTGTGTATAAAAACTGGGCGTGGCTTCAACCGATTTCGCCCTTTTCACAGAAAACAGTTATCGTCCTAGAATCTAAGTCGTTACCAAATTTCACAAGGATTGGTAAATTTTTGTTCGACTTATGGCATTAAAAGTATCCTAGACAAATTAAATGGAAAAGGGCGGAGCCACGCCCATTTTGAAATTTTCTTTTATTTTTGTATTTTGTTGCAACATATCATTACTTGAGTTGAATGTTGACATAATTTACTTATATACTGTAAAGATATTAACTTTTCTTTTAAAATTTGAATTAAAAAAAAATTTTTTTAAAAAGTGGGCGTGGTCGTTCTCCGATTTTGCTAATTTTTATTAAGCAGACATATAGTAATAAGAGTAACGTTCCTGCAAAATTTCATCATGATATCTTCAACGACTGCCAAATTACAGCTTGCAAAACTTCTAAATTACCTTCTTTTAAAAGTGGGCGGTGCCACGCCTATTGTCCAAAATTTTACTAATTTTCTATTCTGCGTCATAAGTTCAACTCACCTACCAAGTTTCATCGCATAATCCGTATTTGGTAATGAATTATCGCACTTTTTCCATTTTTCGAAATTTTCGATATCGAAAAAGTGGGCGTGGTTATTGTCCGATATCGTTCATTTTAAATAGCGATCTGAGATGAGTGCCCAGGAACCTACATACCAAATTTCATCAAGATAACTCAAAATTTACTCAAGTTATCGTGTTAACGGACAGACGGACGGACGGACGGACATGTCTCAGTCGAATTTTTTTTCGATACTAATGATTTTGATATATGGAAGTCTATATCTATCTCGATTCCTTTATACCTGTACAACCAACCGTTATCCAATCAAAGTTAATATACTCTGTGAGATCTGGTCAACTGAGTATAAAAATACAATGTACATAATATGATTTGACTGTCGTGGGAATTAGCTAAAGGTGATAGGTGAAAACGATAACATCTTCGATAGTACTCGATTGTGTTTGATAACTAATAATCTATTTGTGGCTGTCACCACTTGTTTTGTTTTTTTACTTAAAAAGAATAACTATTAAAAAAAAGTGTACATTGAAATGCGAAGAAACACATTAGCTTCAAAAAAAAGTACATTGAAATGATTGTATGTTATGAAATGTATGTTATGAATGATTATATATGTGTTAATTAATAGTATAATGTTTTCATACTAGAAATCTTGACATCTTTGCGTTGCTTATCCGGTTTGGATGATTGATCGCCATAAACTTCGTCGCGCAAGCTTCGTACAAAGTTTGAGTCTGTCGATCGAGATTGCTGTTGGCGAGCGTTTGAAATCGACAACGAGATACTTTTCATGGCGACTGATGACGCGATAGGGTCCCTCGTAGGGTGGTGAAAATGGCGGTCTTATGAGGTCGTTGCGTACTAAAACATGAGTGCACGTTTGAAAGTTTCTGTAAAGAAAAACAGATTTTTTTTGATGGCGCGACATTTCTGTCGGTGCCAACGTATTAAAAATTTTTGAGGACACTTTTAGACGGCGATATATTCTTCTTTGACGGTGTAAGAAGTTCACGTGGTAGGCGTATGGGTTCGCGATAGACAAGTTCAGCCGGTGTTGCGGCGATATCTTCCTTCCATGCAGCTCGTAAACCTAACAAAACTGCTGTTAATGCGTCGTACCATGACTCGTTGTGGCATAGAAGTGCAGCTTTCAACTGTCGGTGAAGGCGCTCCACAAGTACATTTGCATGTGGATGAAACGCTGTCGTACGTAGATGCTTTATTCCAAATATTTCAGGAGGAGTGCGAAATAAAATAGATTCAAATCGACCGCCTTGGTCAGATGTAATTCGTTTAGGTACTCCGTAGCGTGCAATCCAGTGATGAATCAAGGCGCGTGCTACAAATTCGGTTGATCCGTTTTCAAGCGGAATTGCCTCTAGAAAGCGTGTGAAGCGATCGACTATAGTAAGGCAACGGTTGAAACCTTTTGACACTGGCAGTGTTACAAGGTCGATGTGGATGTGCTGGAATCTTTCGGATGGTGGTTGGAAGTTAGCGATCGGAGATGAAACGTGTCGTTGTATCTTATTGCGTTGACAATCGATACATGTTCTTGCCAATTCGCGGCAATTTTTGTTGATAGAGGGCCAGACATACCGTTTTGCCACTAACTTTTGTGATGCCCTAATGCCAGGGCGTGCGAGTGAGTGGGGACGTATGGACGCACTGTACCTGTCGCGATGTCACAATACACTGCTGGTCCGCTGTCAATGTGAATGGCTTTCATGTTGAGCGGTGTAGTGTTGCGCAGGAGTTGTTGTAATTCGCTGTCATCTATTTGAGAATCGGCCAGTTCTTGGGGCGTGATTGGCACAGCGATGGCTTCAAGGCGTGATAACGTATCAGCAACGATGTTGTCATTACCCGATATGTGGCGAATATCGGTTGTGAATTGACCGATAAAGTCAAGCCTACGGAATTTCCACGGCGATGCTCGTTCCGTGCGTTGTTGGAATGCGTGCTGTATCGGCTTGTGATCAGTATAGATCGTAATGTGCCGTCTTTCGAAAATGTGACGGAAATGTTTTACAGGTTCGTAAATTGCATGCAGTTCCCGGTCGTATGTCGAAAGCTTCTGAATAGAAGGTGTCAATTTTCGGCTGAGAAACGCCAGAGGTTGCCATTCATTGTTCACTCGTTGTTGCAAGACGGCTGCGATTCCGTATTCGGACGCATCCGTAAAAACAGCCCATTTTGCGTTGTTGTTGGGATGAACTGACAGGGTAGCCTCGGCAAGAGCTTGTTTGGCAGCGTCGAAAGCGCGTTGAAGATTCGGAGTCCAGTCAACAGGATGAGAACCTTTTAAGTTAGGACCTTCAAACATTTTGTTTAAAGGAGACAAACTTTCTGCTGAAAAATTTCCAATAAAAATTAACGGTGCCAAGAAATCCACGTAAAGATTTGATGGTTTTTGGAGGTTCCATCTTGATGATGGCCTCGACTTTGTCCGGGAGAGGTCTTATTCCATCTTTTTTGATAAGGTGGCCCAAAAATTTTACTTCTGGTTGCGCGATTTGTCATTTTGGCAAATTAATAACCAACCCATAGTCTCGGAGGCGTTTAAACAAATATTTTAAATGTTCGAGGTGTTCAACCTCGTCCTTAGATGCGACAAGAAGGTCGTCAATGTATGGGAAAACGAAATCCAAGTCTCTCGTGACCTCGTCGATAAACCTTTGGAAAGTTTGAGCGGCGTTCCTTAGACCAAAAATCCATTTGCATATACTCGAATAGGCCAAAAGGTGTAATAATTGCCGTTTTAGGAACGTCTTCGGGGGCTACGAGAATTTGTAGAAATGCACGGACTAAATCGAAGACGGAGAAAACGTTCTTATTATACAAATTTGCAGCAAAGTCTTCAATGTATCGTAAGGAGTAGTTATCCGGTATCGTTCGGGCATTTAAAGGGCGGTAATCGCCACACGGTTTCCATTCTCCAGACTTCTTCTGCACAAGATGCGGTGGTGAAGACCAGGGACTATCTGAGGGTCGGCAGATACCGATTTCTATCATTTTCCTAAACTTCTCTTGCGCGAGTTTAAGTTTCTGGGGACAAAGGCGACGAGGTTTGCTTTTTACGGGTGGACCGTCAGTCGTCTTGATGTGATGCATCGTCGCATGTTTCTTGGCCCTTGAATAGGTGGTATCAGGTCGCGTAATGTCTTCGTACTCGCGTAGTAGTCTTATGTAGATGGAATCACCGCCAATAGCTTTGATTGAATCGGCTGATTTTGTGTCCAGCAGCATGACTTTGCTGGTCAAATTGGTAATTCCATCACGCAGGCATTTACGTATTAAATCGACTAATAAGTCAAAATTACTAAGAAAGTCGGCGCCGATTATTGGCTTCGTGACGTCAGCCACGATAAATTGCCAGGTAAAGTCTCGCCTAAGTCCGAGGTCGGGTGCCATAGTTATAAGGCCGTACGTCTGGATTAGTGTTCCGTTAGATGCGTAGAGTTGGTAACCAAAGGGGCTACGAGAGGCTTTCTATAACAAGCCATATGGATAAACGGAGAGATCCGAGCCAGTGTCCACGAGATATTGTGTGCCAGTGGCTCGGTCTTTAACGAACAGATGGCGTGAAGAAGTTGCAGAATCACTATCCGCCTCTAGGGATTCTGGTTGGCGTTTCCCTTAAATGTGCGCCCTGTGCTTACCTGAAGAACTGCGATTTTTAGAATTGTGACGGTTGCGAGAAATGGACCTTCCTCTACTGTTGTTTAATTGCGTTGTGAGTGCTTCGATTTGCTGGTTGAGTGCGTTAATTTTCTGTTCCATGGCTGAATGTGTCGACGAAGTGGTTGCCTGTGCGGAAGCAACGTGTCCTTTTACGATCTCGTGCAACTTGTCGGCCATGCGTGATTGCTCCTCTAGAGAAGCGTTTCTTTGGACGGTGAGAAGGGCACGTGTTTGCTAGGGAAGACCGGACAACCATTTTGTTTTAACTACTGCTTCGTCTACGTTAGGCGCTAGGGATTTTAGTTGTCTCAGGAATTGTGACGGTGTTCTTTCGCCGATTTGTTCACCATCAAGAAGTTGGCGAAGTTTAGCTTCTTCGGACTTTGTAAAACAATTGTTTAAAACTTTTTTGAGCTCTGTGTAGGGTTTAGTTGTAGGGGGTTTAATGATAAGGGTTTCTACCTCAGCGGCGTATCGTGTATCAATTAGTGACACGGCGTAATTAAACTTTGCGATTTCAGTACTAACGCTGTGAATCATAAACTGAGCCTCGAGCTGAGCAAACCACAAATTTACACGTTCGGGGCAAAAGCTAGGAGCCTTTATGGACCCGAGAACTATTGGTTTAATGTCGGAATTATTATCGTCACTGTTAGGCATTTTACCGAATTTGAATTTTCGGCAGTCTCGAAAAATATAAAAAATATAGGGTTTGCTGATGGGCAGAATTACACAGCCCTTTATAATATTATATCACCGAATTATCGTAATTACCACAATTTGATTTGCACATATTAGTGTCCCTCAAATAACACCAGTGCAGCACAAAGTCCTGGGTGCTCGGCAATGCACCAGCGGTGATAATATCTATGAGGTTTTTTTAAGCACTCGCTTTAAAAAAAAAATATTTTTTTTTATAAAGCACTCACTTTTAAAAAAATATTATTTTTTTGATGCCAGTTGCTGAAGAAAATTTTTAGCGTGGCTTTTGGTTATAAAAAACACAACATCCTGGTGATAATTTACGCACCAGTATTTGTATGATTTTTTGTTTAAGCACTCACTTTAAAAAAATTATTTTTGATGCTAAAAATATTGTTTTTTCAGAAAGTGTTTATCGCGACTTTTGATTATTAAAAAAACTAGTTCGTACGTGAATCGATATTTTCCTTAAAAAGAAATCACGTCGGGGTTACCAGTTTAGCGGCGCGGCCGGTGAATATAAAATAAAACCATAACGCGTAAGCTGAAATACGAACTGGTCTTTATTGGTACAGTAAAGAAACTAAAAACTAAAATTACATTTTACTAAATATTAAGCCTAAAGCCAAACGATAGTGTAGAGCGTTAGAATCGTATGATTTTTAATATCAGGACTTAAAAATGAAACCAGTCTTAACTGCATTACGAATGTGTACTAATTTGAGTAAATAAAAGAAGAGGTAAAAATACAATGTACATAATATGATTTGACTGTCGTGGGAATTAGTTAAAGGTGATAGGTGAAAACGAAAACATCTTCGATAGTACTCGATTGTGTTTGATAACTAATAATCTATTTGTGGCTGTCGCCACATATATACCATCATATATATATTATATATATCACCGCGTTCTATGATTTTTTACACAACAATATATACTATATACGTAAGCAATCGGTGAAATTTGAAGCTTATAGCTGTTAATGTTAATGGGGTAGAAATTGCGAAAGGTTTCTTATCTGAACAATCGGTTGTATGAGATATATACTATATATACAAGCGATCTGTATGATTTTCTCACACAACAGTATATTCTTTATACGTAAGCATTCGGTGAAATTTGAAGCTTCTAGCTGTTAAAATGGGGCTGAAATTGCGAAAAAATATATATATACTATATATACCATCATACATATGATTTTTTTACACAAAAATATATACTATATACGTAAGCAATCGGTGAAATTTGAAGCATCTAGCTCTTAAAATAGGGCAGTAATTACGAAAAGTTTTTTATCTGAACAATCGGTTGTGGGGGATATATACTATATATACGACCGATCTCATAAATTTTTTCAGACAACAATATGTGAAAATACGAAAGTATATGGTGAAGTATGAAGCTTCAATCTATTAAATTGAGGAAGATATGACAAAAATCCTCTTTTTCTGAAAAATCCGTTGTATGGAGGATATATGATATAGTGGTCCGATCCGGCCGGTTCCGACAAATGTCTAATCCAACACCAAAATACACACGCTCACCAAACTTTATCAAGATATCTCAAAAATTGAGGGACTAGTTTGCATACAAACAGACAGACGGACAGACGGACATGGCTAAATCAACTCAGCTCTTCATCCTGATTATTTCGGTATACTTAATGGTGGGTCTATCTATTTTCCTTTAAGGACTTACAATTTTGGGTTTCGTGACGAAATTAATATACCATTTCATTTTCATGAAACGTATAAAAATAGGTAGGTCTTTTGTGTAAGGATGCAAAGCTTCAGGTTTTTTTTGGTCTGCATGTAAACACTATGACTACGAATCACGTATTTCAAAAATATATGACGTAAGCGTAACTATTTGATGAAATTTGATGAATTTTGAAGCTTCTAGCCGTAAAAAAGGGGCAAAAATGACAGTTTATATGGGGTACATAATATATATACCACCGATCTCTATGATTTTTTCAGACAACAATATATGCTATATACGTAAGCATTTGGTGAAATTTGAAGCTTCTAGCTGTTAAAACGGGGCAGAAATTGCGCAAAATTTCTTATCTGAATAATCGGTTGTATGAGATATATGCTATGTATACCACCGATCTCAATGATTTTTTCAGACATCAATATATACTGTATACACGTAAGCATTTGGTGAAATTTGAAGCTTCTAGCTTTTAAAATGGGGCTGAAATTGCTAAAAAATATATATATATTATATATATATACTATATATACCATCATATATATATTATATATATCACCGATCTCTATGATTTTTTTTTACAACAATATATACTATATACCTAAGCAATCGGTGCAATTTGAAGCTTATAGCTTTTAAAATGGGGTAGAAATTACGAAAAGTTTATTATCTGAACAATCGGTTGTATGAGATATATAATATATATCAACCGATCTCTATGGTTCAGACAGCAATATATGCTATATACGTAAGCATTCGGTGAAATTTGAAGCTTCTAGCTGTTAAAATGGGGCTGAAATTGTGAAAATATATATATATACTATATATATATACTATATATACCACCGATCTTTATGATTTTTTTCAGACAACAATATATGATATATACGTAAGCATTCGTTGAAGTTTGAAGCATCTAGCTCTTAAAATAGGGCAGTAATTACGAAAAGTTTCTTATCTGAACAATCGGTTGTGGGGGATATATACTATATATTATTATTATTATTATTATTAATTGGTCTGGAAGCACTGCGACCTTTGCGCAGATCTATTGTGCAAGACCTTTCATCCTAATATTGTATCTGGAGGCTCTTGATGTATATAAGTACCTGTTAAGGCATTTTACTCCATATCACATAGTGATTAAGAGTCCCACCACCTAGATGGGATAGTCTCTGCCTAGCTAGAGCGACGCATTCGCAGAGAATGTGAACCGGCGTTTCATCATCCAGCTCACAGAAACGACAAATTTGGGTATCGAATAGATTTAATTTACTTAGGTGATATCATAGACCGCAGTGTCCCGTGTAGTACCCAGTAAGAGTTCTTAGGTCCTCCCTGCTTAGGTTAAAGAGTTTGGCTAATATTTTCGTTGCCGGAAGTATAAACAGTTTGGCCTGCCTTTACCCTGGGCAATCAATCCAGTGACGTCTGAATTGTTTAGTTTCCCAGTTACTTATAGTTTCCCTGGTGTTTGCTTTTGTGAGTCCACAAAAGGGCTCTGGACCATAGAATGCTGGTGTAGCACCCTGCTTTGCTAGGTAATCTGCATGCTCATTACCTTCATGTCACTGATGTCCGGAAACCCATCCCACCAAAACTTTGTTTTTGGCTCCCAGGGCATTAAGGATTTCAGTGCATTCATCCACCAGCTTAGATGTAACTATGTAGGATTGCAAGGCACGCAGTGCCGTCTGGCTGTCCGACATAATGTAGATGCATTTCGATGTTGAGCCTCTCCGCAGACATTCTCTACCACAGACCTCTCTTGCATGAATTTCTGCCTGAAATATGGTGGGGTAACATCGCATTGGTATCGATTTTTTGAAGTTTGGCCCATAGATGCCAGCTTCCGTTCTTCCGTCATCGAATTTCGATCCATCCGTGTACCATACCTCTGAGTCATTATAAGGAGTCGTTATAAGGATTCCCTATTTCCCAGTGGGTCCTGTCCACAATGGACACTTCAAAGTTCCGTGAAATTCTGAGCTTAGCGGACATTACGTCACGCAGTTGTAATGAGGGATTTCCTATGAATTTTCTTATTACTTTCATATGCCCTGTCATATTTCCTTCCTTCAACTCAGAAATATTTGGAAGTCTTAGTGCACCTAGTGTTGCCTATTTCTCTATCAGAATAGGGGAGGGAGGTATTCCCACTAAAGCACTAAGTGCGTCAGGAAGGGCGGTTCTCATCGCACCCGTTATGCCATCCATTCGTTGCTTCCTCCGGTGTTCCACAAGGTAGTATCCTGGGTTCACTGTTTTCTGTCATGTTTATTAATGATATTCGCTCTTGCTTCTCTAAAGTAAGATTATTGCTGTATGCAGATGACCTTAAGATATACTTGCCTATTCATATCCTTCATGATGCGGTATTGTTGCAAGAAGCTTTGGATAAACTTAGTAACTGGTGTAATAATAATCGGTTATCTTACTTACTTACTTAATTGGCGCTTAACCGTCTCAACCGGCGCCAATTGGTCTCACCAAGGACTTGGGAGTAATATTTGGCTCGAAGTTTTCGTTTTCAAGTCTTACTAATGTGTGCATTGCTAAGTCGTATGCCATGCTAGCTTTTGTTAGGCGTCATATCTTGGATTTCAGTGACCCGTATACGCTAAAAGTTTTATATTCCGCGTTTGTGCGATCCAAACTTGAGTACGCGTGTTTCATCTAGTCTCCGTATTATTCCTGCCATGTTGCAAGAATTGAACGAATCCAAAAAGTATTCGTACACTTTGCATTACGCAGTCTGCGCTTCTCGGATCCTATCCCGACTTATAAAGCTCGTTGCTTATTGATCAACTCAAAATCATTGCAGAATCGCTGTCGTTCGTTTTCGATTTGTTACGTGGGGTTGTTGATTGCCCTGTGCTCTTGGAGAGGATTTTCATTAATATTCCGGCTAGAGCTCTTTGTGCTTCTAAGTTTTTTCATATTGGTTTTTTTAGGGCTCTTTATGCGCGGAATGCTCCAATTACTAGAGCCTTAATTGAGTTCAATAGAATTTCTAAATTTTGTGAGATAAGTTTTTCTTGTTCGAAAGATGGCTTTCTGAGTATTTTAAATACTTATTATAAGTAAGGTAATATATATTTACATTGTTAACTACTTTACACTTTTATAATTAGCCTATAAGATTAGTTTTTAATTGGCTTAAATAAATAAATAAATAATTTCAACTGCTTAAGAGAGATAAGCAATCTCTTCGTCCACGACCATTTCACCAGGCACCTGATGACATCGATCGAGACCAAAGCCATGTAAGTTCTTTAATTGTTTTTGCATAACATTTTTTTGTAGAATACATACTCTCGCTGCACATTTCTACTTGCATACATACGTATAATATATCCCACTTGCGACGATCTCTGAGCAAAAGAGTATCATGATAGTTTTCATAATATAATCATACACCTTTTGACACATTTTTTTTATGGCTTGCAACATGTTTCTAAAGTAAAGTTGCTATAAATTTTGTCTCATGCTACTCTTGCGCTCTACATTTATATTGATTTTGATGCTCTAAATAATTTTAATAATATATGTACATTGTACATACTTATATATTTACCTAAGCATTTAAGTTTGGGAAGGCCTATGTAGACCACTACAGATATAGATATGTTAACTTTTTTCGATTTAATTCATATATAATAGGCATTAAGGTGACCAGCCAATAAAATTAGGTTAGTTAAACTTTAAAATTAAAAGCTTAGACATGAAGTCGGTTATCATAAAATTGTTAAATAAAGATTTTTGTATGTGAACTGGAAATATGTGTTCGTAAATTCAAACTTATTTTGTGAGATGGATTAAACCTTAGGTTCGTAAGTATTGTTGGGTTGGTGATGCATAGACGTATCTTTTTATGGATGGGTAGGAAGAGAAGGAGGTTTTTAGTAATGGCATTCCTGGGATTAATTAGAGGACCTTTCATCCGAGCAGTCTTTCCGTTTTTAAGTGTTTATGGGATTTGATTGGGGACGTAATTTTTTATCGTTGGTGTTATTAAAGAAGTGCATGAGTTTCCGTATATGCATAACGGCAGCAAGGACCCACCCAATCCGACGACCTTTGGCCCGGATAACGCGAGCATGCACAGCCGGCCCCGTTCTATGAGCGAGGTGTGTTATATTACATACTCGAGTAGGAAAATTTAAAAAGAAATAGGTACCAAAGTTCTCAAAAATTTAACAATCGCATTAACCCCAGAATGTGACAAAAGTCGACAAAATAAAAAAAAAATAAAAAAAAATCTTCTTCATAAATATCATGACGATTCTGTTTTTGGTGCCCCAGATAGAGTATCTCTTATATCGTAAAGCCGGAAAACAGTAGTTAACATCTTTTAACTTAAAATGGATCGACTTTCATTCTAAAATATCGTTTTGATTTAACGAAAACTATTGAAATCAATGCTGTGAACACAAACGTCTTATGTAGATGCGACGAGGATAATACGATTTTCACCCATGAGTTACGCAATGACATCCACTTATACTGCCTACGATTTCTAGGCCGGCATCCTTGGCCGAATAGTCACTCCCTAACGTTTCATGGTGTTTCTCTGGTGTATCTCGGCAGCATAGCGCGACAAAAATATCCGTTAAAAAGTCTTCGGAGCTACACCTAGAGCTTCAAGGAAAGTGGCGTCGACGAAGGTATGAGTTCGAAGTCGCAGTCCTATAGCTTCTGTGCTGGCATATGGCGTGAAATTCAGGAGACGTGAGAGGCATTGTTGGTCGGGATTGCTGCTGTTCGCGTATCGGGAATTGTAGCTTTTAAAAACAGCCGAAAAACCTGGATGCGCCCTGTGCTACGCGAATCATGAGTATTAATAGACCGTTAATAGCAACCGTAAGTCGCCTTTGTGCGTGACCGCCAAGAAGTCACAAATGATTTCAATAGTGTTCGCGACGATTATTAGAAGTTAACCCCAGGTGAAACTACGCTTTGCACGAGATATACAGACAAAAGCGTGACCATCTTATGTATCTCTATTTCTTTTCAGCAGACGCAGCAGTACCAATTCCAAAGACCGGGGTTAGGTTCGAAGCCTCTCTGGAGTAAGTGAGGGAAAATCCCTCCGCAGGGAGCTACTCCTCAAAATTTTTGAACGATCTGCGAGATTTTGAGGCAAAAACCCCGGATATTTCCGAAATGGCCAAAACGTTGATGACCTTAAATACATATAAACAAAACCTTTCCTATGTATTATTTTTGTAAATAGAAAAATTAAGCTGTTTAAAGTAAGAACACCGGCGTACGCCGGCGCGCAGCCCACGCCGCCGCCGCCGGTATATAATAGAGCCTACGCCGCCGCCGATAAAGTGATCGGCGTAAATCTCTAGTACCCTGCGGTCAAAAGCCAAAGTAGTCAGCAAACATTCTAGTTCATTGACTAGAATTTTGTGGCATTATTTATACTAGTTGGTGTGTGAGTAGTTAACTGACTAGAATTTTGGTGCTTTCATCATAATAGTCAGCTTTATAATAGTTCATTGACTATAACTTTGTGGCGTTATTCATACTAGTGAGCTTTTGAATAGTTCATTGACTAGAATTTTGTGGCATTATTCATACTAGTTAGTGGATGGGTAATTAATTTACTAGAATTTCGTTGCATTCATCATACTAGTCAGTTTTAGAATAGTTCATTGACTATAACTTTGTGGTGTTATTCATACTAGTTAGTATTTGAATAATTTATTCGACTAGAATTTCATCTGTCGGACTCGAAGAAATGCGCGGGTGCTTTCTGTAGCAAATTTGCAATGCATACAATGCTAGATATCATCCAAATCAACGGACACATAAACACAAGCATGACGAGTCGCACCTCCCCGTTACCTCAACAGAGGTAAAATAAGCCATTGAAAAGGCCAGACGGAAACCCTATGCCGATGCCAAAACACATTGGCCATGAGGGCATCAGCAGCCTAGCACATGTTTTCTACTTGTCGTTAAAAGCCTTTGCCATTACAAAACAACGAAGAATGACAAGGATAAACTCACTACCAAAGACTGGAAACCCAGCAAGTATCTACCGATATTATCCCTTTAGTCAGTAACAAAAACGTTTAAAGCCGTTATGATTCCCCCATTTAAACGAAATTCTTCGGTTATCACGCCATCAGCATGACTTACGTAAAGTGCATATCACTAACACCGTTCTGAACGCCATTAACACTCATCATAGGACGGTGCTAGTGCAGTTTGGCCTGTTTTGACACAATCAACCACGACTGGCTCGTTCAAAAGCTTTTGATACAGTCAACCACAAATAAATAAGAGGTTCCACAGGGTGGTGTCCCGATTAATGGATATATAATCCGACAAAGTTAGCCTAATAATAAATAAAGTGGGTAATATACTGCCTATGCAATACGGCCGCCATGATGCCGTTTTCACCTAAAACCAAGGGATGTTTTTTTTTTCGTTTAATATACAACGTGAAATTTTCCGATTCAGTCAAGTTGCATTTACATAATAAATAATATAATAATGCAAATGCAAAAACATTTTCAGGCAAATTTGCAATTAATTGTTATAAGTAAGTTTGAACAAAAGTTGACTCATTATTTGTGATTTCATGTTTTTTTGAAAGCAACTAAAATAAAAAAACAAAGAATCTGTTAAATATAGACCTATGCATTTAAAAAAAAATGTAAGGCGCGATAACCTCCGAAGAGATCTAAGGCCGAGCTTCTCTTCCAATTTGCGTCGTGCTCCTCTTGATTTTCCCTACAAATTGGCCGGACGGGACCTACATGTTTTATGCCGACTCCGAACGGCATCTGCAAGGCAGATGAGTTTTCACTGAGAGCTTTTCATGGCAGAAATATACCCGGAGCGCTTGCCAAACACTGCCGAGGGGCGACCCCGCTTAGAAAAAATTTTCTTCTAATTGAAAAACCTTATTTCTAAAATTTTGATGTTGCTTTGCCCGGGGTGCGAACCCCGGTGTGATAGGCGGAGCTACCATCACACCACGGTGGCTGCATTTACATGTAAGTAAAATTTGTCCAAAAAAATAGGCCGGTTAAGTTATTACTTCTATTTAAAGTTTTTTTGTGCGCTAACAATTATTTCAGAACAACCTTTTAAGGATTTTGGTACAGACCAATATAGGTAAGTGGCAACAATGGGAAACAATATTTTATTTGAACTTAAAATGAGTGAGGCAGTAGTTCTCTCACCGTTTGGCGCGTACGAATATGTACATATGTAGATGAAACATTTGAGCAACGCGACAATGCAGCTTTTGGAATTTCGAATTCAGGGGGGTTTGTGAACATAATGGGTCCTACAGTTGGCGATTTCGATATCTGCACAGATTTTCGAATTTACAAAAATTTTTTCCATTAATTATAAACAAATAGAGTAATATTTGTTAACAAAAATAGTCCTATGGACTGCGGCTGATCCATACGAATCGATTCATATAACTTGTATATGATTTTACGTATGCTAGTATGCGAAACAGCCTGTCAATTGATTGTATGGAAATTTTGTTAGCGTATTAATATATAGGTAATATACTGCCTATGCAATAAGGCCGCTATGATGCCGGTTGCCGCTTTGAGCTAAAATCAAAAACGTTTTTGGGACGTTGTTTTGTTTCGTTAAATATACAACGTGAAACTTTCCGATCCAGTCAAGTTGCATTTAAATAGTGATAAACCAATGTAAAATAAGAGAATATATATTAAAATAAAATAAGAAATAAAATAAATTAGCATAAAAGGCAATATAAATAAGTAAGGAAGTTTAAGTTCGGGTGTAACGGAACATTACATATTCAGTTGAGAGCTATGTTGACAACATAAGGGAAAATAACCATGTAGGAAAATGAACCGAGGTTTACCCTGGAATGTGTTTGTATGACGTGTGTATCAAATGAAAGGCATTAAAGAGAATTTTATAAGGGAGTGGGCCATAGTTCTATAGGTGGACGCCATTTAGGGATATCGCCATAAAGGTGGATCAGGGTTGTCTCTAGAATTTGTTTGTACGATATGGGTATCAAATGAAACGTGTTAATGAGTATTTTAAAAGGGAGTGATCCTTAGTTCCATAGGTGGACGCCGTTTCAAGATATCGCCATAAAGGTGGACCAGGGGTGACCCTAGAATTTGTTTGTACGATACGGGTATGAAATGAATGGGGTTAATGAGTATGGTAGCGTGCTCCGCCTACCACACCGTATGCCCTGGGTTCGCACCCCGGGCAAAGCAACATCAAAATTTTAGAAATAAGGTTTTTAATTAGAAGAAAATTTTTCTAAGCGGGGTCGACCCTCGGCAGTGTTTGGCAAGCGCTCCGGGTGTATTTCTGCCATGAAAAGCTCTCAGTGAAAACTCATCTGCCTTGCAGATGCGGTTCGGAGTCGGCATAAAACATGTAGGTCCCGTCCGGCCAATTTGTAGGGAAAATCAAGAGGAGCACGACGCAAATTGGAAGAGAAGCTCGGCCTTAGATCTCTTCGGAGGTTATCGCGCCTTACATTTATTTTATTTAATGAGTATTTTAAAAGGGAGTTGGGCTTAGTTCTATAGGTGGACGCCTTTTCGAGATATCGCCATAAAGGTGGACCAAGGGTGACTCTAGAATGTGTTCGTACGATATGGGTATCAAATTAAAGGTATTAATGAGGGTTTTAAAAGGGAGTGGTGGTAGTTGTATAGGTGGTCGCCTTTTCGAAATATCGCCATAAATGTGGACCAGGGGTGACTCTAGATTGCGTTTGTACAATATGGATATCAAAAGAAAGGTAATAATGAGTATTTTAAAAGGGGTGGGCCTTAGTTCTATAGGTGGACGCCTTTTCGAGATATCGCCATAAAGGTGGACCAGCGGTGACTCTAGACTTTGATTGTACGATATGGGTATCAAATGAAAGGTGTTAATGAGTATTTTTAAAAGGTAGTGGGCCTTCATTCTATAGGTGGTCGCCTTTTCGAGATATCGCCATAAAGGTGGACCAGGGGTGACTCTATAATGTGTTTGTACGATATGAGTTTCAAATTAAAGGTATTAATGAGGGTTTTAAAAAGGAGTGTGGTAGTTGTATATGTGAAGGCGTTTTCCAGATATCGACCAAAATGTGGACCAGAGTGACCCAGAACATCATCTGTTGGATACCGTTAATTTATTTATATATGTAATACGACGAACAGTATTCCTGCCAATATTTCAAGGGTTTTTTATTTCGCCCTGCAGAACATTTACTTCTACTTAATATGGTAGGTGTCACACCCATTTTACAAAGTTTTTTTCTAAAGTTATATTTTGCGTCAATAAACCAATCCAATTACCATGTTTCATCTCTTTTTTCGTATTTGGTATAGAATTATGGCATTTCTTTAATTTTTTGTAATTTTCGATATCGAAAAAGTATGCGTGGTCATAGTCGGATTTCGGCCATTTTTTATACCAATTCAAAGTGAGTTCGGTAAGTACGTGAACTGAGTTTAGTAAAGATATATCGATTTTTGCTCAAATTATCGTGTTAACGGCCGAGCTTAAGGACAGACGGTCGACTGTGTATAAAAACTGGGCGTGGCTTCAACCGATTTCGCCCTTTTTCACAGAAATAAGTTATCGTCCTATAATCTAAGCCCCTACCAAATTTCACAAGGATTGGTAAATTTTTTTTAGACTTATGGCATTAAAAGTATCCTAGACAAATTAAATGAAAAAGGGCATAGCCACGCCCATTTTGAAATTTTCTCTTATTTTTGTATTTTGTTGCACCATATCATTACTGGAGTTGAATGTTGATATAATTTACATACATACTGTAAAGATATTAAATTTTTTGTTAAAATTTTACTTTAAAAAAAATTTTTTTTTAATGTGGGCGTGGTCGTTCTCCGATTTTGCAAATTTTTGTTAAGCATACATATAGTAATAGTAGTAACGTTCCTGCCAAATTTCATCATGATATCTTCAACGACTGCCAAATTACACTTTGCAAAAATTTTAAATAACCTTTTAAAAGTGGGCGGTGCCATGCCCATTGTCCAAAATTTTACTAATTTTCTATTCTGCGTCATAAGTTCAACTCACCTACCAAGTTTCATCGCTTTATCCGTCTTTGGTAATGAATTATCGCACTTTTTCCGTTTTTCGAAATTTTCGATATCGAAAAAGTGGGCGTGGTTACATTCCGATATCGTTCATTTTAAATAGCGATCTGAGATGAGTGCTCAGGAACATACATACCAAATTTCATCAAGATACATAAAAATTTGCTCAAGTTATCGTGTTTAGGCCACAAGCCTAAATATGGCGGTGCACCCTCGTATTACTTAATTTTTCTTTTCGTTGTCCTTTTACCTCACATCTTTCATTTATACATATCGGTTTATACCGATAACTGTTTACCCCGCCGGATAATAGTTAAGCCTAGGATTCGGCGGTGACCGCGAACAAAAGTCCTTTTACCTCTTTCTTGCGAACGTTTAAGAAACCGCCAGCAGCCAAGCCACCGAAGGTAAGTCTTTCAATAATACTAAAAATTATAGAATTCATTTTGCACTTCCGTCATCGGAGATCGTGAATTGTGATTAAGTGGATTAACTCTGAATTTGATTTTACTTTTCTCTTAATAAACATTATTGTGTATCTTTTTATAACGTAATCGTTGTGTTTTTTCCTTTCTTTTCTCCTCACCATTATTGCGAGCGCGCCCTATCTGTGGTCTTGCCGCCGCAACATTTGGTCCATCTCCCCGAAATAAAAGCGAAGCGACCTAATTACAAAGATTTGCCAAATCGAAGGAATAAAATCGAAGCACAAATTTTACAATCAGAAATTAACCAGCACATGTGAAAAACCTAAGAGCTTAGATATTATTTATATAAAGGTATCAAATTTACAAATTAAAATCAACCAGCGAAGAAGCAAACGAACGAGCAACACATACAGTCCAATTGGTCATCACAACACACATACAGCCATAAATTTATCACTACAGCTAAAACGAATCAACTCATCATACGATATCACGTCCATTTTTCACATCATCACAATAACATCACATCTACAGTCCACATAACATCGCATCAACAGTCCACATAACATCATATCAGATCACATACGTTACCAAAACTTGCGTAAGGTAAGTGGTTGATTTTGGTGCACATTTTTTTTTATATACGAATTCACGTATCGAGTGAATTTGTGATATCCATTTGCAAGTCAAAGCAAGTGGAGGTTCATTGTGTTTTAAACGCACACTTAGCGCCTTTTGATTGTCGGCTAAGTCCCCCACCAGTGGTAAGACTTTTCCGACACAACTCAAGGCAAGACAGTCAGTGGATCTTTTGTTTCTCCTTTTGCAACAAAATTATCACTGCACTGTGCAACCACACCCCGTTTCTATAGACAGTATTTTCGGTTGTTGATTTTCGGCAACAATCTACATACACTCTCACTTGGTTGATGAACTTGCAAAGAAATTGCACAATATTCTCGCAGTTATAATATTCTGCAACCACAGAACATTTTTTTTTCTAAAGCATTTCACCTTCGTTGGGTGGCTTGTAGTCATTTTTGCTTAATTGCGACAATCAATCAAAGAATTGTTGCAAATCGCTCATTTGTGAATACACTTAATTCATATTAATTCGAAGGCATTTAATATAGAGTATTTTTTCACCGAATTATATACATATAATCAACAACTTTTGAACGGAAATCAGTTTATTAATCAGTTGCGAACTGAAATAATACCATAACGCCAAAAATTAGCACTGCGTTGGGTGGCTAGTGGCTCATCACAATTGGTCACAAACACAATTTTATACTGATCGTTTAATATTACATAGATGTATGTTTTCAGCGTTTTTTATAATAAATAATTAAAAGTGTAATTTTCCACATTAAGTTGGATAAACAAATTTATTGTCTTATTTATATTGGGAAAGATACCCTGGTTGGCTACTCGGCGATACTCATCAACGTTCACATAACACCTTTTGTATACACATTAAATCCTCGTCAGTATTTCTATCTGTGTTTCACTTTCACTTGTATACACATTAAATCCTCGTCGGGATTTCTATCTGTGGGTCAAATTTCACCCTTTAAACACATTAAATCCATATAAGGATTTCTATTTGTGTTTCAAATCTCGAGGATTACACATCATATCCACATCGGGATTACATCTGCGTTTTTTAAACTTTTTTTTAGACACACTAAGTTTTCAGAAAATATTTCTATCTGTGTCCAACACACCCTTTAGACACATTAAATATTTGCAGACGAATTCTCTTCTCTGCATTGCACATCACTGTAGACACATTAAATCCTCGTCAGGATTTCTATCTGTGTTTGATATCACTTTGTACACACTAGAACCTTTCAGGATTTCTATCTGTGCTGCATATCACTATATACACATTAAATCCTAGTCAGGATTTCTATCTATAACACTGTATACACATTCAATCCTCGTCAGGATTTCTATCTGTGGCTTACATAATCCTCGTCTGGATCTCTATAAGTGGTTCATATCACTGGCCACACAGTACACCACGTCAAGATTTACATCTGATTCAAATTTTTTCTTATCACTAAATTCACATAAGATTGCTTTCTGTGTTAACACATACAATCCGATCGGAGTTCAAATCCGTGTATTTTTTAGATTTTACTCACACAGCACAATCACAGCAGGATTGATAGCTGGGCTACGTACAAAAAAACAAAACACTCTTATAATTTTTGCTGCGGTTGAATATACACCAACGCCACTAAGTCTTTTGCCTTCAAGCTAGACACCTTCAAAGAAACAAAATATTCAAATTAATAAAATCAATGGAGCCTTATATTAGATTGGCTGATTCCATAGTGGAGTTTGAGAAAGATTTCAACTCTGCCCCGGCCGAATCCCGGAACAAGCACACCCTTGCACTACTGCAAGAGGAGCTAAAGGCACTATGGAAGAAGACCAAGTCCACATATGAAAGTCTTCTCAGCAATCCTGAGCTGTCCAAAGACGAGCTCAGCTCACTAAGAAAGAAGAATAAAAGATGATTCGCATGCTACCTGCAATGCATGTCTGCTGTGGCGGCTGAAGCCGAAGCTATCATCCCACAGCCGGCAAAGGATGAAGCAAAGGACGAAGACTCTTCGCGCCGTGGACATAAAATGCGGCTGCCGCCTTGTGACACCGATGTATTTAAAGGCGACTACCTTTCCTGGCCAGCCTTTAGAGATATGTTCACGGCGATATACATCCACCATACCGATCTGAAAGATGTCGAGAAATTATATTATTTAAAACAAAAAACGCAAGGGGAGGCAAAAGAAATAGTGGGAAGGTGTTGATTAACAAACGAGGGTTTTGCAACCGCCTGGAAAAATCTAAGCGACAGGTACGAAAATAAACGTATCCTCGTCAACACACAACTAAAACATTTATTTAATCTAACGGCAGTCGAACAGGAGTGTGGAACCTCAATCAAAAAATTGAAACGGGAGATAAACGATCGCATTTCTGCGCTACAATGTCATAATATTGACATCACAAATTGGGATGCAATTATAACTTACTTATGCTCCACAAAACTCCCTGAATCTACACTGGATCTTTGGGAACAGACCGTAGAACGAAAAACAGATATTCCGAAATGGGAGGATATGGAGAAATTCCTGTCCAATCGCTTCCAGACATTAGAGACGGTTTCCGATCTTAGAGGTAATAAAACGACAAAAACACTCAAAAGTCAAAATTCAAATTCTAGGGAAAATTCTACAAAACTTGGGGTTTACCAAGCCAGCGTACCAAAATCGGCATGTAAGATGTGCAACAGTACGGAGCACAAATTACGAAATTGCCAAAAATTCCGTAGGTTGTCTACGTCAGGGAAAATCGAATTTGTAAAAAACAATAGTTACTGTCTGAATTGTCTGTCGGGTGGACACACCGTGACACGATGCACTAGCCAATTTAATTGCAGCACGTGCCATGCAAGGCACAACACCTTGCTCCATCTTCCGACAGCACAACCAAAGACAACTCCTCAAAGGTGAACTCAAAACGCCACCGACAATTACCTTCAACCTCACAGCAGGCTAGGGCAAGGATGGAGTCTGAAAAAAGACAAGATAATGCTATTAACGTCTCTTCGTGTCATGCTAACACAACAAAAGGGGTGTTATTAGGAACAGCGCGGGTTAACATAATCTACAACGGAGTGAAATTTTCCGCCAGAGCGCTGATAGACTCTGGGTCCGAATGCTCTTTCATAACAGAAAGACTAAAAAAAACGAATAAACCTTCCATCCAAACGTCTGCATGTGCAAGTGTCAGGAATAAATAATACACCATCTGCACAGGTAAAGGAATCATGTGCGATTACGCTAGGTTCGCTTACAGACCCCTTAGCAAGCATCAATACAGTGGCCCTAGGCCTGCCTCAATTAACAGGGGACCTTCCGACTTGCCAAGTGAGCGCAATGACTCGGCAATCGTTCCCTGATCTGATTCTGACGGATAAGAGGTTCTTCATTAATGAACCAGTCGACCTCATACTTGGAGGCGACGTTTAACCCCAGATAATACTGAACGGTATACGGAAGAACGTTCTAAATACGCTTCTCGCCCAAGAAACCGTCTTCGGTTGGATTTTAACCGGTCGTGCAGATGCACCTCACCCAACCAATACACGAGTATCCTTTTTTAATGAAATCAGCCTAGACAAGCAACTAACCGCTTTCTGGGAACTTGAAAATGTACCTAAGAAAAGGGCACTTAACGAAGATAATGCCTATTGCGAGGAACTTTTCAGAGCTACAACAGAAAGAAACTCCGATGGCAAATATACTGTCGCCCTTCCTTTTAAACAGGATTTTCCTAACACCGTCTCGTTAGGGCCTTCCCTAAACGGCGTCTGCTCCCAATTCTACCGGAATGAGACGCGCCTAGCCAAGACACCGGCTCTACAGACAGAGTACAATAGGGTACTAGCGGAATATGAGACATTGGGACATATGTCAAAAGTTCCAAAAATCATACCACCTCACGTGACCGATTGCTACTTCTTACCCCATCATGCGGTTATAAAAGAAGAAAGCACCACAACAAAAGTTCGTGTGGTGTTCAACGCTTCGTGTCCCACAGCCAATGGCACAAGCCTAAACGACGTACTTTATGCAGGCCCAGTGCTTCAGGCCGACTTAACGATTCTACTCCTTCGATGGAGATTCTTTCAATATGTTTTTAATAGCGACATCGAAAAGATGTACCAGCAGATATGGGTAAAGCCGAACCAAACACAATTCCAGAGAATAGTTTTTCGCAACAATCCTAGTGACCCTATCAGCGTCTACGAATTAAAGACAGTTACCTTTGGAGTCAATTGTGCTCCTTATCTGGCGATAAGGACACTGCACCAACTAGCAGACGACGTTGAAACTTCATCACCAATTGCCGCACATATCTTACGGACAGGTATGTACGTCGATGACGTTCTAGCCGGGGGACACAGCATCGAATTCACACTCAAAGCTCGCGATGAAATCACAGATGCTTCGCAGTCCGCATGGACGTCAAATTGCTCAAGAATACTGAAAGTGATACCCAAACCTCATCTGCTCAACGAAGACTTTTTAGAATTCGAGGACACGAGTACGGTCAAGACCCTAGGCATTCGATGGAACGCGCATGCGGATTACTTTTACTTCACCGCAAAACCAATTGAAAATCGGGATATGTTAACGAAAAGGGCAATACTTTCTGCAATCGCTAAATTTTTTGATCCTCTAGGTTGGCTCGCCCCAGTCGTCATTGTTGCCAAAATCATTATGCAAAGAATTTGGCTAGAAGGGACTGACTGGGACGAACCAGTGTCGGCAGGAACCCTAGACCGATGGCATAATTTTATGCAGGAATACCCCTCCATTAACGGAATTCGTATCCCACGTTGGGTGTATTTTACGCCAACCAACGACGTTGAAATACACGGCTTTTGCGACGCCTCGGAACAAGCTTACGCCGCGACAGTCTTTTTACGAGCAAAGATAAAGGATGAGGTCTACGTTAACTTATTAATAGCAAAAACAAGAGTAGCACCCGTTAAAACAATTTCCTTACCCCGATTAGAGCTATGCGGTGCAGTGTTGCTGGCCGAAACCATCGAATCAGTGTGTGCAAATCTGCATTTAGAAAATTTCAATCTACACCTATGGACAGACTCCACGATTGTTTTGGCGTGGATAAGAAAACCCCCTTGTTCTTGGTCAACCTTTGTCGCTCATCGAGTAACGAAAATAGTAGAAAAGGTAGGAAACAAATCCTGGCACCACGTAGAATCCGCATCCAATCCTGCAGACCTGGCTAGCCGAGGACTATCAGCGAAGCAGTTAGTCAATAACTCTTTGTGGTGGCAGGGACCTTCTTGGTTACAAGAAGATAAGACAGAATGGCCAATACAAGAAAAGACTATCGGACTAACATAGAGGAAAAACGGGTGCAGGTTCATACAACTTCAAAAATAAAAGAGAAAGACGACATCCTCGAACGGTTTTCCAATTTGTCCAGGGCCTTGAGGGTCATATCGTATGTTCGAAGATTTATCCAAAGAACCAATCCTAAGACAAAACCTTCCTTTAAAGCGGCATCGCACTTCATTTCACCCGATGAAATCCAGGCCACGACAAGTCAGTTAATAGCTTTCTACCAACGGAGGCACTATTCTGAGGAACTTTCGAGTTTAAATTCCGGGAAGTTCATCGGTTCAAAGAGTGAAATCCTCCCACTTACCCCCCTTGTCGATGAAAAGGGCATATTGAGGGTGGGCGGTCGTCTTTCAGGGGCCAAGGATCTTCCCTACAGTGAACGGCACCCGATCATTCTGCCGTATGACTACCGGCTCACACGACTTCTTGTCCACTTCATCCATAAAGACACCCTGCATGGGGAGAACCAACTTATGTTTCGTCGCCTACGCACACAATATTGGATCCCTAGGGTCGAAAATATGATCCGATCGGTCATACACAATTGCAAAACGTGCACAATATTCCGCAAGCGGACTCAAACCCAACTTATGGCAGATCTACCCTCAGAACGAACCACCTTTTCCCGGTCTTTCACCAATGCGGGGGTAGATTTTGCCGGACCATTTTACATCAAATCTTATAGCGGAAAAGGATGCCGCATGTCAAAGGGTTACGTCTGCCTCTTTGTTTGCTTTGCAACCAAAGCGATTCACTTGGAAGCCATTAGTGACCTCAGTACTGCCGCATTCCTGGCAGCTTTCGATAGGTTTGTTGCTCGGCGAGGATGTCCAAAGAACATCTACTCCAACAACGGAACCAACTTTGTTGGAGCCTCCAGAGCTCTCCGCTCAGAACTCAAAGCTTTCCTGGCGGACGCTCGCAACCAAACTTTATCCAAGTACAGTCACCAAAACCTGACATGGCATTTCATACCACCAGCAGCTCCTCACATGGGCGGACTATGGGAGGCAGGGGTCAAAAGCTTCAAGAACCACTTCAAGAAGATCGCTTTGGGTCACAAATTTACCCTTGAAGAGTTCAGCACACTACTTTGTCGAATCGAGTCCTGTCTCAATTCTCGACCGTTAAGCCCCTCCTCCAACGAGCCGTCTAATTTGGAGCCCCTTACTCCATGCCATTTCCTCGTTGGAGGGCACCTGTTAGCTCCACCGGAGATCGACGTCAGAGAGAATCGCGCATCACTCGTCAATCGATGGGAAAAACTTAAGGCGCTGCATCAAACCTTCTGCAAACGGTGGAAAACGGAGTATCTCACCGAATTGCAGAAGCGCGTTAAGTGGAAGCATCCACAATCAAACCTTAAACAGGGAGACCTAGTCGTCATTAAGGAGGATAATCTGCCCCCTAACGAATGGAGACTAGGTCGGATAGCCAATCTTCACTATGGCCCCGATGGCCCATCAGACCAATCACGAAATTGGTCCTACTACCACCCTCCAGTGAGGGGGAGGGAGACTTGTAACTCCCACCCGTTATAACAAACCGCGTAACCCAGCTCTCGTTCACCCCGAACGAGGCCGAAACAACCCGTGTAACCCAGCTCTCGTTCACCCCGAACGAGGCCAACAACCCGTATAACCCAGCTCTCGTTCACCCCAAACGAGGCCAACAGAACCCTACCGCGGATCCACCATTTGCCACAGAATACCATTTAATCATCAATTACAACCACACACCAGGCCAGAGTTTATCTATATTCGAAATCTTAATTCTTATGTACCAGCTACGAATAGTGCCTTATGCTGAGTCAAGTTCTAGAGGAAACAGTAGCTAGGTTCAGTCTCTTGATCAAACGCCAGTGAGGAAGATGAATCTCCATCACTAGCCACAGAGGATTGCGAAAATGGTATACGGGATGTACACAGCTCCGCTGATGTATCATAACGTAATCATGCGATTCAGTTACCGCTTACTGTGCTAGATGTGGTGATAACTCCTACTGTTTTTTAAATATTATCGCAAACTTATTCTTCGAGGCCTTGGCCAACAACAATAGCAACTACCTAAAACCCCTAAAGCAAATAGGGATCTATACAATAGTCTCGCGGGTGCAGAAACTCCCAAATCTAAAAGGACTCAGCACTACCATGACCAAAATACCCCCCCCCCCCCCCCCCCCCCCAAGACATCAACCCCACAAAACGAATGGAGATTGTCTTCATTATTATAAAAAATCATAACCATCCGAAGAAAAATCGTGTCGACTATTTGGCACATTACGGCTACACCGCTGGTGCTTCAACGGATTTTTCTTTCTTCGACCAAACGAATTTGGAAGTTGGTTTGTTATTAAGGAACTTGGTATACACCTGCTCCCAAGTGCAGGTATCCCGTATAAGGGGATATCCTGCACCCCGCACCCATACGGCAACGACAAGTAGGACCCGATGGCGAAGTCATTGGACTCAGTCACACAAAGCACAGAATACATCGGTTGTCTGCAACACCGTTGAATCAATAATTACAATTGAATGATGATTACTGCCACAAATACCGCCCAATACAACAACTAATGTACCACTACCACCAGTATACGTTAAACCAGCTGGTGGTGGCATTGCTATTTACCCAGCCAGAAGAATATAAAAATATATAAATTGAACAAATATTAACATTACAGATTCTCGATATTCAAAAAACACTACGGCACGTGAGCCTCGAGGAGCCTGAAAATGTTCGAGTAGAGATTTTCGCGTTTCCTCAAGCTTCGCGTGCCCAAAATCCAAATTTGAAGGTACCTTAGCTTTTGTCCATTCGGAATTGGGCGCGTTGAAATTTCGAATGGATTTTGGACCCATTTTATCACGTAAACGATCTCCCAACCGACGCAATTTTGGTACCTTCTTCTTCCTCGCGTAAACCGTTGGAATCTAAGAATTCTACGATATCTATCATACAGGACTGATAGAGGGATTCATCAATCGGACGGATTCTTACATCTAAACGCCCGTATATAGCCTGGAACTCTGCACGCAATACCTCGCAAATTTGTGTCCATGCTTTAGTTGAATTTTGATCGCCACTTTGCAATAAAACAACACAATTGTAGGCGCGTGTCTTGAATTCGTCATCTACGTCGAACCTTTTTCGATTCTTTGTAGAAAGCTTGCAAGTCACTAATAGGTGGACTTTCGTTGATATAATTTAGAAAGCTCTCTTCCTAATGTGCAATCAACATACCGAATTGTGTACGCCCATCACCCAGGTGATTGATCCGCAACACATCGTGTCCCAAAAATTCCGTTAAACGGCAAATTGAATTCCCAATATTAGTTGAAAGCAAATGGCCAGCCTGTTGTTTGGATATATTGGGTGAAGGAAAGTCTACAAGTATCCGCTTCTGGCGACACAACGGTGGAGTCACGCCAAAAGGCAACATACTCGATATACCATTCAATGCATATCCCTTTTTCAGGAATACATTTATAACCAGCAACAGCAACTTCAGTTTTAACAACCAGTGGCGATGGTGCAACAGTTTCTAACATTTTTCTTTAGCTATATCTCTCGGTGAGTTATTTATACCAGATAACTTTAGAGCTTCGCTAGTGATATAGCACTATTATATTGACAATCACCAAATTTAGCTGCAGGAGCGTCAACGGGTGATATTATGGCTACTGGGCCGGCAAATTGTGGAAATCCCAAAGCAATACCCCTAAATTCGGTAGTGCCATATAAAACCTTAATGAACTTCCATAAAGTTGCATTATGTTTGCCATATTTCTTTGTAACATGGCCGTTATGTTCACAAATATCCGATAATTTTTTTCACGATAGCTATTTATGCGTAGGTCGTTATGATGTTTTTTGATTAGATGATCAAACAAAATGTTGTCACCCATATTCATATATTGAGCACCTTGCCTGTTTTGCGTGGAAGATTTGGCCCAAACTAACCATACGCAGCACACACAATGGCTACGTAAATAGTTAAATGCGCATTTACTAATCAGTGAATCAAACGCAGTGATTCACGAAAAGTATGCATATATGCTATCACTCACCAGTTGTTTGCTGAAATGAAAAAAAAAGGAATAAGAAATTAAAAAATTTATAATATTATAAAAATGGAACGATACTCGTATACTTACCCAGCACAAGTTTTCTTGATAGTGAAAATTCATTCAAAATGTCTCTATACTCATTTCCATGAATGAATGACATTTTGAATGAACGAATCAAGGTTGCCACTCGATGACATTTGCTTTCGTCGTTTCTTACGCCGTAAACACATTGCGCGCGACCCCATGGGATCACAAGTCGGATCCGTAGGATCCAACCAACTCGAGTGTTAGTACCCGAACAAAAAAAAACTAACGAAATACGAAACACGAAAAATACAGCCTAGTCCATTGAAAACAAACGAGTCAGTTCGTATTTCGATAGGTTTCTTCTGACAAATAAAATTTTTGTTTTTAGTCTGAAATTTTGGTGCATTAGAACACTATCAAAGTCAGCCTTCTTGTGAAGAGAGTGAACCACTCGAGACCAAAATAATTTTCGCGTGTTCTTTGCATCGTTTTTACTGATTCAAGATGTTAATGCAAAATAAAAGGTAAAACTTAAACGAAAACAGGTCTAACTCACGAACTTTGGGGGAATAGTGCCATCGCCTTCATGAGAGCAATTGTTTTGGGGGTTTGAAGTTTCGTCAGTCCTTTTAGCTTGGAATCCAAGCAAGAACAAAGTAGTGTTATACATGCTTTAGACACTACAAACAAGGGAGAAATTAAAAGTTTAGAGAATACTATAAAATTTATGTCGCGGCAGACCTCAGACGCGAGAAGAGTGAGCAGCTGACAGCTCTACAAGTTACCACACTCGATAGTGTAGGCTATCCCAGGAGGGTTGTGTTGAAATCAACAAACACACCACAATTTGTGATTCTCACACAACATGGCCCAAATCAACACAAAGGGTGTTCCCAGACAGCGAATAAAGGCCCCTTTACATCTGTCGCACATTTTATCTGCACGACGTCATTTGACTAGTCATTTTACAGTCATTCAAAGGTTATATTCTAGTCACATTTGCATGGGCGTGGGTAAGTTTTGTGACCAAATTTTGTAGGGCAATTACAAGGAGCCGTGAAAATACACGAGTAACTCGTGATACCATCTGCTAAACAAATGTAGCGTATATTACCGCATATTGCCTGTATTAGGCAAACACCAAAAAATATAGTTTGTCCTAAGTCTATATTTAATAATTCTTAATTTCACTCCTTGATTGTTTCAACATCAGAACTTTCATTCTGATGAAAATATTTTCAACATTAAAGATACCTTTACGCGTATCTCAATGCAATTTTACCAAACCTAATAGTGGTTTCAATCACTACACGTCATTATGTCGGCAGACTGAATTAATCAGATTATTCATCCCGAGTACGCCAACCACAAGCTCAGCCTATTAAGCTCCTTGTCTCCGCTCATAAGCCACCCAACCCAAGGGCATCTACGAATGTTCTATTAACAATTTGATATTCCAGAATGACTGGATTGTCCCATAAACGCGCCAAAACGGAGGCACGCGGCAGTACATTCAGCGTCCCATGCCGGCTATGTGAAAAATCGCACAGCATAAGGCTCTGCCCAATTTACCGGGGCATGACGAACATGGATCGACTAAAGACGATTATAGATTTGAGATACTGCACCAATTGCTTATCGCCGTTCCACCAACGGAAGACATGTCCCAGCGAAGATCGCTGTCATCGGTGCAACGAGCAGCACCACACGTCAACACACCTCGACGACGTTCCACCACCGTCCCATGAGAGTGATGGCGAAGAGAGCTCCGACGGAGCCCTATCCATCCACGCCACGTAACAAACCCTGTGGTGGGAAGCGGACGTCGCCGACGAAGATATCGAAGGACGGGAAGATCCTACTGCAATAGTAGCAACAACACCACCGGGCGGTTCAAGACCACAACGTTTCCGACCGCTATTACGTCATGAAAAGCCTTCAAACTTACAACGCGGGGATGGCGGGGAGACAGGTCCTTTCCCCCCATCGGACCGCTCTGCCGGGGGGCGCCGTGGCGACGCGGAACCGCGTCCGTCCCGCTCGTCACGACGCTCAATTGGCAGGGCGGCCCCGTATAATGTTCGTAACCAAGTACCTAACCACGCTCGCGCGCCAACCAACAACTCCAGCCGGCTTCAGAACAGGACGCCTCCGGGAGACGCCTCTAGCAACAACCATTACACGCGCATTTGTAGCCATAGCTCCAACGGCGGTCGTTCGGATAGCAGCAGGAGGGAAGCTCCACGCAGTACGCGCCCTTATCGATCCGTGCGCTCCGAATTCAATCATCGATGCGAATCTCGCAAAGGACCTCGGGTTAGAGCGTACCGGCACGTCCTATCACGTGAAGTGCACGCTTGTTCTGCGAGGGAAATACGGGGTAACGGGAGCAGTGACGACCCAGGCCACAGTGGTGTCGCGATATTCACGGCTTAGTCCGACAGCAACTCTGGATCCATCGGTAGCCACGCCATTCAAATTTATGAAGCTGGCGGATCCAGCTTTTCACCGGTCTACACCTGTCCGGCTCACACTAGGTGCCGATGTCTACGCCAGCCTAATGGTTAGCGGCACACCACCGTCGAACGTCGGCGGGCTGCTGACTCAAGCCACCATATTCGTGTTGGTAGTGTCTGGAGCCCACCAGCAATAATCGGGTATCTGTCCATTCAATAAGTAAAGTGCACTAAAATCAACCCATGTCTATTTCGACTAACATCTCTTTATTCACAGGAATCCCACGGAGAAGCGTCTGGCGTCGGTCGAATTATATATCCTGGTCACACTATTTTTCTTCCATACGCATTTACAGCAGGCCTAAATTTAAGTTGAGATTTGTTAATTTTAAGTTGAGATTCGTTCTCGCGAGCCCTTTGGGACTTGGTTGTTGGGGCGTTGCGATCGTTTCGAAGTTGCTCGCCGCAAGGGGGCCGGCATGTTTAGGCCACAAGCCTAAATATGGCGGTGCACCCTCGTATTACTTAACTTTTTCTTTTCGTTGTCCTTTTACCTCACATCTTTCATTTATACATATCGGTTTATACCGATAACTGTTTACCCCGCCGGATAATAGTTAAGCCTAGGATTCGGCGGTGACCGCGAACAAAAGTCTTTTTACCTCTTTCACTTCTTTTGCGAACGTTTAAGAAACCGCCAGCAGCTAAGCCACCGAAGGTAAGTCTTTCAATAATACTAAAAATTATAGAATTCATTTTGCACTTCCGTCATCGGAGATCGTGAATTGTGATTAAGTGGATTAACTCTGAATTTGAATTTACTTTTCTCTTAATAAACATTATTGTGTATCTTTTTATAACGTAATCGTTGTGTTTTTTCCTTTCTTTTCTCCTCACCATTATTGCGAGCGCGCCCTATCTGTGGTCTTGCCGCCGCAACATATCGTGTTAACGGACGGACGGACGGACGGACGGACATGGCTCAATCAAATTTTTTTTCGATCATGATGATTTTGATATATGGAAGTCAATATATATCTCGATTCCTTTATACCTGTACAACCAACTGTTATCCAATCAAAGTTAATCTACTCTGTGAGCTCTGCTCAACTGAGTATAAAAATGTAATGCTATATTTTTGTAACTTTTTTTTCTTGTTCAGTATAAGACGTACTTTATCTAAAATGAGGATTAAATCTGCAAATGCAAAAACATTTTCGGGCAAATTTGCCATTAATTGTTAAAATAAATTAGTTAGTTTCAACAAAAGTTAACTCATTATTTGTGATTTCATGTTTTTTTGAAAACAACTAAAATAAAAAACAAAGAATTTGTTAAATAAAGACTTATGTATTTACGTGTAAGTGAAATTTGGCACAAAAAATGAGCCGGTCAAAAACTAATTCTATTTAAGATTTTTTGGTACGCTACAAATTATTTTGGAACAGTTTTTTTTTATGATTTTGGTAGAGGCTATTATAGGTAAGTGGCAACAATGGGTAACCATATTTGTATGTAGGTGAAACATTTGTGCTTTCGAATTTAGCGGGGATACATAGAGGTTTAGGTCTTTGAAATTCGCATTAGAACACTTAAATAATTGTTCCTAAAGGTGGCGCGCTTGTGCACGAAAATGAATTTCGATATTTGTATGAATTGTTCGAATTTACAAAAAACTGTTTCTATTAATTATAAACAAATAGAGTAATATTTGTTAACAAAAATAGGCCTATGCACTGCGGCTGATCAATACGAATCGATTTATATAACTTTTATATGATTTTACGTATGCTAAGTATGCGAAACAGCCTTTCAATTTATTGTATGGAAATTTTGTTAGCGTATTAATATATAGATAATTGTTTCAGAACTGAAGAACAATGTAAAAATTCACTATTCACAATTCGATACAACGCAACAATACACAAAAAGACAGCGCAGTAGTAACAGTCCTACCTTCACCACTAGAAGGAGTCACAATCGTTTCCTACGTCGATGACTACAAAATAATAGCTAGAGGCCCAGGCCAACAGATCGATGAGCTTTGTAACAAAATAAACAAATATCTCCCTGATCTCTTCAGTTTCTTCGCCTCGCGAAACCTGATATTGTCACCGACCAAATCATCGGCGACTTTATTCACAACATGGACGCACCAAATATCGACCATATTGAACATGCACGTCGATGGCACCACGCTACCGACTGTCTTATATCCTAAAATCTTGGGTGTGAAATCCGATCAGAATCTATATTTTGGAGAGCATGCAGCCGCAATTGTACCGAAAATTCAGAGCCGCTACGGGCTGGCTTCTTATGTCCCCAGAACACCATCTACACAATGAGGTGCGAGTACTCCCCATTAGGGAGAAATGAAATGCTAACCAAACAGTTTCTGTTGAATACCCAGAAATCTGGACATCCCAAAAGACATCTGATTGATGAGGCTCTACCGCCCCGGCGCTTAAGGGGTCATATCCGTAAATATTGCTCTCCATTTAGAGGCAAATTTTTATTAAACTTTGTTATCTATAAATTTAAAAATAATGTCAATTTGCTCTAATTGTGCTGCCCAGTGTTTGGGTTTTTCATTAAGTAAAGAGTCAATTGCAGAAACTTGATCAAACTTAAATAATTTATGTGATTTTTTTAAATCATTGTCTGTGAGTGTGGGCGAGAGATGTTTGTCTAATGTAAATGCAATAATGCAGTGAAAATTCTGCTAGTGTTTCAACGGGAAATGCTAATTTCTCACCTGAGCCAGCTACTGCTGCTGTTGATGGTGATACTGCTGATGTTGGTGCTAATTTGAAAACATCTAAATCCAGTGTTGGTTCAAAAAAACCAAACAATGTTGATCAACCAAAGCATATTATTGTGGATAGTGACATTTCTGTTGGTACAAATACGCAAAGTTTGCCTTCGCCGTCTGCAGCTGGCAGTGCAATCGATTCTGCTGTTAATACTGCTGTCGGCGTCGCTGCTCTAAACAATAATATGCAAACATTTGCTACTGTGGCCGGCTCTCCTGGTAATGCGCATTCGCTTTTGGCCCCTGCTTCGTCACAAGGGAAACTGACGTCGAATCCGACTACCTCTGCTGCTGCCTCAGTTATGCCTGTCTCTCCTGATCCATCTGCTCAACTGAATACGGTGGAGAATGCTAACGTAGTGAATTCGGCTACATCTTCTGTTTGAAAAGTACCCAATAGGAAATCTGTGCATAGTTCACAAATAACCTTAAGTAAGCCACTTGTGATTGGATCTAGTGAAAATCAGGAATTACTTGTTGCCCCCAGATTGGCATGGGTGCACCTATCATCATTCTCTCCAAATGTGACCAGTGCAGAAATTGTAACGTATATTTCAAAGTACGCTAAAATTGACAAAAAAATTGTAGTGTGTTATGCACTTGTCAAAAAAGATACCAGCTTAAAAGAACTAATTAAAGTTAACTTTAAACTTGGCGTACCGCACTGCTGCTATAATAAAGTAGTTAATGCTAGTATCTGGCCTACAAATGTCCAAATTCGGCCGTTCCGGTCTTTTCGCAAGGAGGGGACACCTCGTCAAGTGCCGTAGTTAGTGATGAGGCAAATATTATTCCTCCTAAGGGTCTTAAAATTTATTATCAAAATGTATCAGGCCTCAGGACGAAGTCTTACGATCTTCATACTATGAGTTCCCACATGGATTACGACATCTTTGTTCTTGCAGAGTTGTGGTTAAATGACAATTTCCTGGATAGTAAGTTTTTTGATGAGAAATTATACTGCGTTTTTCGTAAAGATCGTGACTTTTCTAAAACTGGTCTCTCAAGAGGAGGGGGCGTCTTAATTGCTGTTCAGCGGAAATACCGTTCAATATTGATGCCACTACCCAATGACGATACTCTCTTGGATCAGCTGTGCATTACAGTACATGGATCTTCCAAACTATTAATTTCTGCTTCTTATATACCGCCAACTAGTGGGGATTTACTTTACAAATATCATATTTATAATATTGTAGCCTTAGCATCTGATCACGAAAACGTTTGCGTAATCGGAGATTTCAACGTTAGCAAATTAGAATGGTCTAATATAAAGGGTGGCCTTGGGCACTACCCAAAATCTATTAATACTTTTGCTGAAACATACTTGATTGATAATTTTTCAAAATGTGACCTTAGTCAAGTCAACAGTTTTTATAATACTTTTCATAGAATTTTGGACCTTATCTTTTTAAGCGATATAAATTTTTCTATCCAGGAGTGCCTCGACCCTCTGTCCTCTGTTTGCATCATGTACCGGTTGTTCTTCATTTGGAATTTTATGAATTTAATACTTATTCTGAGGACTCTTTTCCAAAATTTTGCTTTAAAAATTACGATGTCGATGTTGTCAATACGGCAATTGATTCTATTGACTGGGATATGCTATTTACTGGGGTTGAAATCTCAGGTTGTTTTGATATATTTAAGAATAATTTAAGCACTATCTGTAGTGACAACATCCCGAGAGCCAAAAAAAGGGCTTATAAAATTCCTTGGTTTACTAAGGAGTTGAAAAAACTTAAGAATTTAAGGAACAAGTTTTATAAAAAATTTTAAAAATCAAACTTGCCTTCTCATAAAGAAAAGTATTTGCAGTACTTAAAAGAATTTAAGTCATTGAGCAAGGATTTGAAGAAGAAATATGTGCGTAACTTTGAGGCAGATATAAAATTTAATCCCAAGGCTTTCTGGCGTTATGTTAAGTCTATAAAATCCTGTTCAAGTATTCCCTCCGTTGTGTTCTTCACTGATAAGCAAGCAGACTCTTCATCTGATGCTGCGAATCTTTTCGTTGATTTTTTTAGTTCAAATTTTGACCCAGACTCGGCCGTGAGTAATAACTGGCTTCCTCCTGCTGATTCTATGTTAAATTTTGGTGGTCTCGAGCTCACTTTAGACGATGTTGAAAGGGGGATTCAACAAGTAAAATTGTCATCACAGACTGATGTTGATGGATTGTCGTCTCTCCTTTTCAAAAACAGTTCTGCTATCGCTTACCCTCTATGGCTGCTTTTTAATAAATCCCTCGCGCAAGGGGAGTTCATTGATGCATGGAAAATTACGTTTGTCACTCCCATTTTCAAAACTGGCAATAAAAACAATCTTGTTAATTACAGACCGGTCTCCACATTATCTACTGTCTCAAAAATTTTCGAATGTATTGTAAAAGAAAAAATTATTTTCTCAATAAGTCGTATAATCTCTGTAGATCAGCATGGTTTCATGTCGGGAAGATCAACCACGTCTAACTTGGCATTGTTTTCGGAATACTGCATCGACGCTTTTACTAATCGAGCCCAAGTAGATACCGTGTATACCGACTTTTCAAAGCCTTCGATAAAGTTAATCATAGTATTCTACTATCGAAATTACATTGTTTTGGTTTTCATTCTTGTTGTATACCGGTGTAAAGCAAAAGACGTGCTCTTTATTGCAAGCTCGATTAGCAACTGTTTTTATTTAGTGAGATGAACTCCATACGAATATACGTCAATAGATGTATAAAGATAAGTCAATAGGTATAGGCATATGTTTGTTAATAGGTATAGATAAACATAAGGGTGCGATTGCATAGGGCAGCACATAACACGCCTATCTCCAAAAAAAATTGCCTTATTTAAATATTTGAATATAAACATACTTTGAAGTACAATAATATTTACATAGTTTTATTAATTCAAATGGCGATTATTAATTCAAATTTTAAAATTTTTTTTTTTTTTTTTTTTTTGTTATTGTGATTACTAATTCATTATTACCTCACAACTTGTACATTCTAAAACTTATATCTAACATCAATGTTCCGTGGACGTAATGGCCTGTGTTCATGAGTATTTTCATTACCACTTGACATATTGTCCAACTTATTTTCATTCTCATTACATTTAGTTCCATGCAGAGATTCAGAAGATACGTTATTTTCCTCAGCAACCGCCGATTCATCTGCTTAAGGTCTTCTGGGTTCCTCATCCGGCAACTCAATATCAATGCCCCGTTCTGACGCTTTTTTACTTTGATCAGTATGTCTTTTAATTAATCGATTGAGTCTTACTATCGAGAAAATTTATCTCATCCTTGAATTAATTAATTTTAGTTACTTAGTTTTAAGTTAATTTGCAAACTTGTAAATCTAGTCAGTAAGGTTTCTGCCATTGACTCAATAAATATGAATATGAAATATGAAATATACAATTATAAGACCGTGGACCAATTTGAGATTGAACTGTCGCAGGAGACCAACTTGCCTTGTTAGGATTTTTGTAATCTCTGATGTATACTTTATCTCCTGAACTAAACTCTACAGATCTTTTTCCTGGATAATTTTTTTTTACTATTTTCTTGACTATGTAATATATTTTCTTTGATTTTAGGTGGTTTGACAAAATTAAATCGAGTTTTTATAAATCTACCTAAAAAGAGCTTAGCTGGTGATTCGTTTGTAGTACAATGTTTCGTTACTCGATAACCCATTAAAAATCTATTCAGATACATATCGAAATTTTCTGCGCTGCCGCTGCTGAAGTTTGCCATTAAAGATTTCTTTAAAGTTTTTATAAAATTTTCAACCTGACCATTCGTTGATGGTTGTCCCGGCGAAGTAAGTACGTGTTTGATATTATTAAATTTTAAAAAAGTTTTGAATTCCTCAAATACAAAATAACGACCGTTGTCACTAACAATTATTTTGACAATACCGAAGCGGCAGAAAGTTTCGCGAAGTTTTGATATGACAAAGTTAATAGTCATGTCTTTAGTTTTAAAAACTTCAACCCATTTCGAATAAGTATCAATGAGTACTAACAACTGAAAACCTTTTATAGGCCCCGCGAAATCTATGGAATTAATACACTTTTGTTAGTACCCGGTAAAAGCTCCTGACATGGAATGCATTGCTTAATCAAATTTTCTATGTCATTATCAATTTTTGGCCACCATACATATGATCGTGCCAGGGCTTTTGTTTTTACGACCCCTAAATGTGAGTCATGTAGCTGCTCCAGTAAGTACTTTCGCAATTTAGATGGAACTACTGCTCTGTAACCCCATAGCAAACACTCTTGGTCTACAGTTAGCTCAGTGCTTTTGTTAACAAATGGAGCAAACTCACTGCCTTTCAGGTTTTGCATTGTCCCCATTGTTACAGCAGTACATACTTTTGATAAAATCGGATCTCGACGTGTTTCACGCGCTATATCTTTGAAATTAATACTAAGAGCGTTTTCCGCTTTGATATGGCATATGTATGATTTTTCTTCATAATATTGTTCAAAGTCATGCTGTGGAAGGCGTGAGAAATTGTCAGCTTCATTTAATGATCCTTTTCTGTATTCAATTTTATAATTGAAACCAGATAATATGAATGCCCATCGTTGCATTCTCGCTGCAGCCATCAGAGGAAGTCCCTTGTTTTCCCCAAATATTGATAAAAGTGGCTTATGGTCCGTGCGCAACATGAAATTATGTCCAACTAAATATTGTTTTAGTTTGGTTATTGAAAAGATTATGGCAAGTGCCTCTTTTTCTAATGTGCTATAGTTCTTTTCACTTTTTGACAGGGCTCTTGATACATATGCAATAGACTTTACGCTTCCGTCTTGAAATTTATGAGACAAAATTCCCGCCACTGCATTGTTAGAAGCAACCGTCGTAAGGACTATAGGGATTTCAGGGTTAAAATTAACCAGAACTGAATCAGAAGTGATATCCCTCTTAATATTTTCGTATGCCTCTTGACATTCACGAGACCAATTAAACTTTTCATCTTTTTGTAAGAGTTTGTACAAAGGTGCCATCTTTTCGGCAAAATTTTGTACAAATTTTGAGTAATAATTTACGTGCCCAACAAATGCTTTTAACTACGAAACATTTTTGGGAATAGGTGCCTGCAAAATAGGCCAAATTCTTTCTGTTGTCTTACTCAAACCATCTTTATCAATTTTGAATCCAAGATAAGACACTTGTGCTGTAAAAAATTCGCATTTCGAAATGTTTAAACGTAAACCTGCACTTTGCAGTTTACTCAAGACTGATCTTAAATTTCGAACGTGTTCGGCTAAGGCTTTGCCTGAAACTGTGATGTCGTCTTGATATACTACTACAAAGGGTACATTTCGCAACAAATTTTCCATAGTTTTCTGGAAAATTGCTGCTGCCGGTTTAACCCCGAACGGCAAACGTTTCATTTTAAAACAACCTATGTGAGTAGACCAGGTACATAATCGTTGCGAGTCCTCGTCCAATAAAAGTTGGTTGTAAGCATTGGAAAGATCAAGTTTTGTGAACAATTGATCCCCTTGTAAAGATGCGAAAATGTCCTCTATCAGCGGTAAGGGATAATGAAAATCAATGAGATGTTTGTTGATGGTAACTTTATAATCCCCACAAATTCGTAAATCACCATTGGGTTTAAGTATTGGCACCAAAGGTATTCCCCAATCCGCATTATCTACCGGCTCTAAAACATCCATATTTATTAATTCTTGTAAGTTGGTTTCAACTTTTTTCTTCCAAGCTAAAGGAACCGATCTCGGTTTAAAAAATATAAGGTTTGCTTGTTTAGAAATTTGTAAGGAGACCTTACCTAGTTTGTAGGTACCAAGCTCATTTTTAAAAACTTCGCTATAATCGCTTTTTAAACTACTTGTAATATCCTCAATATTACCCTTTAAATCAATAGCTTTCACGGTTTGCACTAAATCAAAATTAAATAATCTTAAAAAAATCACAACCAAGCAAGGGCATATTATTTGTGTCCGTAACTACGATATTCAATTTTCTTCTGGTACCATTATATTCAATAGTTGCTAAATATTCACCCATGACTTGTATTGCATTTCCGCCATAATCTACGTACGGTAATGAGCACTTAGTTAGACTTACATTTTTGTTTAATTTTTTAAATAACATTATTGATATTAAGCTGCAGGGTGAACCAGAGTCGCAAGCTACTTTCATTTGTCGGCCATCCAGTTTTACTGAGAGATAATAATAATCCGCTGAATTTCCGCTTGAAATGCTGTAAATACAAAAGTTTTGATTATTAGAATTTTCCTTGTTGTTATTCTGACTAATATTATCTGATACATAATTTACACTTTTATTTTTATCTCTGCATGTACTCGCCAAGTGACCAACTTTCTTGCAAATATTACATCTGCTTTCTTTATATCTGCATTCATTTGACTGGTGATTGCGCCACCCGCAATGTTTGCATGCCTTGCCTTTATTCTGCTGCTTATTCTTATTGCTGTCGTTGTTGTTGTGTTTCTTGCTATTGTTGCTTGATGACTTCGAATTTTGCATTTGCCTGCTTTGGACTTGTTGATATAATTTACGCTAGTGTTGTCTTCTGCTTTATTAGAGAGTTTCATTTCCATAATTAAAGCTTTGCGGAGAGCTTCATCTAGCTTGAGCGTTTCATCTTCTTCGCATAATTTCTCAAATATTTTGTCAGGTAAACCCATTATAAAACGATCAAGTAGGAAAGCCTCAAGATTCGTGCCAAATTTGCAGTTGAGAGCAAGCTTTTTTGTTCTTGCATACCATTCAGAGACGGTTTCACTGTCTTCCTTCTTTGCACTATAAAATAGCTTTCTCTCGCGAAAAATTATCATAGGTATGTGTGTAGCATTTTACATAATGCTTTAAATGGTTTGCTCACCGGAGATTCTGGACTACACAAACTATGCAATACTGCATACGGTGCAGCGCCAATAGATTTTAGTAAGATGGCTTTTTTAATATTGTCATCTGAGCAATTAATTTCGCAAAAGTGGATATCAAGTTTCTCTTTCCATAATTGCCATGCCTCATTTTGCGGCGAAAATTGTTGTACATTTGTGGCTTGGTAAACGGTAACGGCATTATTGTCAGTTGGTGTTGTCATTTTGACCTTCACTTATTATGTAACCCTCAACTTTGTATTTGGTATGTACTTTATTTAAAGTGCATCTAATTTTGTTACAATATAACAATTTTGTGTATTTACACTGTCGTACAGTTTCTATACGCACTAAATTGACGTCTTTTTAATTTGTTTAATATACGCGAACTTGTATTTTGTTGCCTATTTAAAGTAACTTTACTTTAGTATGATACAATAGTTTTTTTTTTTTTGTTTCTTTTGGCACATATGTATGTATTTCTTATTTACGAATTTAATATGTGCATTTCATTATTCGTATTTACGAATTTAATGCAATTCGATAATTTATTTTATTTTGCACATACGTTTAATTATGTATGTACCCTACTTTGCACACGTTTGGTTGACAGTCTCGTCGCCAATTGTTGTATACCGGTGTAAAGCAAAAGACGTGCTCTTTATTACAAGCTCGATTAGCAACTGTTTTTATTTAGTGAGATGAACTCCATACGAATATACGTCAATAGATGTATAAAGATAAGTCAATAGGTATAGGCATATGTTTGTTAATAGGTATAGATAAACATAAGGGTGCGATTGCATAGGGCAGCACATAACAATTCCGTTTTTTTGAAATGGATTAAATCATATCTCTCCAACCGTAGTTGTACCGTGGTAGTTGATGGTATGACCTCATATCCCTTCATAGCTTCTTCAGGCGTTCCTCAAGAAATCATACTGGGTCCTATTCTTTTTGTGATTTCCATTAATGATATAGCCAGCTGTTTTGAATCTTCGCAATTCCTGCTATACGCAGATGATATGAAGATTTTCAACAAGATTACTTGCCCCTCCGATTCAATTAAACTTCAGAAGGACCTAGATAATGTAGTTACTTGGTGCAAAATAATAAACTTGCGTTAAATATTAAAAAATGCTATCATGTCCCTTATTATAAATCCCGTTTACTCATTCCTACTTCCCACCACATTGGGGCGCGCAACTAAGCACTGTGTCCGAGGTCACTGATCTTGGGGTGGTCTTTGATTATAAGTTTTCTTTTCATAGTCATTTAAACTTTACAATAGCTAAGGCTTACTCGATGTTGGCTTTTGTTCGACGATTCAGTTCTGATTTCACTGACCCATATACTTTAAAATCACTATATACTACTTTCGTACGTTCGAAATTGGAATATGCCGTATTTATTTGGCGGCCGTTTTATGCTTGTCATATGTATTGTCTTGAAAAAATTCAAAAAGTATTTATTAAGTACGCTCTACGTCCCCTTCATTTTGATCCTCCTTTTCCTTTCTATGAATCCAGATGTTTGCTTATCAATCTTAAGACTTTGAACTGCGGGAGAACTTTTCTCTCTTTAATATTTGTTTTTAATTTAATCCGTGGGGCTGTTGATTGTCCGTACCTGTTAAAACGCATTTTCCTTCCTATTCCACATATATGCCTAAGAAATAATGCGTATTTTTTTTTTTGGAACTGGCAAGAACTAATTATGCTGCAAATGCTCCTCTTTCCAGAGCTCTTAAAGAGCTTAACTTGCTCTCAAATTCGTCTATCTTGGACTTTTCCAACTCTGAAAATACTTTTAAATTGTTACTTAACCAAATACTAAATTAGTGGTTAAGTCTTTATATATGTCATTAGTCTGTAAGAAATGTAACAATTTCAAGATGAGTAAATAAATAAATACGGCACCTGAGAACACAGACGTATGAAGCAAAAAAGCACAGCAGGTCCTCAGTGATATCCAAAACCAGGCGTCGGACCTCTATGCCGGCAAATCCGGTACTCAAAGAAAAATACCCAGGACTAGCAGAGGAGGAATGCACTCTCCCTAGTGAAACGCGACTCTTACACCCCTCTCATATGGTCCATCCCTGTTGAAACAGCAAGTTTCCTTGGACTCCAGTTAGAAGTTTCGGTTTTACCTATTGGATGGGGCGAAGCACTGCTACAACAACATAACACTCCCCAAAACCTCCGGGGAGTGTCCTTATCGTTACAACAACATAAATAACATAGTAGAGGCATGAATTGGAGCTATGTATGCATGCCAGAATAAATGTGCGTTTATTTATTTTTAACACGTGTAGTTTCTCAGGGCCATGGCAAGCCCGCAAACTTAGCACTGCGTCTTGAGACTGCATCACATACCAAGAGGATATGGTCCGCCGTCTCCGCTGATCGATCACAAAATCGGAATGTGTTATTTCGTTCCGTTGGCTAAGTAGATTGAGCGCAAACTTTTTGAGCGGCCGCCCAAAGTCGGTAAGATTTTGGAACGAAACTTCAAAATCTGGGAGAACTATAAAGGGGGAGTTACTATTATTTCCTATGCCGACAACTGCATAATAATGGCAAAAGTCGGTGGCCCCTCAATAGATAAATTAGTTAACAAAATTATTGATTATATCTCTAGTTTAGTATCTCTTTAGTTCAACATACATTAACTTGATTGTAATAAGCATACAAGGGTAATACTGTAAGGCCGCAAGACACTCTTAATACACGTCCAAAAATAGCGGGAGAGGTATCAAAATACGTGTTTTGGAACGCGAATCCGAAAACTACAGTCAAAGACTTTGTGTCTATCGAAATATTTTCTAGACAAATAGGACGCCGGACCGCTCCGAAATTATAGTATTTTACGCATATAAACCTTCTGCATTGACGGCGTTCAGCCTTGGAACAAAATTAAATTCTTGCTAAATTCCTTTGTAACTATTTGTTTTCCAGTGTACAACAAGATTACAACCACTAGAAAGGGGTTATAATTTTTTACTAACATCTTTTCATAGACACCCTTCCTGATATTTTTGGTTGTGTATTAAGGGTGTCACGCTATCCTGTAGAACCACCGGCATCTACAATTTCATAGGACAGTTCAAGTTCATTCTAGCCATGCAAACACCTCCATATTTCGACGAAAATGATTACTTTCATCTTAAAATCTGAAAAATATACATATATAAGTAATTTGCATATTTTATTATTACTAAATTATACTTACCAAATTGTTAAAAGCGGGTCAAAATCATAAATTTAACAAGTAAAGAAGGCTAAGTTCGGGTGTAACCGAACATTACATACTCAGCTGAGAGCTTTTGAGACAAAATAAGAGGAAATCACCATGTAGGAAAATGAACCTAGGGTAACCTTGGAATGTGTTTTTATGACATGGGTATCAAATTGAAGGTATTAATTAAGGTTTTAAAAGGGAGTGGCCCTTAGTTCTATAGGTGGACGCCTTTTCGAGATAACGCCATAAAGGTGTACCAGGGGTGACTCTAGAATTTGTTTGGACGATACGGGTATCAAACGAAAGGTGTTAATGAGTATTTTAAAAGGGAGGGGCCTTAGTTCTATAGGTGGACGCCTTTTCGAGATATCGCCATAGTGGCGGACCAGGGGTCACTCTAGAATTTGATTGTATGATATGGGTATCAAATGAAAGGTGTTAATGAGTGTTCTAAAAGGGAGTGGGCCTTAGTTCTATAGGTGAACGCCTTTTTGAGATATCGCCATGAAGGTGGCCAGGAGTGACTCTAGAATGTATTTGTACGATATGGGTATCAAATGAAAGGTGTTAATGAGTGTTTTAAAAGGGAGTAGCCCTAATGTATATGTGAAGGCGTTTTCGAGATGTCGACCAAAATGTGGACCAAGGTTTTTTTTCATTTTTCGTAATTTTCGATACCGAAAAAGTGGGCGTGGTCATAGTTGGGTTTTCGGCCATTTTTTTATACCAAGATAAAGTGAGTTCAGATAAGTACGTGAACTAAGTTTAGTAAAGATATTTAGATTTTTGACCAAGTTATCGTGTTAACGGCCGAGCGGAAGGACGGACCGTCGACTGTGTATAAAAACTGGGCGTGGTTTCAACCGATTTCCCCCATTTTCACAGAAAACAGTTATCGTCATAGAATCTATGCCCCTACCAAGTTTTACAAGGATTGATAATTTTTGTTCGACTTATGGCATTAAAAGTATTTTAGACAAATTAAATGAAAAAAGGCGGAGCCACGCCCATTTTGAAATTTTCTTTTGTTTTTGTATTTTGTTGCCCCATATCATTACTGCAGTTGATGGTTGACATAATTCACTTATATACTGAAAAGATATTCAATTTTTTGTTAAGATTTGTTTTTAAAAAGTGGGCGTGTTCTTCATCGGATTTTGCTAATTTTGATTCAGCACATATACAGTAATAGTAGTAACTTTCCTGCCATGATATCTTCAACGACTGCCAAATTACAGCTTGCAAAACTTTTAAATTACCTTCTTTTAATAGTAGGCGGTGAAACGCCCATTGTCCAAAATTTTACTAATTTTCTATTCTGCGCCATAAGGTCAACCCTGTTTCATCGCTTTATCCGTCTTTGGTAATGAATTATCGAATTTTTTCGGTTTTTCGAAATTTTCGAAAACGAAAAAGTGGGCGTGGTTATAGTCCAATATCATTCATTTTAAATAGCGATCTGAGATGAGTGCCCGGGAACCTACATACCAGATTTCATCAAGATACCTCAAAATTTACTCAAGTTATCGTGTTAACGGACAGACGGACGGACGGACATGGCTCATTCAAATTTTTTTTTCAATACTGATGATTTTTATATATGGAAGTCTATATCTATCTCGATTCCTTTATACCTGTTCAACCAACCTTTATCCAATCAAAGTTAATATACTCTGTGTGCAAAGCACGCTGAATATAAAAATTATGACCAAATCGTAAAATGTTTTTTTACATATAATTGACAACGATGCCAAAAGATGGTCGATAAACGGAACTATCGATGAAATTTGATATCGTGATATAAGTAAGCATTTGAAAATTTTACGCGATGCCTTATATTACTCACAACCATTAAGTTTTGCGTTCCTGTAAAAGCATACTGTTCAAATTTTTAGAATACGGCTATGTGAAAATTAGTTCCATTGAACTCAGTGGAAAAAATTTGATGTTCAAAAATGTGTATAGAAAACATGTATGAACACACATTATAAGTTATAAAGATGTTATCTAACCCCCTGGATTCAAGTTGAATAATGAAAACAGTACAGATATGTCGTATGTCGTCGATAAAACTAAAGGCGAACTTACATGCGCGACATGTAGCGGCAATGGCGCTACTCTTGTTGGACTGCCCATAAGAATACATGCAAAGAATATTTTGCCGCGTGGTGTAGTGCAGCTAATTCTGTGCTTATTTTTTGAAGCAGCAAGACGTTTTATTGTTCAAAATCAACGTAGCAAGGCGATCCATGTAAATGTTTTGCTCGCGTTGCTTCGCTTTGTGCCTTTGCTGCTTTATTCTCTTTAAAGAGATCAAAGCGTTGATGTATCCGCCATTACACTGCCACCGACTTTAGTCGGCCGAAAAAATTAAATACATGAATTCAAATGAGCATGTGGTACATTTCAATCGATTTGCTATCTGTCGTTACCGTATTGGTTTTACATGTAATACTTTATAGATTATTTGGAAAACAAAATACTTTGGCTATTCCATAAAAAGTTGTAATATAACAACAGCTGTTTTAAGAAAAACATAACACGAGCAAGGACGATCATATCGGCCGACTACATTTTTTCGATCTATCGGTTACAATCGCAATAATCGATAAACGGCTTGCGTATACACATCTAACTTTTTCAGTATACATTCCAAATTATCAAGCGTGTACGGAAAAGTGGAAAATTTTGGTCTTGCCTTAAAATAAAATTAAAAATATAAATATTGTGGTGTTTTGCGATTTTGATAAGTTGAAAATTGCATGTAACAATGAGTAGCAAACGTAATTTGAGAAGACTTTTCAAGAAGCAAAGGGAAATGTATGCTACGACTTTGTTAGACCAGTTTCTAGTAATGATGAAGCAGGTCCATCAAAATTATCTGTGGAGGAAAGCGTTGCTAGCATAAGTGGAGTTGGCGATTATAGGGAGTTTGCCTACTAAGTATGAATGTGAGGAAAGTGGTTGTTCTGATCGAGCTTAATGTAGATAGTGGAAATTCAGTTGGAGGCAAACTGCAGCGTTCCTTTAAGGAAAACATTTTGGAATGGTTTACTACTTTTAGACCATTACGTAGAGCATTTGAGAGCCTTCTTAGTATTTTACAAGAAGAGAATCTAGATGTACCAAGAAGCGCCGAAACACTCTATGCCAAAAGAAGAGAAATCGCAGTTACTAAATCCATTCCACCAGGACTCTATTGCCATGTTGGTTTGAGTAAGCAATTGGAGAAAATTGCATACATATTTAAAGAAGTTAACACTGTTTATATAGACATCAACATTGATGGGTTGCCATTATTAAGAAGCTCTCGCATTCAATTGCGGCCAATATTGGTGCGGCTAGTTGATTTTAGCACAGTTTGTGTTTTTCCTTTCGGTATATATGTTAGAAATAAAAAGCCAAGCTATGTTTCGGAATTTTTAAATCTTTTTGTCACGGAAATGGAGAATGTCTTAGAAAATGGCATTGCACTAGGTGGCAAATTGTTAAAAGTTCTGATAAGTTCAATTGTATGTGATGCCCCCGAGGAATTTGTTTGCGGTACACCTTATCATTCAACTTCTCATGGTTGCAGCAAGTTTACGCCAATCGGGGTAAAAGTAAACCATGTAATGTTATATACTTCTGTGTTTGGAAATTTGGTAACTGACAATGACTTTTTTACCAGAAGATATAAAACACATCATAACCCGAAATTTAGGAATTCAAAGACTCCAGTAAAAAAAATTGGTGTAAAAATGATAAGCCAAGTAGCAATAGATAGTATGCAATTGGTGGATTTGGGGATAATGCGAAACGTTTTAAAAAGAATGATTCAAGACGATATAAATTTAAAAGTTGAAAAGCTTATAAAGAAACATGTGTCACAATGTTTAGTCTCTCTATCACCGTGCATAACGAAGGAATTCGCCCGTAAGCCCAGGTCGTTCGACGAAATCTCAAATTGGAAGGCAACTGAGTTTTGCCAATTTCTTTTATATACAGTAATGCTTGTTCTGAAGGACAATGTTCATGGTGACCTACAATATCAATTTTTGTTTCTATTCTGTGCGTATAGGATGCTCCTTTGTCCCAAAATCATATTTGCATAATTTGGAAATACTTACACTTAAGAATTCATGAGCTTAGCGCCGGCTTATAATAATCAATATGCCAGTAAATGTTCCTTTCTTTTCAGTTTCTCTTAGAAAACATAATAATTGAAATGCAATTATTATAAGCCGGTGTTAAGCTCATGAATTCTTAAATATAAGTATAAACTGAACACACCATTAAACAAACATACATAAATAATTTGGAAATTGCAAAAAATATGTTATCTTTATTTGTTGAAATTTTCTCAACTATTTTCGGGAATTCCAGTTTTACTGCATCTAACGGAGAGTGTTGAATCAATTAGTCTGTTATCAAGTTTATTTTTACGATTTCGAAAATTATTTACAAACATTAAAAAAAGTATGTGAAAAAGCCAACTGAAGTTCTTCCACAAATAGTAAATAGAGTCAGCCATGAAACGTTGCTAGCAAAGGATAAGCATAAGGGCTTTAAAACGTTGAGGGGCAGAGGTTTGTGTATTTTCCCCAGGATTGCTTTTTTTCTTCTAAAAAGCCAGATAGCTCTTGCCTTATTAAACCATTCAAACCAATAGAAGCTACAGGGCTACAGATAGAAGTTTTGTAATAGGGAAGGTGTTTGCAAATTTGAGAAGTTTCTTTTTAGAACCAATGGCGTGGAGTCACCCTTCGTATTTGCGTGGGCGACTTCTCACTCATAGGCGAGGAAAACCGATACCCTATTGAAGAAATAGAATGTAAACTAGTAGGTCTACCTCATATTGATTGCATATTATTGCTGCCATTGTTACAATTTAAATTGAACATATTAGGGAAATTAATAATTTGTTTTGTATGATTTAATCGGGGATTGCCCGTATTGCTTTTTTGAATATATGAAAACATTTACTTGAAGCAATTTTTTAATTTTATAATTTATTTAATAATTTGGGAAAAATTTAAACAACGTGACATCCTTGTCCGTCCTGATTTCACGTTGTTTAAATTTTTCCCAAATTATTAAATAATTTGTTTTGTTTGGTGGTGCGAAATCATATGCAACAAAATATTAATTTCCCTACTTATTAACTAAATTAACATATATCTAGTGAATTTAAACAATAAATATAAACCAACCATGCCGAAAGATATAAGCGTATCCTTAACCAATGTAGAGACGTACCATCATCCTCTTGTAAGTTCCATCACATATACATCTGTATAAGATATCATCAACTCTAGTATTTTTTTTGTCATATAAAAAGTCACAAGTTGCAGAGTGTGCAGGTTGCAAAGCGTTGGATGCAAAGATAACATATTTTTAAGGTAAGTTATTTAATGGGCATGGTAGTCACAGTTTTAGGCTATTTGTCGCTCCCTCGGTAAATACATGCACTCATCCGTCAGCTTACGATGATGCATACAAAATCTTATGTGTCGGGCCTATAAATTTCAGTCCAAGGGTTAAATTAATGCAATTTCGATAGTACCATCGTTAATATGCGTTCCCTAACTACTCTCCTGTCATATCGAAAAATTATGTAAACAAATCTGTTTATATTTTGAGAAGTTCAAGATTCATAATATAAATCGTCAACTTTCGCTTAACCAGGTATTTTAGGGGATTTACAAACATCCCTTGACTATAATTAAAAAGGAAAATTGCGCTACGGGTTTTTACTTTGCAACATGTGTTAGCTGCTTAGGGCACGTCTAAAGGTTGCCAATATACCCTTATACGTTTGTTGACCTGGCGCTTTAACTAGAGGCAACTTAGAAGTCCTCCTGCCACCATTTGGAATTGGAAGATTCGATTCCCAAAACCGAATAAAAAAATCTGTTTATATATAAATAAGCCACACGCAAATTTTCACCGTGTGGCCGATTTAAATTAAATATAAACCAATTTGTTAGCGTCTCGCCGCTATCCGAATAAAAGCAAAATTTTTTAATATATCATTCATCTGCGCACATGCGCCGACAGAGGAGAAAGACGATGAGGTGAAAGACACTTTTTATGAACAATTAGAACGCACATACGAGCACTGCCCCCGTCATGATATAAAAGTCGTGCTTGGCGACTTTAACGCCAGGGTGGGCAAAGAAGGTGTTTTTGGCCCTACAGTCGGAAAGTTCAGCCTACACAATGAAACTTCTCCTAACGGACTGAGGCTGATTGACTTTGCCGGTGCTCGAAACATGGTCATATCAAGCACGAGGTTCATGCATAAAAAGATACATCAAGCTACTTGGCTGTCTCCTGATCGAAATACTCGCAATCAGATGGATCACGTTGTGATAGACGGACGGCATGCCTCCAGTGTTTTAGATGTGCGCACGATCCGAGGACCTAACATCGATTCGGACCATTATCTCGTTGCAGCCAAAATACGCACCCGCCTCAACGCGGCTAAAAACAAGGAACAAAAAACACAAGGAAAGCTAGACGTCGAAAAGCTTCAATCACAACAGACTGCCAATGATTTCGCAACTCGACTCTCACACCTGCTCTCTGAGGGCATAACTCATCCTGAAGGAATACAGGAGCAGTGGGAGCATATCTCCAAAGCACTTCGTACCGCCGCTGAGGAAAAAATTGGTTACCGGCGGCCACGAAAAAACAACTGGTATGATGAAGAATGCCGCGTTGCAACCGAAAGAAAAGACGCTGCCTACAGGGCTACGTTAAAAGCGAGCGCGACAAGAGGAGTGTGTGAACGCTATCGTGAGTTGAAAAGGGAAGCGAGACGCCTTTTCAGGAAGAAAAAAGCAGAAGCAGAAAGGCGTGAGTGCAAGGAGCTTGAGCTGCTAGCCACCAGGAATAACGCCCGAAAATTCTACCAAAAAATACGGCGACAGACGGAAGGTTTTAAGACCGGGGCAAACTCCTGTAGGAATGAAAACGGCGACCTTGTAACTGATGTCCAGAGAGTGCTTAGATTATGGAGGGAACACTTCTCTGCTCTCCTAAATGGAGGCAGCAATTCACCGCGCAGAGATGAAGTACCCGATCCCGCAATCGATGATGATGGAATATATGTCCCCCCGCCCGATTATGACGAAGTTAGAATAACAATAACCAGATTGAAAAACAACAAGGCCGTGGGCGCTGATGGATTGCCTGCGGAGCTATTCAAGTTCGGCGGCGAGGAGTTGGTAAGGCGCATGCAGCAGCTTCTTAGCAAAATATGGCGGACGAAAGCATGCCCGACGGTTGGAATCTAAGTGTTCTTTGCCCAGTCCACAAGAAGGGGGATACTGCAAAATGCACCAACTATCGTGGAATCAGCCTTCTTAATATCGCATATAAGGTCCTTTCAAGTGTATTGTGCGAAAGATTGAAGCCCACCGTGAACCGGCTAATTGGACCTTATCAGTGCGGCTTCAGACCTGGTAAATCTACCATCGACCAGATTTTCACAATGCGCCAAATCTTGGAAAAAACCCGTGAAAAGAGAATCGACACACATCACCTCTTCGTCGACTTTAAAGCCGCCTTCGACAGCACGAAAAGGAGCTGCCTATATGCCGCTATGTCTGAATTTGGTTTCCCCGCAAAACTTATACGGCTGTGCAAAATGACGTTGAGCAACACCATCAGCTCAGTCAGAATTGGGAAGGACCTCTCCGAGCCGTTCGAAACTAAACGAGGTTTCAGACAGGGTGACCCCCTATCGTGCGATTTCTTTAATTTGATGCTGGAGAAAATTATACTAGCTGCAGAACTTAACCACACTGGAACAATATACTATAAAAGCGTGCAATTACTGGCATATGCTGATGACATTGATATCATCGGCCTAAACACCCGCGCTGTTAGTTCTGCTTACTCCAAGCTGGAAAAAGAAGCGGTAAAGATGGGTTTGATGGTGAATGAGGACAAAACGAAGTACCTGCTGTCATCGAGCAAAGAGTCAGCGCATATGCGCCTTGGCAACCACGCTACTGTTGGCAGCCATAATTTCGAAATAGTAAAAGACTTCGTTTATTTGGGAACCAGCATCAACACTAGCAACAACATCAGCACTGAAATCCAGCGAAGAATCAATCTTGCCAATAAATGCTACTTTGGACTAGGTAGGCAATTGAAAAGTAAAGTCCTCTCTCGGCGAACGAAAATCATACTCTACAAGTCACTTATCGTACCCGTCCTGCTATATGGGGCAGAAGCATGGACCATGACAACAGCAGATGAAGCGGTTTTGGGAGTGTTCGAGAGAAAAGTTCTTCGAAAGATTTATGGACCTCTACGCGTTGGCGATGGCGAGTACCGAAGAAGATTTAATGATGAGCTGTACGAGCTATACGCAGACATCAACATAGTCCAGCGAATTAAAACACAGCGGCTGCGCTGGCTAGGCCATGTTTTGCGAATGAAAGATGATGCTCCGGTCAAGAAAGTGTTCCTGTCGGAACCCGCCTATGGAAGCAGAGGTAGAGGGCGGCCCCCACTCCGTTGGAAGGACCAGGTGGAAAATGATTTAAACTCCCTAGGTGTGACCAATTGGCGCCGGTTGGCGGAGTGAAGGAGCGACTGGCGCGCCTTGTTGGACGGCCATAACCGTTTAGACGGTTAAGCGCCAATTAAGTAAGTAAGTAAGTAATTTGTTAGAAAAAGTGATTCAGTGCATAGGGGGTAATTTTGATATGTATGGAGCGTGGCATCTGATATATATACCAACAATACCGGGGCAATGATACTTGGCAAGCAGATGCCCAACATCAACATTATATCAGTGGAGAAATGTGGTAAGAATGGGAAAGAAAGGAGGGTGTGGTTCTTTCAATATCACATATCCTTAACAGATTAAGTCAGATCAATATACTTATTTTCAAAAAAAAAAAAAAACAAACAGCATATGATGGAAAGTTCCAAAACTCTAAGAGATATAAAAATTTTAAATTTTTGTGGTTGTTGAAATTTTGATGATTTGGATGCATATTCCATTAGTGCACCATTTACGATTCCTCGTCGTAGATAAATCACGCTAAGTATTAATTTTATTTAATTTCAAAAAACTTAATCTAATTGTCAGTATGATAAGCGCTCTTGGCTAAGAATATGGAGTTTGGTTACACCCGATCTTAGACTTAATTTTACTTTTTAAATAAAAAATTTAAAACGAATAGGTGGAAAATTTTTCAAATCTCAATAGATAATGGCATACGTAAACTAATGACCTCGCCTACTCATTAAATCCATATTGTATTATCATTTTCACAAATAGTTTGACAGATTCATATTTATCGTTGTCATAAAATCGGTTACGTCATTGTAGAACAAAGTACGGACCCAGGACCATAATGGAATTATAGAAGGTGGCGGATGTAAGTAGTTTCTCGCTCTAATGCCGCCATCATGAACGCCCTTAGAAGTAAGAATGTGGTCGCTTTACAAAACTCCCTTTTTATTCAGAAGAAAAAATGTATGTAAAACCATACCAATTGATTTCTCTGAAAAAATTTACAACCGCATCACTGTTTTCTCAAATTCCGCTTTGTGTTGACTTTCCTATCATTCAAACGTGTGACAATTCTCATTTAATAATTTTGTTTGGTTTTAATGAATACAAAAGTTAGCTGATTTCAATTAAAATTTCACAAAAATCAATATAATACTATTCAAATCGAAAGGAATGTCCGACGCCGCAGGCAGCTGGTGTTTAATTGAGAGCGATCCAGGTGTATTTACGGAATTAATACGTGAATTTGGATGTAAAGGCGTGCAAGTGGAGGAGGTTTAGAGTTTAAATCTTGAACCTGACCTATTTAAAGATCTCGAACCCATACATGGGCTCATTTCCTTTTTAAATGGGTGCAGGATGATGAATCAATTGCATCCGTTGTACACGATGATCGTCTACTTAATATATTCTTTGCAAAGCAAGTCATTTACAATGCATGCGCAACACAGGCAATACTTAGCATTCTGTTGAACCGTGACCATGAAGACATTAAGCTGGGACCAACAATTACTGAATTCAAAGAATTTTCGCAGTCCTTTGATCCCTATACAAAAGACCTTACTCTAAGTAGTGCACCAAAAATTCGCTCAGTGCACGACAAACCCTTGATGAGCTAGATACAAAAAATTTAAATAAAGATGATGTTTATCAATTTATTGGATACATACCAATTAATGGACGTTTATATGAATTTGATGGTTTGAAAGAAGGTCCATTGGATTTGGGCGCAGTATCTTCCGAAGAAAATTGGATTGATGTTGTACGCCCCATAATTGAGAAACGTATGCAAAAATATAGCGAAGGTGAAATACATTTTAATCTTATGGCCCTAGTGTCAGATAGATTGAGAATATATCAGGAGAAAATCGATAAAATGTTGGCGACTGCTGACGGTGCTCTGGATACTGGATATGGTGAAGATCGTCAGACGGAAATAATAGAATTGCGTTCAAAAATTGAATATGAAGGGGAAAAATGAAAACGATATAAGATTGAAAACATTCGGCGTAAGCACAAATATTTACCATTCATCGTTGAACTACTTAAAATGTTGAGAGAGCAAGGTCAATTAATGCCCATATACGAAAGGAAAAGCTGCTGTATCTAAAAGCAAATCTTAAGCGTTGAATGTATCTATTTTTCTTTTATTTTTAACAATAAAATGGAACTATAATTCAACAAGTGTCACCATTTTAATACATGGAGGTGCTTAACAAAATAATTTACCTTATGATTTTCCTGGTTGTTTGGCTGGTGGCTATGCTGGCCTGTCGGAGACCTCGCTCGCTGTATCGCCATTTTCATGCACATTGTATTCCAATGGAACCAATTACGTTATATACGCTGTGTTTGTTTTACTCAAACCATTTGGTTAGATCAAAAATATCTCCTGATGTCTTTAATGGAACATTTTGATACCGCCATTAAATCGGGTAGCACAAAACAGATTTTAGTTCGATACCTAATGTTCTCAAGTGTTGGGCACGCACACACGAAGTGGGTGACTTTTCCTTACAACCGTCCTCCCCTGCCCTTCAAGGGGATTGACATTCTATCCCAATGCAGGCCAAACGACCAATATTCTGTTCTTGTGGATGGGATCCTGAATATCCCTTTTCTAGGCATATTTAATAGAAACTCTGTTCTTTTCTGGTTGTAATCAGGCCAAGTTTGCTTGGTGATTTTACAGGTATCTGTTGTTTTTTTGTAGTTGGAGGGTATGTCACTCTGTATTGATAAAACAGCCGATTCACAGTTACTGCCTCAGAGGTGTCTCGCGATACACCAGCGTACTATCACTTGGCTGTCCGAGTATAGGCATATCTCATCGCCGGTTACATGATTCTCTAATAGGAAAGTACAGTCCCTCTATACCTCGTAGCTCTGCTTTATTTGTATTAATGTCGTTTTATGTGGTGGGTTCCAAGCCCAGGACGGGGATTATGGCTACATTACACCTTTGTATAATGGCCTCATTGATCTATAAGTCAGCCGCCCATGATGATCGTTTCCATTGAATGACTGAATGAAGCTTTTCTACCGTGTGAAGAGGGCGGTATGACCTAGAAGGTTTAACTTGGTCATATCAAATCGTTTCCGTGCTAGAACCTTAATGGAACGAACCGAATCTATATCCGACAAAAGACTGTCAACACCCAACATTCCCCCAAAGCATTTGGTGAGCGTCTTTGTCGTTAAAGCAACAACGTGCACTATATAATGAAGACGTTATGCTCTTTAGAACATACATGAAGATGTCCCGAACGAGCATCTGAGGAGTTGTTGCAGCTCATTTGGCATCTTTACTGTCAGCGAAGACTTGGCCAGATGTGTACACGATCTCTTCGGTCCCGGAGCCCCTGTCTACAGTTCGCCGCAACGTTGAAATCAATGTTAGGTGGCCAAAAACGGATCTTCTCACAACTAAAACATCTCAGGTTTAAGGGATCAAGACTAAAGCCAGAATCTGAATTAATATTCCACCAAATTAGTATACCTACTGCCTTGTCCATCCTCCTGTTGTGTGTTGAATATATTTTCCCATCAGGTAATATATTACAAACTACCTTAATAATACTCCAGAAGAGGAGTAGACTCTTAATACACATGTCGAAAAAGTGTTCAAAAGACACGTTTTGACCTCGGTACCAATAATCTGAGCAATGACCGCGGGCCGCTCCAAAACCGGGGGTAAGAGCCAGGTATTTTTTTCGCAGAACACGTTTGTGTATAAAATTAAAAAATTTTTTTTTTGCAAATATCTTTTGGCATTAGTGAAATCTTTCAGGTTATTGATACCAAAGTAAAAACATGTCTTTTGACACCTCTGCCGGCATTTTTGGTCGTTTATTAGCATTCGACCCCTGTCCAAGAATATTGCAAATATTGCAAAATTGATGCGTTCAAAAGAATTTTATAAGCTGCAAACGTTTCAAAATTTAAAAAAGCAACCTTCATTCATAACTTTTATGATTAAATAAAAAAATAAATAAATTTAAAGCGCGATAACCTCCGAAGAGATCTCTCTCTCTTCCAATTTGCGTCGTGCTCCTCTTGATTTTCCCTACAAATTGGCCGGACAGGACCTACATGTTTTATGCCGACTCCGAACGGCATCTGCAAGGCAGATGGGTTTACACTGAGAGCTTTTCATGGCAGAAATACACTGGGAGCGCATGCCAAACACTGCCGAGGGGCGACCCCGCTTAGAAAATGTAGCTTCTTATTGAAAAACCTTATTTCTACAATTTTGATGTTGCTTTGCCCGGGGTGTGAACCCAGGGCATACGGTGTGGTAGGCGGAGCACGCTACCATCACACCACGGTGGCCGCCAACTTTTGTGATTAGATAGCGCAAAAATTTATCTAAATACACTCCTTTCTGTATTTTATCATTATTGAAAAAGTAGGAATTTAAGCACCATTTCAAAAAGGGGCCCTCTTTTATGCCCCCATTCTCTTGTACTTCCAAAATACAACCTGGAGCTCACTGGAGCTAAGGGCGTGCGATATAACAGCTGTCAAATCTTCCTCCACCTTCTATTATTACATTATGCCCATGACAAACATTTCAAAAACTATTTTCCATAGCCTTTGGCTGCTTTTCTTCATTGTACTTTCTTCTGGACAGTAAACATTTGCTTAAGATTTTCTTAATTACCTATCGGTAGCTCAATTCATAAAGTACCTATCCAACAAATATAAGATATGTGAAAAATTCTTCTTAAAAATTTTGTATAATACTTGGTCTATTCTAATAAATATTTTCACTTTCACAGATTTCAACACATACGAACTTGTTGCCAAATTCGGTGAAGAAAAACCTTGAAAAAGTCCTCAGCAGTGCAGTCATAATGGACTACAATGTTGACGGGACGCACGGGAAGAAGGGCGTTAAAGACCACTCAAAATTTTATTCAGTTTTCTTGGGTATTATCCATAAAGAGTATTAAATTTACATAATCTTGATATTTTATTATTATAAGCCTGACTTGCAATGATGAACCGGAAGAACAACTTAGAAAAGCATTGCAGTTGCACAAGAAGCGGGTTTTTCAAAAAAAAAAAAAAAAAAAAAAAATGGCGGCATGGTGAAGGCAGTAAAAACATTGTCAGAAAGTCTGGAGTAAACTGTTTTCCACTACACCTTTTTAAGGTTTAGTTGGGAAAGTTGCAATTGAAGTTCAGAAAATTACAAATGAAGTTCAGAATGTTAAATTGGAGTTCAGAAAATTACAATTTAAGTTCAGAATTTGCAATTAAAATCCAGAAAATTACTATTGAATTCCAAAAAATTTTGAATTTAAATTTCCTGAGCTACAGTTGAAATTTTGCTTACTACACTTCTGTATTCTGAGCTACAATTGTAATTTTCTTAACTCCAATTATAATTTTCTAAACTTCAATTTAAAATTCTGAACTTTAACTGAAACTTTCTCAACTAAAACTAAAACAGGTGTAGCTATTTAGTTGCATAAGAATGATGAAAGCTTGAAGATTAATTTTTGAAATGAATTTGAATTTAGTTAGAAAATTTTGAATCATAATTTTTTAGTTTTTATATACAAGTAATTTTAATATACATTAGTTCCTAAGTTTATATATCTTGAAGTGTTACATATGAAGTGATATCTATACATAAATACTTTCATATTACATTAAATTAATCAAAAATGCATTTGAACGAGTTTAGTAATTTTGAATTATACTTTTTAGTTTTTATATACGCAATTATATGTATTTTTATTAAAATCTATTCCAAAGTATTATGTATTGAAGTGATAAATTTTAAAGTGATATATGTTTATATATATATTAAATATAATAAATAAAATGAATTTGAGCAAATTTATCAATTTTCGAGTAATTTTTCATGATGCAAATATCGACTAGTATGTCAACTGGGATTACAATGATGCATAGACTGAGTAGTATGCCAACTGGTATGTTGATGTTGAATACACTGCTAGTATGTCAATTGGTATGATATTGGTGTATATAATAACTAGTATGTCATCTGGTATAATGCTGGCGCAAAGGCTGACTAGTGCGTTAATTGGTATGACCCTGATTGGTATGCTGACTATTATGTCAACTGGTATGATGTTGTTGTATATAATGACTAGTTTGTCAATTGGTATGATGCTGATTCAGAGGCTAGCAATTGATATTTCGCAGGCTCTGCAGTCAAAAGCTAAAGTAGTCAGCAAACATTCTAGTTCATTGACTAGAATTTTGTGGGGTTATTCATACTAATTAGTGTATGAGTAGTTATTTGACTAGAATTTTGTGGCGTTTATCATACTAGTCAGTTTTAGAATGATTCATTGACTATGCTTTTGTGGTGTTATTCATAGTAGTTAGTATTTGAATAATTTTTTCAACTAGAATTTCGTCTGTCGGACTCGAGGAAATTTGCGATTGCTTTCTGTAGCCAGTTTGCAATCAATACTTCAATTGACAATGCTAGATATCGTCCAAATCAACGGACACATAAATACAAGCATGACGAGTCGACCCTCACCGTTACCTCAACAGAGGTTAAAAAAGATATCGAAAACGCCAAGCCTTCCATATGAATAGTCCCAGACGGATAACCTATGCCGATGCCAAAACACCTTGGCCATGAGGGCATCAGCAGCCTAGCACATTTTTTCTACTTGGCGTTAAAAGCCTTTGCCATTACAGAATAATGGAGAATGGCAAGGATAAAACCACTACCAAAGACCGGAAACCCAGCCAGTACCTAACGACATTATGCCTTTGGTCAGTAACGAAAACATTTGAAGCCGTTACCAATCCCTCAATTAAATGAAATTCTTCGGATAGCCAGCCATCAGCATGACTTCCGTAAAGTGCATTTCACTACCACCATTCTGAACTCCATTAACACTGCTAGTGCAGCTTGGCCTGTTTTGACGTAGTCAACCACGACTGGTTCGTCCTTCTCCGTTAGATAGATAGATAATTTATTGAAGATTGCACTGCGACCATTGGTCTATTGTGCCCTCACCTCGTTCACAGCACATCATACATGCCGACTTCCTTGAAAAATCCGAGCCGTTCTCTTGGCTTGAGGGATTTAATATGGGAATGTTCTGGCTATGTTGAGCCCATAAACTTAGCTCTGTGTCTTGAGATTGCGTCACAGGATATGGTCCGCCGGCTCTGCTGATCGATCACAAAATCGGCTTGTGTTATTCCGTTACTTTTTAGGTTTTATATATATGTACGTATTTTTATCAAAATTTATTCCAAAGTATAATGTATTGAAGTGATAAATTTTAAAGTGATATACATATATATGTATGTTAACTTGGGTCGATTTGTATGGACAAAAGTTAACCAATATCGCGCCTTCGATTTTTCCATAGGATTTGGGTTCAAGAAAAAAAAGTTCCACTACGCATACCCAAACAAATAATTTTCGAGCCTGCGAAAAATATAATGGCGAAAGGGTAAATTTTTCGACCAAAACACTCCCCAAAACCCAAAAAATATTTTTTTTTCAAAAGCTGTTGTAAAAATCAATGGCGCGATATCGGTTGATAAATTGAAATAATAAATAGAATGAATTTGAGCTAATTTATCAATTTTCAAGTAATTTTTCAACCCAACTACGACTAGTGTATTAACTAGTAGGATGCTGATGCAAATATCGAATAGTATGTCAACTGGTATTACAATGATGCACAGACTGAGTAGTATGCCAACTTGTATGTTGATGTTGAATACACTATTTAGTATGTCAGTTGGTATGATATTGATGTATATAATAACTAGTATGCCATCTCGTAGAATGCTGGCGCAAAGGCTGACTAGTATGTTAATTGGTATGGCCCTGATGAGTATGCTGACTAGTATGGCATCTGGTACGATGTTGGTGTATATAATGACTAGTTTGTCAATTGGTATGATGCTGATGCAGGGACTGGCAATTGATATTTCGTATGACATCGCCATGTTAAAAATACCAGTTGCTAATATGAAAAAATTACAGAACTCATACTAGTTGGGATTTTTGGCAAACTAGTCTTCATCTAGTATACCTCTAGTTGGTTTGACTGCATGGGGGTACGTACACACACACTCCTATTTGAATTTTCTTGTTAGGTAGCTTAAGGTGTACACATACATACACACACACTTGGAATTTACACAAAATTACACCATTTCACTTTTAATTTAATCAAAGATTATTTTCATTTATAAATATACATATTTTACTTTGAATTTTTGTCAGATTTTTTTTTCGCTTTATATATACGTGTACGCATATGCACATTTAGTTAGTATTGTTGTATTTAATTGTGAACTTTTAAACTTTTTATTTTTTTTTTTTTCTGAATTTACATATATTTATACCATTTTTGTATTACAACTTATATTTATATTTTAATTTTTTTTGCTGAGCGTTTATTCCATTTGCTCTTGGAACTTCTACTATCTATGTATTTTTTTTTGTGAATTTTTATTCGTTGTCGAATTATAATTGAAGGTTTCGGAAATACAGATTTATCCCAATATTAAGATTTTGTTGCTATTTCGGGTCATAGGTCGTCCACCTTTTGTTATCAAGAATCGCGAATTGGGGTTGTTGGAGTTAGTATTTTATTTTTGACTACTTTTCGGCTTGCTGTGTGGCGGATTCTCTTTTCGGACCCGCTTTTTAGTTTATGGGGAATTCCAGGAATCCGGAAGCGATTCCAAAGCCAGGTATAGGAATTTTAAATCGTAATGGACCAGTTACCCGTGATTTCGCTAGGCAGCTAGAAAACCAGGTGACAGGATCCTTGTTCACCCAAATTGAAACCGGCATTGAACGTCCAGTGGATTTCATCCCTATAGGCATCCTGAACCAGTGTATAGCTAGGGTCTTCGGACAAAGACGGGAGCTTAGTATCAATGAAAGGATATCCATAGCTACACCCGATACCTCGTTGAATTTCTCGCGAAAGTTGGAGAGGATCTTAGGGATGCCTGATTCGGAAAAGGGGGCAGTTGGAGGAGCGCCACCACAGCCACATTGGAGGCTACTGCGGCAGAGACTGAGAGCTGTGCAGCACCGCTGGCGGATAGAATTGAGCAGCTGGGACTGATAATGGAGGTGATGATGCAACAAAATGAAGAGATGGCATCGCATATGAATGAGGAGCGTAAGATGCCAGCTGATGTCTCCAAACTTAGCGATCGCCTTGCCGGAGTGGAAACTTCGATGCAAAAACAAGCTACATCAAGCCGCGACGTCGGCACCAGGCCAGAATATGGAGAGCACAGGAATCAATCGGAGCAACAACAGCCATTTCCAACAAGAAGGAGGGTCATACAACTATGCGCCAAGGAAGAAAGTCGACCTCGACAAATGGCACCTTAAATTTGATGGATCAGCTAAGGGTATGACGGTGGAGAGTTTTGTCTTCCGATTGGAACGTATGCGAGTTCACACCAACTTTCTTTCGAGCAAATTTTCTCAGATTTTCATAGTTTAGTGACAGGGCCTGCTCTGAAGTGGTATTGGCAAATATTGGAGGACCATGCCGACGATGAGGGTTTTATCTACTTTAGGTTGAAAAAGGAAATGTTGGCTCAATTTAAATCGACGGAATCAGGTTATGAAGTTACAAGGGAAATTATGGAAAGGTAGCAGCTGCCTCAGGAAAGTTTCGAGGATCTCACGTTTCGCCTTCGACACAAGATAGCCGAGAAGCAGTTAGTAAAAATAATTAATGGGAACCTGAAACCATACTTGGCAAATCTTACTTTTGCCACAAAAACGGATACAATAGCTGAGTTAAAACTGTAGTGAAGGAGAGCTGAAAGGCTCATGAAGGACAATAGGTATAGGGCAAGACCAGTCAGTGAGTTAGAGGCCATGGGCAGAGTTCCAGGAGGAGTTTGGTGCTGGAAGCTTTCAGCAAAGGCAAGAGCTGGCCAGGTGCTTCAGTTACACGAGACCCGCCAAAATCCCCTGTCCCAATCCATTCCAATCGTCCTAGTGTATGTGTTTCGTCAAACGTCCCTAGTAAGAGTGTTAACCCCATCAAAAACCAAATGTTTTAGGCTTCCTGTAGCATTCACTAATTAAGTTATTCATTCATTTGTACAAACATATATTTCATCCCTTTTTGGAATGTCTTAAAATACATTGACTCTTACATATATATTAATACATTTGTACATACATATATTTTGGTTCGCTTTGGTACGGCCTGAGATTCAACTGACACATTCATTCATTTGTACAAACATATATTTTGTACACCGTGCATCATCTGGTAACTTTAACCCTGGTATGCTACTGTTCAAAGCTTGCTCGCCACAAGCCTTTACCTGTATACAAATTGTTAACATGATTTACTTATGCTTGCGTTGCAGACTCCACAAATAATTGTATTTATGCTTATAATGCAGTTCCCAGGGAACTGAACTGAATGTATATGTATATAATACACTTATTTTGTAATTATTAGTGTTAGTAGGTATTTTAGCTTTTAGAAATTTTGTATAAAAGAAACAGCTTTTTAATAAAGAACTTAATTCTATCTGGCGCCGCTAAATGGGCACTACAACCGAATTTATTTTATTTTCATTCCCCAATCATTACATGGCGATCCTGCCAGCTCTGCTTAAATTAGCAGGGCTGACTTCATTTTAAAATATTCTTGAAAAAGTTTACTTTCTGCAAAGGAGTTCAAAGCATCAACCTTGCAACGGCGAATGAAGGAAAAACTTTTTTTGGTCTTTGATACGGATGGCATTTTCATTAACTACAACAACCAAAACCGAATAGCGAAATGGAATAAACTAGAGTATGACCATATACACTAATAAAAATATTTTTGGTCTTTGATACGGATGGCATTTTCATTAACTACAACAACCAAAACAGCATAGCGAAGTGGAGTAAACTAGAGTATGACCATATACACTAATAAAAATATGTTTGGTCTTTGATACGGATGGCATTTTCAATAACTACAACAACCAAAACCGCATAGCGAATTGGAATAAACTATGGCATTTTCATTAAATACAACAATCATAACCGCATAGCGAAGTGGAATAAACATGGAGTAAAACCATATACACCTATACTATCAGCTTGTTGGAGGTTCTACGTACGATGACCAGGATTATGTATTATTTATCTTATTATGTATTTATTATCTAGGTAATTGTAAGATTATAATAGAAGCATTTGGCAACCTAACGGCTGCCAGTGTACGGGCAAAAAGTATATTTTTGCCAATAAATTTAAGAATTTTTTTCCCTTTCCACCTCTAATTTTTTTAAATGAATGATATAAATAGTCAGAAAGAATTTGACGCTATATTCTTGCGTTGTAGCAAACTAATTGAGGAAGAAGAAAAAAAATTAGAAAAAGTAGTATCAAAAGCAGTAGAAGTAAAAACAGTAGAAATAACTAAACAGGGCCCTAAGGCAATTACCATAGAAGAATATAGGCGTAGAAATCGGCAACATAAAATAGAGGAACCAAAGATTACAAAAGCAGATAAAATCAAAAGAAAGAGGGGAGGTAAAAAATTCAACCTCAGAAAAACGATAGCAATTTTGTACCCAAAAATTAACTTATCCATAAACATAGGGGAAAGAATTCGATTAAAGACAGAAATAAGAAAAATCAGGGGCATATAAAGTAAGCATTTTCAATGGATAATACATTGCCTGATGACCTTGACTACGAGGCTATCAACCGCATTGTTGATAATTTAGAATTGGAAAATTAGAATCTTGAGAAAGATACAATATCATTAAAGAAATTAAAAGAAGCAGAAAAGTCATTAGTCTCACTTAAAAAATGGTGGAAACTGATAGACATGCCTAGGGAACCCACCTTAGAAAATGTATTAATACCCGGACTAACCACAGCGGAAGAAAGGTGGAGGTTCGAAGGTAAATATATGGGACGTACCGACTAATATTAATGAATAAATAAATAAACAAATATAAGAAAATTTTAGCAATTATTATTTCAAAATGGGAGGCAAAGGATCCAAAGTAGAAAAACCCAATGCAAACGTGATTAATTCCATTCAGGTCATTGACCATAGTGAAGCATTAGAATTTATCAAAATCTTGTTGATAATATTAACAATTTGCACATGCCTCAATTTGTTTCTCAAATTATACTCAGCTCACATTATATTCTTAAAGAAAAGATACATGAGCCGAGCAGATGGTCTAGACAAAGCCTAATTCTAAGGGACAAATATATACCCCAATGGAGAAATGGGAAACCATTCTGAATAAGCTTGTGGAAGAGAAGACCTTGGCGGAAAAATCTTATAAGCGTATCAACAAAAATACAACCATACTAAGATTTACTGTGTTGAAACACCTCACGACAATATTAAAGTCGTTAAACAATATAGGAAAAATCATACAAAGGTATACCCTTTTAACAGCTAGACATCAGATAGAAGCACAACAAATTTTTTCCAGTGTCAGGGATGAATTGTTATCCTCACTGAGTAGATATAACGTTGAGGCATTGGTCCCAACGTCATTTGAAAAGGGAATAGAAATACCTAGATCTTGCTGCCCTATTGCCAGAGACTCAACCCAATTTAGGGGAAGCCCTAAAAATTGGAATTACTGATAAAAATTCACAAACAGAAAGCGACAAAATGCCACAAACAATAGTCGAATTTTTAAAGATTGCTTCGTCAGTTCTACCAGAATTCGCTGGTAAAGCTGAGAACTTGAATAGCTTCTTAGATACTTTGGATATCCTAGAACAAATTAAGGATACCCATGCTATAGCAGTTTCGATGATAAAAACCAAGCTGAAAGAACAGCCAGAAACCTATTAAGCACTGAAAGCTCAATTGAAGCAATACACTTACTTACTTACTTAATTGGCGCTTAACCGTCTAAACGGTTATGGCCGTCCAACAAGGCGCGCCAGTCGCTCCTTCGCTCCGCCAACCGGCGCCAATTGGTCACGCCAAGGGAGTTTAAATCGTTTTCCACCTGGTCCTTCCAACGCAATGGAGGCCGCCTTCTACCTCTGTTTCCATAGGCGGGTTCTGATAGAAACACTTTCTTGGCCGGAGCATCATCTTTCATTCGCATAACAAGGCCTAGCCAGCGCAGCCGCTGCGTTTTAATTCGCTGGACTATGTTGATTTCTGCGTATAGCTCGTACAGCTCATCATTAAATCTTCTTCGGTACTCGCCATCGCCAACGCGTAGAGGTCCATAAATCTTTTGAAGAACTTTTCTCTCGACCACTCCCACTGAAGCAATACAACAAAAATTAAAAACAGCAATTAAGGGTGAATCAGTTGAAGTTTTCACAGCAAAACTCCTGAACATCCAGCAACCTAGTAAAACGGCAAACCATATCTGACATATCTGACGGACTAACACCAGAGTTAGCAACCAAGTATGCTACACAATCAGCTGTGAAAGCTATGTGTAAAAACAGCTCCAACGAAAAGGTAAAAACAATTATGCAAGCTGGAACGTTCACAACAATTAAAGAAGCCATATCAAAATTCACTAACAGTTGCACAGAGGTAACTGGAAATCCAAATTCAATATTACATATTCGCCAACAAAATCACTTCCGAGGTAACTTCCGCAGGAGTTACCAAAACAATAATTATAGAGGAAATTATAGACGTTTTTTCAATACCTATAATAATAATAACAATAATAATAATAACAGACAAAATAACCAAAGATCTGGTCGCAATTTCGTATCGCGAGGAAATACCCGCAATAACACCAGAAATGTCCGAAATGTTACACAACAGGAAAACCAACAAACTCCACCTCAATAAATAACAAATTATATATTTTCAATTTACATCTTAATAGCTACATATCTTCCAGAACAACTCTGAATGATTCATATCAACCCTCCTAATCGATACGGGAGCGGATATTTCAATAATAAAAAGGGGTCAAATTGACAGTAATGTCACGATAAATAATTCTCAAAAAACAGATCTAAGAGGAATTGGACAAGGAATAACAAGCACTATTGGCACTTTTAAAGCGCACTTAAAATATGACTATCTATTAATTAGACACAAATTTCACGTTGTAGAAGACAATTCTATGCGATGGAATATTAGGATTGGATTTCATTAAAAAATATAACTGCATTTTGGATTATCAAACAGAAGGAGACACTCTAATATTGAGACCATATGACTACCCAGAATACATAATAATTCAGATGACTAACAAACCCACAATCAATAATATTTCAATTCCCGCACTACCAGAAGTAGTTCGACAAATTCACATAGAAAATAACAATTCAGATTTACTAATCCCACAACAAGAATTGTCTGAAGGTATTTTTATTGCAAACACACTTTCAAATTCACAACAAATATTGGTTAGAATTATAAATACAACAAATAAAAATGCAACACTTCATGATTTTAATAAACGTACAGAAAATTAGAATGATTATAC